>NC_072795.1:24488437-24800416 GCF_028583425.1 Eublepharis macularius | reverse complement strand
GAAAATGGTGCAGTAAAAGGTTAACAGCTTCTTTTCTCACAATTGCTGCTCCAATCCAGTGTAGAGCTCTATGTGACTTTTTAAAGTTAATTTAAGAAGTAAGGAGACCTGATCAATAATCTCCCACATTCCTTGTAGGTTAAAAGCATTTTCCACTATACACGTAAGATGCCTTATATTGATTAAAGCCATTCCCTCTGATTCAATTTGGTCTCCTTCGAATGGCAGTGGTTCTCCAAGCCCTCAGAGAGAAATCTTTTTCATCCCTCTGACCTGGGTCTTTTTTAGTTGGAAATGTGGAGGCTGGACTAGGTTCATTCCCCCAAGCATCTCCATGTACAGATAGGGTTAAAAGGTGCCCGCCGATGGCAGGCAAACTCCCAGGCATTTGCCCCCTTTCCACCAATCGCTGAGCGATTGGCAGGAGGGGGCAAACTCCCGGAGCTTGTCTGCCACTGGCACACACCTCAGGAGCGCATGCCGTGCACGTGCTCCCACCCCTCGTGCTGGCCGCAGGAGCATCCCTGCGCTCCAATTTGGCCCCAGACTGGCAAAATCGGAGCACAGGAGCACTCCCGCAGTCGGCGCAATGACGTCACTTACAGAAGTGATGTCACCATGCACTTGGCGTGGTGATGTCACTTCCTGACACACCACGCATGCCACGCACTTGGCGCCGCCGGAGCGCATGTGTGCTGATGTGCATGCACAAGGGTAAGTTCCAGGCCACTATCCTCCTGCTGAGAGGATAGAGGGACCCAGCAATCCCATTTAGAGATGAGATCCAACCTTGATGAGCTTGTGGGCACTTTAGGAAGGCCAAGAACAGAGAATGGGTACCACCAGAAAATGGAACTGCAACCAATCATAAAATGGCTGCCATGAAGTGGTAGGGCTGGGAGATAACAAGCCAAGCATCCTCCCTTTGAGGGAAGCAGCCATTTCTAAATTAGTGCTTGCTGCAAGCACAAGATGATACCTGCTGGGTTTTTCTGATGTTCCTTCTGCCCCCAGGTGGTGGAGAAAAGCCAGTACTGGCTATTTGCTTTGGGGAAGAAGTAAATGGGTGTCAGGAAACCCACTGGCAGACACCATGGGCACCATGTTGGGCATCAATAATATAAGTGATCTCAAGGAGCACATGTTAGGAAAGTCTTGCTTCTGGACATTCACCGCCCGTCAAAACAGATTAATGGTCTGGTTTAGTTTAATGCAAAATTGTATGTTCAGTCATTGCTCAATTTTGTGTCATTTTGCCTTGTACTTGCCTGTCCCCAGACATCCCCCAGTGTCAAAATGGCTTCATTTCCATCATGAGGATTGTACCAATAGTTCATGCATATCACTGTTCCTTCTAGACCTTGAAGTCTGTACTGACAAGAGAACCCTTGCTTGGAATTCAGCTCTGCAAAGTAAATCTCCTTGCTTGTAAATGCAACTGCCACCTACATGAAAGAAAGAAAGTTAACATGGAAAAGGGAAGGGGGGAGCTCCTTTAGTCCTAAGCCAGCCCAAAAGACTTGCCCATTTTCCCATTCTGCCCCTTACATCTCACATCCCATAGCAGAACATCAACACAACAAGCTTATTTTCATGATGAGCTTCATACTAAATTGACAGGATCCTAATGGCAAGTATGATCACTTTAGTTAATATCGCTTGGCTGTATCTCATCTTTCCTATGCTGCAAGCCAGGATGCAGGTTATAGGACCATGATTCCTGGGTGTTCAAGTCTCTGGGGATCTCCACGCCTGTCAAATGTAGCATGGGCTGTATCAGAGAATTCTACCCTTTACTCCTTTCTCTGGGATGATGTCCTGGCCTGTTTATTGGCAGAAAGAGGAAGGACAAAAGCCATATTTGTCCTCCCTGTCATTACCACGGATGCATCCCACATGGTGACTTTTTGAGGTGTACTCCAGCCCCTCCTCAAGAAAGGGAAAGGCAGTTCACAGGGTTCCAAATAAGGGTCTGGATCCTACTATGCAACATGAGTGGGGCAACAATCGCAGAAGAAAACTTTCTGACCTTCTCTTTCCCCTGCAGCCTGCTGTGAACCCCAAAATCAGTCCTCTAGAGGATGGTGGATCCCTGGGAACAGCATGAGAGTGAAATGAAAGTCTACACTGGGAAGAAGAAATTAGCAAAAACTGCTTCTCAACTTTTCTGCTGCGCCTTCTTCTAGTGGAAAGCACCTAAGCCGAGCTGTGGGAAGTTCCTCTAATGTTTCAGCCGCACTATCCTACTTTCATCAATACAGCTACGCACCTTGTTAACATTTGGTAGTGCAACTAGAGAAGTCACCCAGAGGTCTTTGGGCTTGACAGCTTCTGCAGTGATTTGAAGAGTCCTCTGTAATGTTAAACTCTCTCCCCAGATGCCAAGCAATCCGCCCCGGCTCACAGTCAGGTAGACATTGAGGTTCTTCAAAAATGTTATGTTTTCAACAGTGTCTTTATGGATTGGTGGGATAAGACGGAGGTCCTTCCACTGAGGAATAACTGATAACTTGGTTCGTTCTTCTCTCTCGTACAATTCAAGCAGTACAAAGGAGGTAAGTTTGTCCCAATCGATAAAACCATCTCGAGCCAAATCTATCTTATCAAACAGGTCACCGTATTCTTCTTTGGTCCCTTGCCTAACCACCACAGACATTTTCTCCATGAACTCTTCTCTAGTAATACCCACGTTCTCATTTAACTCTGAGGACTTGAAAGAAGAAAATAGTGAAATCATAGAGTCCACAAACTTGCTAAAGTTTCACTTGCAGCTACATCACTTGATAACGACTGAATGAACAATCTACCTTCATTGCATCATGTCTGAGTTAATCTGAAAGTTTCATGGTGCCTGCTCCCCACAGGCAAATCACTGACATAGCATTCACCATATGACAAAACATATTTTTACCTCACCCTTCCTCCAAAGAGATTATGGAAGAGTACATAGACCTCCATCCATATTATATTCACAACAATTTTGAGTCTCAGGGCCAAAGCAGAGATTTAACAATCCTAATCCACATCTTCATACTTTTGTAGGAAAGTGAATGCATGAAATCATAACGGCATATATTCTACCTGTCTAGGAGCAAAGTTTGAAGCATTCTGTGACAGACTGCTCGTTTGAATGAAGCCTGGAAGGGCCGTACACACATAGTTGTACAACTGTTAAGGGTTACTCCCACCCAGAATCAGAGAGCTGTGAGTGACAAGCTACTCCAAGGGATCTGATTGGGTAGCATGAATTGAAAAGGGGAGGGACTGTTTTCAGTCCAAGCAGAGATAGAGAGATGTAGTGTGAAGAGTTGAGAAGGAGTGTGAGCAGTTTTAACACTGACAGGAAAACTGGGGAAAGTTGGCAAGGGGATTTGGGAAGTGAGTGCAGACTTACAAATGGGCCAAGGAACAGGGGATAGATCCTCTAAGGAGAGGAGATTTTCCCTACCCAGGGACAAACAGGGAAGTAGCTCTGGAGAGTGAAGATATCCCTAGTTGGGTGTGGTCAGAAACTGCCTGTGGAAACCTTCAGATTCAGTTAACAATTGAAGAAGAGCGTTAGTGTGTGAAGAGGTAGGATTGGGGTACTAGAAAGTGGGAACTAGCCTTCCTAACCCCCAAAAGAGAAAGAGGATACTGAAAGTATACTAGAGTGGTTGGGGAAATACAAGGGAATCAAAATCTCAAAATAGAAGCCATTAAGTATCTGTAAAGAACCTAAGAACTGAAATCTGTGCATGTTCTGATTTATCTCAGGGCCAAGCTACACATGACGAATGACACTTGAACGGCAAGTGTATTTCTCCCTGTTCACTTGCCCTCCACTCAATCCACTTGTCATTCAAGTGTCATTCGTCATGTGTAGCTTGGCCCTCAGAGAGAGAGAGAGAGAGATGTTGAATTACCTCAGAAATGTTCAGCCTCTGATTTCTTCTGACCTTTCCCTTCTAAAATAAATAAACTTTTGTCAAGGTTTGAGATGGAAGAAGAGCAAATAAAAGAATGTATGATTAAATGGACAAAAAATGTGGACATGACATATTAATGGAGCAATGGGCACTGGGCAGGGGGTTGGACTAGATGGTCTGTATGGCCCCTTCCAACTCTATGATTCTATGAATACGTGGACAAGGGGGTTGAAATTTACATTAAGCTCTAGTGTTAAAGAATTTTTTTACAAAATGATGTATCATTGGTATATGACTCCTGAAAAATTGGCTAGAATGTATAAGAGTGCTTCAAATGTATGTTGGAAATGTGCTAAACAAGAAGGGACATTTTCTCATATGTGATGGACATGTAAGAATGCAAAGAGTTTTTGGTTGCAGAAACAATCATCGATTCAGAAGATTTTGAAGATTAAAATTCAGTTGTAACCAGAGACTTACTTTTCTGTTGGGAATAATGGACAGCCAGTTGGAAAAAAGCTTTGGAACTTAGTTTTTATACTTTATTACAATGGCAAGAGTACTTTATGCACAAAAGTGGAAAACTCCAACATTGCCTACAGTGGAGGAACGGTGGACAAAAGTTTTGGAGCTTGCGTCAATGGCAAAACTTACTTCATTGATTAGAGAAAGGGCATCAGTTAACTTCTTGACTGAATGGAAACCGTTTATAGACTTTTTACATGAAATGGATAACAAGAATTTGATGACATTTGGATTTTGAATAATAGAAAAAAGAGGGTTCTTATGATTAACCTAGAATAAGTGAGACTCTAGAAATGATACATATTTGTTGCGGAGAAAATCGGAACTCAACCTGTAGTGTAATTTAGATTTGTTTGTTTTTTACATTATATAGATATATCTATTGTTAGTGTATCTTCTGTTTAGAACATTATGTTTTTTCTTATTCTCTATGTTTATCGTTTATAATTATGTTATGGTTTATAGTTTATAGTTTAAATAAAGAAAATTCTACCTAAAATAAGTAAGCTACAAAGGGCACTTTGAGTTTTCTTTGAAGAGAAGTGAATGAGAAATCCTGCAGTTGAGAAAAGGGAGAATAAGAGGAATCAATGGCTATAACAAAAAATGGAATTTTAGAAACAAGAAATTCCATTCCCTGTACTCACATTAGTGGGGAGCAATCTGAAAATGAAGGAGCAGGGCAGGGAGAAACAAATTTTTAACCAGAAAAACTGCAGGAAGGTGTTGTATCTCTGTAAGTCAGGGGAGGGAATATAACACCCAGATGCAGAATAAATGGTGGCAGATCACCTTTGCAGACTTGTGCAGTTTTCTATAGCTGAGACTCTCAGGGCGAAGCTACAAGTGACGAATGACACTTGAACGGCAAGTGTATTTCTCCCTGTTCACTTGCGCTCCACTCAATCCACTTGCCGTTCAAGTGTCATTTGTCACTTGTAGCTTGGCCCTCAGTGAGCTTCAGGGCTGAGTGGGGGGTTGAACCAGAGTCTAGTCTGACACTCTAATCACTACACCACACCTGAAAACTCACCTGCACTCTCCTATTTTAAGATAGAAACACCTGATTTAAAGCCTGATTGCTTGACATTCAGTTATACCTTTATTGAAGATTTTTATAAACTGGATTGTTAGAAGTTTAACATGCATTTTCAAAAGCATAGAGCTTGCTAGAACAAAGCAAAGTATGTTGCTAGATGACTCAAATAATGCTGCTCAAACCAGAGTGGTTCGATCAAAGCAGAATACCTTGAAAAACGGTGTGCTTACTTTCTGCTTCTATGATGCTCTGTGGTATAATTGCATGGAAATCCTGCCTTTTTGAGCAGGAATTTAGACTAGATTTCAACTGGATTATCTTACTAATAGGTAGAGGCAACCAAGAGTCTATGTCCACATTTATTTATTTAAATTTTATCCTACCCCTTCCTCCAACTAATACAGAGTGGCATACTCTCTTCTTACCATAGCTGCCAGTTTATCTTAACAAATGTGCAGGTTGTTAAGTGAATCCTAACCATTGTTAGGTTGTTACTCTGTTTAGGATTTCACTGTTTGTGACTGATTCAAGGTCTGACAGTGAACTTTATGGGCTTTGAGCTTAGGGGTCTCCAGTCTTAGCCCTGACACTCCACACTACTGTGGCTCTCATGCACAATATGAAGCTACATTTTTTCCCTCAAAAGGTGTTTTACAGCCTGATTTAATGCTCAAGGATTCAGAAATAAGCCTCACTAAGCTCAACTTATTCCCAAGGAAGCGTGCATAGGATTATAAATTCCCTCCAAAAGACTATGCCCTCCAGAACACACAAAACTATAACGTAGCATTGCCCAAAATGGGTTGGATCATACCAGTTCTGCTGCTGCAATTTAGAGGTAGCTTTTTTGACCTCTCAAAAGGACCTGTATGGATAAAAAGGGGCAGCAGCAATTTTATTATTGTTGTTATCATTATTATTATGGGTATTAACATGCCCACCCTCTGCAGAGTCTTGCTCAATTTATTTGTTTAGATATTTACAAACTGATTCTGTTTTTTCTTAACAACCGCTCTATTAGCTAAGGTAGGCTGACAGAAAGTGACTGATTGTTCCAAGGTCACTTCCATGGCAGAATTGTGATAGAAACCTGCGTTCTCTCCTTTTCTGTCCTCCTTAATTCTAGTTTGGTGGCACAATGAGTCTTCCTGTTGTGTTGGCTGCCAAGGGTGGTCATGGGGTGAAGTGTGAAGGTAGTCCTGCTGGTTTACTTGTGGAAAGCAGTACTGGCTGTGGCTCGTGGGCAGCAGAGAGTCCTCCCGCTCCCCCAAATTCACCTGTGGGGGCTGTGGAGGAGGCCAAAGAGGTCTTTCCACTTGGGGGAGAGGATCTCTCTCAATATTTTGAGGAGGTGGGTGACAGATCCCTGTAAGAATGGTTTATGTTTCATGAAAGATCCCTCTTGTCCCCATCCCAAACTCTCGGTGCTGTCCTCGCCTGCAGTCCACCCCTCACCCCATCGTCAGTGGCCAGCTTCGCGGTGCAGCCTGTAACCATTTGTCCTCCTTCCCCTGGGACAGTTAGCGGTCCACATTTCAACGCCTCTGTATGAAGGCACTTTCGGGCCCTTCCTAATAACCCCCACATGGTGCGGTGCTATGCCTGTGATGTACTAGTGCGCAGGGGCAAAAACCCGAAGCACCTGTCTTCAATGGTCCTGACTCAGCACCTGAAGATGCACCACCTGAGTCTGTGGTCTCCATCCTTGCCCAGCGAAACATCCATTGGGGGGAGAAAGGGGGCGACCAGCTCTTCTGAGAGGGGATCAGTGGGAGGGTCACCTTGCCCTGAGGGTGACGCTGGTGGAAGCGGAGCACTCAGGCAGGCCGCACTCGCGGAGGTTGTCCCCTCAGGGTCTGGGTCAGTGCCGCTTAGAACATCAAGACTGAGCACTCAGGAGGTGGGCCTTCGTGTCTTGGCAGAGACAATTGCCCTACATGGCTTGCTCATATCCATTGTGGAGTGCGTGGGGTTCCGCAGGCTACTAAAGCATCTTGCCCCTTAGTTCTCCATGCCATCGCCACACACCCTTACCCGTCGAGTCCTGCGGGTATCTCGAATGAGGGCTGGCACGTTTGGGTCAGGTTTAGCCAGGCCCACTTGCACTGCTAACAGGCTTCTGAGACCTTGATAGGCCTTCTTGGCACAGCCAGATCATCATGACACCTCCTTTCTGCAAAGGCAGGAAAGTGGGTGATGCTGGCAGCAGCCTCCTTTGGGCACTTGTGCAACAGCTCAGGAGCTGTTGCACATGTAGTTGAGCTGCACGGTGCCCCTATCTATTGCAAACGCTGTGCCCTCTGAGCAGGGGAAAATGGGTCCCTCGACTCATGTCCTTCCCACAAAGGCAGGAATGTGGCCGATGTCAGCTGCTGCTGCTGCTGCTGTCCTGTTTCTGTCTCTCCCTCTCTGGAACCACTCTGACCCATTCAAGCAATGACTCCTATCCTGCCCATCCCCTTCTTTCTGCAAAGGCAGGAAGGCGGGTCATGTAAACCGCTGCTTCATGAGGGACTATCCTGTTACTGCTCCCTCCTTGGTCATGAGGGGCAGCTCGACTGCGATTGTGCAGCCAATTGTATCGTATAGGGATACAGTCGGTTGCACAGCATGGCAGCTCCCCTGTCAACAAGACTGACTGGACCCCTTTGAGCCAGGTGGGAATGTGTTCCACGACTCCTGTCCTTTCCACAAAGGTAGGAAGGTGGGCGATGGTAGCTGCCACCACTGCCCTATTTCTTCCTCTCCCTTTCTGGGACCCCTCCAACCCCTCCCAACTACCTCTTGCTTGGGAGGTTTCCAGTTCCCAGTCCATACTTCTCCCTCCCAGGTACTGCCAGGAGTCCCTTCCCCACGACTTGCACCACCCCTTCCCCTCCTTTCCGTGATGGCAGGGAGGTGGGTGAAGCCAACAGCTGCTGACAGGGTCTTCTAGGCCCTGTCGCAGGATTTTCCAGGTGTGGCTTGTCACTGCAGCCGGAACCCCTGGGTCCCCCTCTCCCACCCTGACCACTTCATGTCCCCTCTTTCTTCCTCTCCCTCTCGGGTACTGTGAGGAGTCCCTTCCCCACCACTTGCACCACCTCATCCCCTCATTTCCATGATGGTAGGGAGGTGGGTGAAACCAGCAGCCACTGATGGATCAGGGTCTTCCCGTCCCCCTTGCAGGATCTTCCAGGCTTGTTGCCATGCCTGGAACCCCGGGGTCCTCCTCTCCCTGACCATCCAGCGGTCGCAGTCTTCACCCACCTTGCTGCACAAGTGGATGTGTTGTCTGCCTCTGACCTGGAGGCCTGGTAGGTGGGCACATGGGGGGTCCCACCTGTGAGCGGCCAGACCCCCTGCCCCCTGAGGGAGGCAGCACACCAATGCCTCCCTGTCCCCGCCAGCCGTAGCAGCCGCAATCTTCACCCACCTTGCTACACAAGCGGATTCGTTGTCCGCCTCTGACCCAGAGGCCTGTTGGGTGGGCACATGGGGGATTCTGCCGACTTGCAGCCAGACCACCCTCCCCCTGAGGAGAGGTGGCATGCCACTGCCTCCCCAGGCCTGGCGGCCGCAGTCTTCACACACCTTGCTGCATAAGTGGATAATTTTCCTCCCACCCGCAGGCCTGGCGGGTGGGCACATGGGGGGTGCTGCTGGTGAGTGGCCAGACCCCCTGTCCCCAAGAGGGGAGGCGGCACATATTCAGGACCACTGCATGGTGCACAAGTGAACTGGGGAGGGTGGCTCCATTTGTGTTGATTGGGAGTTTCCTGGGGGCATTGAATTTGGGAATGTATAACTGCGAGATCCATACTGCAATCTTGACCAAACTTGGGTGGTGGCTGGAGAAGAGCCTGCTGCACATTCCCTGTGAATATGGGTTCTCTAAGTGCTAAGGGGGTTGCTCTGCCGCCGACGAACACCAAACACTGAACACGTTCGGTAACGGGACATGTTCGGGTCCGGTCGGCTGTTCGTGTTCATCGTTGGGAACGAACACTGAACAGCTTGTTCGGGTTTTTTCCCCCATTCTTGCCCATCTCTAATCACCTCTCCTCCCGCTTGTAACAGCTGAAGAGTATACTCCAACCCCACAGATTTTTTTCTCCATTATGGGCAGAGCTCATAAATATGAACACTCTCTAAAATGTTATGAATAGATGACAATCTAAATCACAATTTTATGTCAAATTAAAATGACAGCCGTATTCAAAAAAACAATAATGAATAGCTTCCCCCTGCTTTGGTAGCTGATTATAAAGCACTTTCTGTTGTTGCAAAGACCTGAGGCCACAAACTGATTCCATCAGCTGAGGTAATAATGATTTTTTTGCTAGAAGCAAGATTCTTCATCCTAGTTAATAATCACCCTATCCATTTTTTTCCTTGGGGCATTTTTTAAGGAAAACTTTCTTGCATCTTTTCAGATTAAGAAATGAAAGCACTAGGGGAGGGGAAAGGGACATGTTATGTATAGAAGTCTCGTCCTGATCCTCCATTGTAATTAGTTAACTGAAAGCAGACATTTAAAAAAGCACTTCAGTTTCTTGCACTTAATACAGAGGAGGGGGTGGAATCTGAAGTGTAACACCACGATAACTTTGCGGAAAATCAGGTTTAATTAATTTTTACATTAAAATCCCATTATTATTTCAACACTCTCTATATCCCACTGTTTCATATAGTACTTTAATGAAACAATATCTTAGAATGAAAATCACGCTCTGACTCTTAAATCTTGTTTTGCTTTTTTTAAAAAAAAATTGGTAATAGGCATCTATATTGAGTCAGTGTTAATTTTAAACTTTTAAGCATCACGTTTTGGGGGCTGGATCCTAACAGCTTTTCTGCTAGCGAAAGAAGGAAGCGGGGGCCCTTTCTGACCACCCAAGCGGCCATTCCGGGAATCATGTGACCCACATGGCTGGGAGCTGCAGTGAAAGCGAAATGGGGTATGATCAAGTGGAAATGTTGGTAGGATTCAACCTGTGACTCCAGAACTCAATCTGGGGTGAGTTTTGGCCCATCTGAAAGCCTTGGAAACATGGTTTTTGTGGAGTAAATCCTGACATTGTGCACTTGCTAACCAAGTATTTTTGAAATGGTTGACTTCCATAGATTTTTTGCAAGTGACACACCTGCTGGGAACGTGGTTCTATAACAAAATAATGTCATTTAAAAAAAAAAAAACTGCAGTGGATGTTTCCTGATAAGTAGCTCATTGTTAGGAGATGGCCTTCAGATTGCTCTGCTCAAGTACCCATTAGCTTGGTGACCTCCCCACCCCCAGACCAAGCTGTGGACGAAGGTTGGGTGTGTATGTGTGTGTGAGAAAGTAAAACAGCTGCAATTTTTTATTTGGAAACAGAGAAAGCAGATGGATCTGTTAACTGGCGGAAGGTATAAAACAAACAGGACTCTCGTCTAATAAGACTTCTGACTAACAAGATGTTATTCCAGCATAAGCCTTTGTGGACTAAAGCCCTCTTCATTAGATGCATGCAACGGGTCTCCACTAGACGGGCATTTATATATGAGGTTTGGAAGGGGAAAAAATCATAACCAGCATGGTCAAAGGACCCTAAAGTGAAACACTTGGGGATGCAGGATCTCTCTTTCTCTGGGGATCTGACATGCACTAGAAACTGCTAGCTATTGAAGGGCCCATTTAGCCCCATCTGTGCTCTGTTTGTTTATTAGTAAATAAAGCAAATGTTACAAAAATCCAGTAAGATTCCAATGCTGACTTCCCCAAAGAAAAATTAGCTCAGTGAAATCTCCTCTTTGATGGAACAGGAGACTCAACATGCCTTGGACATTGTTGAGCGGGGCGGGGGCTACATGTCTCTCTGTGTGTATGTGTAACTCTCTTGATAGTAAGCTGCTTCTCTTTGCCTAAGGTGGGAACACTTCCTGACTCCTCCTCTGTCTCTGTGTCTCTTGTGAGACTCTTTTTTCCCCCTTGCTTCATGGCCTTCAAAGGAGAAGGATGTTTTCTTCAGAGCTTCTTCCATGAAGGCCTCATCTACACACCCGCATGCAGCCTTGCTGCATTTGGCTGTGGTAAATAGGGAAAGTAACTCTTTAGACTAGGACTCTTTCTTTCTACTCCATGAATGGAATCTACCTCAATAAACTGTGCTATATTTTCTACAATGTGATTGCCTGAGGATTCCTTACTACATGTTGGGGAAAACACTTTTAACTGGTTTACTCTGGGTAACTCTGCTACCACTCTGCTACCAAACAAAATATAACTATTTCTATACTCTTAACAAATATTAAAGGCAATGAAGGTGCATAAATTCCAGCTATAATGATTAAATTTGCTTTACAAAATTCCATGTGAGGATTTAAAGGCGCATGAATACATGAAGCTGCCTTATGTTCAATTAGATCTTTGGCCTGTGAAGGTCAGCAATGTCCCCTCTGCCTGGCAGCAATTCTCCAGGGCCTCAGGAAGAGATTTTGCACATCAGATATTAGCTGATTATTTTAGCTGGAGATGCTCAGGATTGCACCTGGGGTCTTCTGCTTGCAATGCAGGTGCTCAGCCACACTGTGCCACAACCCTCCTAAATGATTTTTAGTAATGGTTGAAGGCTCCTCCTTTGGCCATTGCTCAGTGGTAGAGCCCAGGTCTTGCATCCAGCAGCTCCCAGTTTTCAACCTCTAGCATTTCCAATTAAAAGATTCTTGGGTAGCAGAGCTGGGAAAATCTAGCAATAAGTTTCAGACATTCTTTGAAGAAGCCAATGAACCTTCTCTAGTTCATAAGCACTAGTTTTTCTGTTACCAGTAGGATGGCTGTGTTGGGGGTTATGAGATATAGCAAGTCATTAGGGTTGTTGTTCGTGAGATGACTCCAGGTTGGATCTTGTCTAAAATGTGTCCAACTCACCCTCCCACTGAAGCCCAAATGCCCCCTCCCAGTACTGCACCTCTTCCTGGGAGATAGGAGACCCCCAGGAACAGCATGAGAGGGGAATTGAAGGGCAGCTACAGGAGGGGGCAAAAAAACACCCTCCATTGCACATGCAGTTCAGTTGGGTTCACCCTTCAGTAACATAACCAACATGACTGTCATCTTGAAAATAACAAAACTTACTACTTGTGTGAACTAAAGAAGGTAAGCTTTGCTTAATAAAAGTTATCCAGAGATAATGGCCATTTCCACAAATCCTTAAAGGGACGGCCCACTCACCAAATGCTGGTGGCTTTTCTCCTTCACTCAACACATCTCCAATTTTAAAGCGGTAGCAGGGGGGGGGGGTTGACGGTGACTTTTATGAGGATACAATTTCCCGCACTTTCCTGCGTCCCTGAAAAGGCACCGAAAAAACAGAAGCCAAACAGCCTGCTACCGCTTTGAAATTGGAGACATGTGGAATGAAGGAGAAAAGCTGCCAGCATTCAGTGTGTGGGGGCCATCCCTTTAAGGATGTGTGGAAACTGCCAATGGCTGATGAGTCTCCCAAAGTAGCAGAAATCTTTCAGAGAAACATTAGACTACTAGACCTGTCAAAGCAATCCATCATCAAAATGGCGAGCCAATCCTTCAAGAATCTTACACAAAGCCAAGCTTATGAGTGCTAAAGCCAAGTATGGAACTCTAATTCTGTGCAATCCACATATGATATTTATTTATTTGTGTCATTTATATCCTGCCTTTTCCAAAGGGGACCCAAAGTGGTGCACATCATTTTTCTCTCCTCCATTTTATCCTCATAACAACCCTGTGAGGTGGATTAGTCTGAGACTGTGTGACTGGCTCAAGGTCACCCAGCAAACTTCCATGGCAGAGTCGGGATTCGAATCTGGGTCACCCAGATCCTAGTCCAACTCTCTAACCATGACACCACACTGGCTGTCCAAGAAGAAGCATGTGCAAACAGCAGGCCTATCATGTTGCCATTTTGTGATTTTCTTTTTTCTAAAAAAAGAAACGTCATCAGTCTGTGCAACCAAAGTTGAAACAGCGGACAGAAAAAGGGAAAGGTTTAGGTTGGTATAGTGGTGGAACCTGGTGAGTTTCGGGTAGGTCAGGGGAGGAGATTGGTGGTCTGGGACAGGTTAGTGGTGGAACCTAGCAGGTTTTAGGCAGGAGAATTTAAGCATAGAGCAGATCCGCGGGAGGAGTTAACAGGGAAAAAAGATAGCCCCTCCAACTGTTTTATTCAACAAGCTACCGGACAAAAACACAAAATAAATTCTACACAAATTCATATAATATCTGATAGATGGCAATTCTACAAGCCACATTAAAAAATGTATGGGAGGAGGGTCTGACTGTTTTTCTTCACATTACAGGTCTTTGTGGATCATGGAATGCTGCTATTGATCCAAATGTAAGGAGTTGTTTACATCCCTCCTCTCCTCCTCCCCTCCCCTCTCCTCCTCTATATTTGACCAGTTTCTTTCTGCCCTCCATGCATCTGACAAAGAGAACTGTGGTTCTCGAAAGCTTATGCTACAATAAAATTGGTTAGTCTTAAAGGTGCTGCCGGACTCTTTTTGATTTTGCTGCTATTGAGAATCTCTTCTCTTACAGGGGTCTGCAGGAGGACAAAGGGGGTCACTGCCATCAGAAAAAAGAGACTGAAAATCTCTTGTGCACACCACTCTTTGGATCCTGGCCAAGATCTTTCCTGCCAGTTCCACTCATCCAGACATCAGAAGGAATTTGAGACACAGCTACAGACTGAACAGATTTTTTTCCTTCAGATTTCCCTCACTTTGTTATCTCTGCCTTTGAAATTTCAAGTGATCCTTCCTTGAACTTTTTCAAAGAGCCTTTTTTAATTATTTGTATTGTCCATCTGTTTAAAGCTGCCTGTTTGACAGATTTTGTATGATCTACCATACCTTTTTCAAGCACCACAGATTCAGCTGTTCAATGAAGCCAGAACCAAGGCATTATTGCAAATTGAAAGGCCTGGTTTTAGAGATACTCAAGGCTGAGGATTGGTTTAAATATGACCCTGGATATATTAGAGGAAACAGATCCTTGGCCAGTGTTGTGAACGTGCTATTCAAGCATTTTGAACTGATTGATTTCCATAGATTTGTTGCAAATGACACACACATAGTGGGAAACAGGTCATATGACAAAATAATGTCATTTTTAAAAACTGCAGTGGATGTTTCTTCCATGGGTGCTCGTTTTTAGGAGACAGCCTTCAGATTGCTCTGTTCTAATATCCATTAGAGTTAGGAAAAGGTGGCCACCCAGCCCAAATTGTGGAGGACAGTCAGGTGTGTGTATGTGTGTGAGTCATATGGCTGTCATCCTCCAGGTGGTAACTGGAGATCTCCTGGAATTACAATTGATCTCCAGACGACAGAGATAATTTTTCCAGGAGAAATTTGCTGCTTTGGAGAGTGGACTCTACAGCATTATACCCCACTGAGGTTCCATCCCTTCCCAAACTCCACCTTCTTCAGGATCCCCCCCCCCGCCCCTCCAATTTCCAGGAATGTCTCAACCTGGAGCTGGCAATCCTCATGCAGAAGAGTAAAGCAGCAGCCATTTTTGATTTGGAAACAGAGAAAGCCAGAGATCTGTAAACTGGCTGAAGGTAAAAACACACAAGACATTTTAGCACCTTCACAACTAACAAGATTGCATTACAGCATAAGTTTTTGTGGACTAAAGCCTTCTTCATCCCATGTATGCAGTGAGTCCTCACTAGACATGAACTTATATGTGAAGAAAAACATCATAAACAGCATGGTCAAAGGACCATAAAGGGAAGCACTTGGGGGTGCAAGATCACTCTTTCTTTGGGGATCTGATGAGCACTAGAGACTCTGCTAGCTGTTGAAGGATTCCTTTGGCCTCATCTATGTTATGCTTGTTTATTGGTTAAATAAATCACGTTAACTCTGACCTGGATAGCACAGGTGAGCCTGATCTCATCAGATCTCAGAAGCTGAATAGGGTAGCCATGGTTAGTAATTGGATGGAGGACCTACAGCAAAGATCAGGGTCATAGAGGCAGGCAATGGCAAACCACCTCTGTGAATCTCTTGCCATGAAAACCCCACCAGGAGTCGCCATAAATCAAATCTGACTTGAGGGCATTCTCCACCACCACCACCAAATCAAATGTTACAAAAACTCCATAATATTCCAATGTTGTCTCCTCCAAAGAAAAAAGTCTACAATGGAAAGGGAAATCACTGGCAGAAAAAGACTCCTGGATCCAACCTGATATGTGGATTCCCTCTCCCCTGCCCCCGCCAGTCTCCAGCTTCTCAAATGCTTTGGCATCGTATATGATACTCAAGCCACATTTTGTCCTTCTTTCTCCATGAACATGGTAGAAGCCAGATATGGGTCAACACAGGGGGGAGACTTGGTCTTAGCCCTAGCTCCAATCCTAGCTAGTTTAGTCCTAGCTCTAATCAATCATGTATTTGCAAGGAGAGCTGGTGTAGCAAAATGCTTAAGTAGTTTGCTGGTTTGAATCCCAGTTCTGCCATGAACTGAGTAGGTAGCTTTGGGTAAGCCATGCCTCTCAGCCCTAGCTATTCAAACTGCAGTATGGGGATAATAATAACACTGACTTTGTTTACTGCTCTGAGTGGGCCCTAACTTGTCCAAAAGAGTGGTATACAAATGAACTGTTGTTGTTGTTATAAATATTGACAGATGCAAATAAACCCCCCTAATTTGAGAATAACTTAAACAAGACAGAAAATACTCCATGTTCTCCTTGTACATTCTTGGAGTCATTCCATCTGTAGAATCACATATTTACATACAACTGCAATCCTAATCTCAGAGCTAATAAAGAACAGCTTCTCTTCAATTTTTAAAAAACACACAGAAAAGTACTCAATACTAGAGGTCAAAAGGCAAAAAGAGAAACAAACACCTGGGCCTCTTTGCTATCTTAGGTTTATATAGGTTTCTGATATTTTCTGAATTCTATTTATTTTTCATATTCTTTTCTTCCATTATTGGCTGATATAACCAACTGACCATAACATCAGCGCAAGGTCAGAGTGCAAATGATAAAGCATTCTGAAGAGGATAACGAAAAAGGACTTAACTCGCTGGCAGACTGTCAATTATTATTCATCTTTTTGTAATTTGATATCTCTGCTTTTACTGTATCTTCTCATACTTTATACTTTATATTTTCATACTAGCTGTTTTGATTAGTTGCACTGCCATTGTACAATATATTGAATGATGTTTCTAGGGTCATCATATTATTGTATCATCTATTCTTGCATTTTTCACATCTTACGTCACTCCTTGTGATGTGTAATCATTCCTTTGTACATAATTCAGGACGATTGTTTCTCTTTTTTTTCTTTTGATCTCGGGTATTGAGTACCTTTCTGTGTGTGTCTTTTCAGAAGAGTTTCTACTCCTTTTTTTCTTTTTCTTTTTCTTTTTTTTAAACCCCATGTAGATGAAATTTCTCCCTGGTGAAATGTCTTGCATTTCAACCATTTGTTCCCTCAGAGGCTAAGAAGGATACCTGTGGAAATGGTTCTTTCATAAAGGGGATACCAGCCTGTGCTCAAGACAATTGAGCTGCTTGCATATTTATCACTACAATATTGAAGGAATGACATTTGTGAAAAGACTTACAGAGAGGGCTTTTTTCAGCTGGAACACGGCGGAACGGAGTTCCGGAACCTCTTGAAAATGGTAATGTGGCTGGTGGCCCCGCCCCCTGATCTCCAGACCGAGGGGAGTTTAGTTAATCTAAACTCCCCTCTGTCTGGAGATCAGGGGGCGGGGCCACCAGCCACGTGACCATTTTCTCCGAAGGCAACCTACTGAGTTCCACCACTTCCTTGCCCTGCTTACAGATGCAAAACATTCATGGAGTGCAGTACAGATAGATGGCAAAAACAACTCATAGGCCGCTGAACAGGGCACTAGAAGATGTGCGTTCACATCCTCAATGGAGGCTATAGTACTTACATCAGGCTCCATGCATGTTGCAGTGCAGATGTGCCTGTTTATATTAATTATACCCAGTTTTTCTCCCCAATGGGAACCCAAAGCAGTTTACAACATTGTTCTGCTTTCCTCCAAGTTTATCCTCCCAACAACCACCCTGTGAGGTAGGTCAGGCTGAAAGAGAGTAACTGGCTCACAATTGTCCAGTAGGCTTCCACGGCAGAGTGGGGATTCAAACCTGGGTTTCCCAAATCCTAATTACCACCGTAACTGCTACACCACAATGATTCTCAGCATTTCTGCATCCAGTTGATATACCCATCTGCAAATGTAGCAAGGGAGCCCCAAATGCAACAATATGTTCCATGCCTGAATACACCAGAGATTTATGATTGATTCTGAATAATCCTGCAGTATACCAACAGGGTGTTGTTCCCAGGGCCCTCACATGCAAGCCACTTTGCCACACTGGCTGCCTCAACACCATGCAGCAGCTTCAAGAAATAATTGAGAAGTTTTCCTCACAGAAAAAGCCCTGTTGTCAAGCCAAGTCACCACACACTTAACATGAAGAAACAGTCAGGGAGCCATTTAATGTGGCCTTCATATGGAGCCAATTTTCAATGCACTGGTATTCTAAAAGCCTTCTCCGAGTAGGGGTGCCATGCTCGGGGCAGGGGATCCCCTGCTCCCACCCTTCCCCCCCTTACCTGGCCAGTGGGGGGGCGCTTCCCAGGGCGCCCCCCCAAGCAGCACCCCCAGGTGGTGTGGCATATTTCTGCGTCCACTGTGGCCTGGTTAGGGCCGAATTGCACTCACAGCAGGCCCAATTCAGGCTGAATCATGCTCCACAATGGGCCAATTCAGCCCCCTGGTTAGCACGGGCGCGGTTCCAGGCCACCCTTTGACTTGCACGATGATGTCACTTCCCAGAAGTGACATCATCACATGCAAAAACAAAAACAGGGATGCTGCAAAGTAGGTGCCAGGCTCCTGATCTCCGCCAGGTCAGTCGGGGGACCTGGCAACCCTATCTTTAAGTGCCAGTGCCTTCAATGGTTAGTCAGGGACCTAAGAGAGAGGATGTTCTCTCTCTGTGTAGATTTTTATCTCATTCTCCAAGGTACTCAGAGTGCCGTTCTCCCCACTTTCATCTTATCCTCACAACGACCCTGTGAAGTGGGTTTAGGCTCAGCGACAGTGCGAATGGCCCCCAAGTCACCTTGCAAGTTTTATGGCAGGCTGGGGAGTGAAACCTGGGTCTTCATCCAGCACCATCAGCAGCGCCATACAGATAGCTCCTTTGGAGTGTAGTGGCAGTTCAGGAACATGGATACAGTGATCAGTGAAAAATAAATTTATTCAAGAACAGGAGCCAGCTCATGATAACCCGAAGTTCACAAAGAGACAGTGAAACACAGAGACAGTAGTTACACAGCTGTAGACCTACAACTGCTATCCACCTGGGTAGTTGACAAGTTTTGACAATAAGTCATGTTTTAAAGTAGAAATGTAGGATATAGATTATTTTCAATCCATCGTACAGCTGGAAAATCAACTAATGAGTCGGCGACCTGACTTTTGCAACAGATGCTTATCTTACATGGGGCGGGGGGGGGGGGTATCAAATTGATTCCGTAATTCTCCTCAGCAGCATTTGCATCATTAGTAATCTTTCCCTAAAACTTAAATACTTTTTATTGTGCCCGGAGCATCTTATTATACCCTTGAATAAGCGTTTCCTCTACTTACTGCAAGCTTCTGATCTATGCATGATTCAAAACAGGGCAGCAGAATTTTGGACTATATCAGATTTTCGCTCATTACGGAGTATATAGGTCTGGGGTCCCCAGCCTGAGAGCCAAACTACAAGTGACGTCTTACACAGGTTGGACACTAGTCGGCTTCCCTCAAGTTTTGATGGGAAATGTAGGCATCCTGGTCTTGCAGCTGTAATGGAGAGCCAAGCTGTAAAACCAGGGCGCCTACATTTCCCATCAGAACTTGAGGGAAGCTGACAAGTGTCCAACCTGTGTAAGGCGTCACTTGTAGTTTGGCTCTGAGACTTGTATAACTAGGCTTGCCATTTGCCCACTCACAGCAGGTAATGCCTCTCCCTTGGTCCAAATCCTCTACTTCCAACGATGTGAGAGAAAAAAGGGGATGGGGACAGTGTCAATGGTGACACCCTAGGAATTCTCCCAGTCTCTCACAAAGATTGTAGGGATTCCTAGTGTGTCACCCAGAAGTGACATCACATTCTCAAGACATCCACCCCAAAGTAACATCACATTTCTGTAGTGCTCTTGATTTTTCCCAAGTCTCTAAAGACCCATAGAGACTAAGGAAACTTCACAGGAGATGTGTCCTCACATCCACTGAAACTCCACCCTCCCCAGGTACTGCCTGCAAAATCTCCTGGCAACCCTATGTATAACAGTCATATGTGACCTGCAGGTTTTCCTCAATTCCCATGCACACATTGTGTAGTAGAAATATAGATACATAGAACTGGAAGGGATCCTAAGGGTCGTCTAGTCCAGCCCTCTGCACAACGCAGGAAATTCACAACTTACCACCACCACCACCACCACCACAACCCTCAGTGACCCCTGCTCTATGCCCAGAGGATGGCAAAAATCCTCCAGGATCCCTGGCCAATCTGGCCTGGAGGAAAATCCCTTCCTGACCCCAAAGTGGGGCCATGAGAGCCGAGCACTGGCTCATCCCTTCATGCACTCACTTTCTTGATCTGTGTACATTCATATTAAGACAGAGAATCATCATAGCTGTCAGATGAGCATCTAGCCTCTTCTTACATACCTCCAAGGAAGGAGAGCCCACCACTTCCTGAGGAAGCCTGTTCCACTGAGGAATTGCTCTGTCAGGAAATTCTTCCTAATGTTTAGTCAAAAACTCTTTTGCTTTAATTTTAACCTGCTGTTTCTGGTCCAATCCTCTGGGGCAACAGAAAACAACTCTGCTCCATCCACTATGTGACTGCCCTTCAAATACTTGAAGAGGGCTTTGTCACCTCTTAGTCGCCTCCTCCCCAGGGTAAACATACCCATCTCCTTCAACTTTTTCTCATAAGATTTGGCCTCCAGACCCCTCACCATCTTCATTGCCCTCCTTTGGACATGTTCCAGCTTGTCAACATCCTTCTTAAACTGTGGCACCCAAAACTGTACTCAGTACTCCAAATGAAGTCTAACCAGAGCAGAGTAAAACAAAAATCATCACCTCACGTGATCTGGACACTATACTCTTGTTGACACAGCCTGTAATTGCATTTGCCTTTTTAGCTACAACATCACATCACTGACTCATGTTCAGCGTGTGATCTACTAAGACCCCTAAATTCTTTTCACATGCACTACTGCCAAGATGGGCTTCCCCCATCCTATAAGCGTGCCTTTGATTTTTCCTACCTAATGTCAGATAAGTGCTGGAAATGCAAAAAGCACGAAGGATCATTATACCATATGTGGTGGACTTGTGAAGTAGCGAAGCAGTACTGGGGAGATATAATAGAAGTAATTAATGAGGTGTTACAAACCCAAATAAATAAGAACCCAGAACTGCTGCTACTAAACTTGAGAATGGAGAATGTTCCAGTGCAAAATAGAACATTGTTATTTTATATGACAGCTGCAGCAAGATTACTGTATGCGCAGAAATGGAAAGTGCAAGAAGTACCTACTGTAGAGGACTGGATTTACAAATTGCTGTACATGGCAGAGATGGATAAAATGACAAGAAAACTTAAAGACCTAGATCCGGGACAGTATTTGGCGGACTGGGCGAAACTGAAACAATTTTTGGAAATAAAATGGGATGTGAAAGGAGAACTGTGGCAGTTTGAGAACTTTTGAAATAAGACATTTTAAACAGAAGAGAGAAGTGACTTTACCATTAAGAATTTATATCTATTTTAATCTAAGCTTGGATTATAACATAGCAGAAGAGGGGTGAAATTTAGAACTGATTTTTTAAAGAATAAGATAGGGAGATTACGATAAGTAATACCTTTCTCAGAGTATATGAATAAGGGAATAGTTAAATAAATATACTGATGGGGCATACTATATATACTATTATGTTGGTAGATCAGATTGTATATTATATAATGAATGTGCAGTATGGTGCTGTGTGCGGTGCCACATTGGTGGCAGGGCGCACAGTAGGGGTGTTAATACATATTATAATGACAATAGTATATTTGATAGAATATATGTTTAAAAGAAATAGAATATGTTTAAACTAAGACTTTTGTTATATATTATATTATATTATATTATATTATATTATATTATATTATATTATATTATATTATATTATATTATATTATATTATATTATATTATATTATACTGGTCTGCTATATTGAGGGGTATAAGATTTATACTATATTGATAGTATAATCGATAGATGCATATTATACTGATAGAATATTTGATAGTATAATTGATAGAAGCATGTTATATTGATAGGATATTTGATACATATGATAGAATACCTGAAAAAAAAATTAGAATGTGCTTAGACTAAGGGAATTATCAAGTAATAAGAGGGAGTAAGGGTTGGAAAGCTGTTGGAAGTCGATAGAGAGTGGGGAGGAAAAGGGTGGGGGATAGGGTTAATTAGATATTGAGGGAATGTATGTATTGAATTTGAAAAGTATACTCACCAATAAAAATTTTCTATAAAAGATTTTTCCTACCTAAATCCACCCAGAAGTGACATCACATTCTAATTGTAACTGTGGCATGTATGGACAACAGGCTTCACTTTCCTCTCACTCCGTTGAAAATGGTTTGAGGATCTGTTATTTGCCCCATTGAGGGAAACCCACATGGACACTTTCAGGTTTCCTCATCCAGCCAAATAGTGCCCTGTAGGATTGTTTCAAATAAGAGAAAGGGGGGAAAGGGGGGCTGGAACTCTTGTTCCATGAATACTACATTCATCACCCAAATTGGGCATTGGACACACCAGAATTGAGAAGAACCTACAAGTCACATGTGACTGTTAATATGGCACACAAGGTGGGGATCCCAGACCTATCCTGTGTATTCCATAATAAGTGAAAGAGAAAAATACATTTTTAAATGCTCTTCCATATAATAAACAATCACCTCCCAGCAGGGGCAGATTAGCCGGTAAGGTCACTGAGAAAAGTCCTGGCCAGGTAATAAATTGTGTGGCCTAGTCCAGCTGTGCGTCAGGCAGGGAACAAACAGTGCAGATGAGCCACACACAGAAAAAGAGGTGCCTAGCCAGGCCATGTGGGGCTGCTGGGCTGATTCTTTCTCCCTCTTTTGGTAGGCAGAGCCAGTTTTTTCTTCCAGTCCACCCCTGCCTCCAAGACAACTGTTTTATAAACTTTTCTCCTTGATGAGCTAGCTTACTACACACTGGGAAGTTCTGACATGGGAAAAATATTTTTTTTAAAAAAACACCCCCACATGGTACAATCTAGAATTCTGCCCACTCCATCACCAGGCTTGAACTAGATTGGCAAGACTCCATTTGCAAAAATGTATCTAGAAATGAACTGTTTGAAAGAGTTCATGAATCAACCTGACAGCTCCATTTATACTTTTGAAGACTCGGCAGTGAAAATTATTGCTCTCAGATGTAAGCTGTTGCCAGATAGGAAAGTCATTTTAATTGTATATTTGGCACAACACATATATTCTGTTCTATTAAGATGCTGCTAGAAAGTTTGCATTGGAGCTCTGTGATATTTTGTTCTCAGCATGAGATATTTGTCATACTACATTCCTAGAGCCTTCAAGACCAAGTAGACCCTGGAAATCTAGTTGGTCTCTAAGGTGCTACTAGACCCCAATCTTGCTGTTCTACTACAGACCAGTACTGCTACCTACCTAGAATCATAGGGTTGGAAGGGACCTCCAGGGTCATCTAGTCTAACCCCCTGCACAATGCAGGACATTCACAACTCACTCCCCCCCCCACACACACACCCAGTGACCCCTGCCCCATGCCCAGAATATGGCAAAATACCATCAAGATCCATAGCCAAACTGGGGGAAATTGCTTCCTGACCCAAAAGTGGTGATCAGCATTACCCTGGGCATGTAAGAATGGGCCACAAGACCTAAGCACTGATATAACCCTTCCTGCCCTCCCTCTCATGATCTGCCTAGGTTCACAGAATAAGCATTGCTGTCAGGTGGCCATCTAGCCTCTTCTTAAAACCCTCCAATGAAGGAGAGCCCACCATCTCCTGTTCCACTGAGGGACCGCTCTAACTGTCAGGAAGTTCTTCCTAACATTTAGCCGAAAATCCTTTTAATTTCAACCTGTTGGTTCTGGTCTGACCTTCTGAAACTGTCTTACAGTCCCATGCTCCTTTATATTGCTGTTAGGCTCAAGTGTAGCTGATGAGGCATTTTTTTCGATTTGACATATTTTGGCCCTAACTTTTGATCAGACCAAACTAAAAAATGGCGAACAAAAAATTAAAATCCACAATACCAATAAAATAAAGGTGGTAACAGTTTGAATGGCCAAAAGTACCCCCCACCTTTCAACCAAAAGTTTCTGGCGTGACAGCCAAATAAAATGTTAAAGTAATACAATGAACCACCATTGAAACTTTGGCAATTAAGCCCGTTCTCACTCTTCCTCTGTGGAAGCCCCACTTTATGAACAGCCTGCCTGAGGAAGTCCAGAAAGCTTCCACTCTTCTGGCTTTCTGCAAACTATGCAAAACTGAATTATTCATGAGGGCTTTCTATCCAGATTAGAGGGCTGTTTCATAAGCAATAGCTCAAAGCGATACCTTGGCAAGTGACAGGGACTGTAGACTAGGCTATTGAGTACTGTCTGCTGACCTAGATATGCTCCTACTGGGAAGTTCAATGTTGCTAAAGATGTCATGTTAATTACTTAAGTTTTAACTCAGAAAGGTTTCATCTATGTGTTCAGTGTTATGCTAGTTTTCAAATTTGTGGCTACCTCTGTATTTGTTTTCATTGAATGTCCCAACCGTTGATCATATTGTATTTTTGTTCTGTGGATGTCCAGCCTATTGATTACATTGTATTCACTTGCCTTACATAATCCACCTTGGATCTCAGTGAGAAAGGTGGACTACAAATAAAAAATTGTAATAATTTTAAAAAATAACAGCTCTTCCTTTGGTGGCAACAGATCTACCAAGGCAGTGTCAGGATTACTTAGAGCCAAGCTACAAGTGACGCCTGACACAGGTTGGACACTTGTCAGCTTCCCTCAAGTTTTGATGGGAAATGGAGGTGTCCTGGTCTTGCAGCTGTAATGGAGAGCCAAGCTGTAAAACCAGGATGCCTACATTTCCCATCAAAACTTGAGGGAAGCTGATAAGTGTCCAACCTGTGTCAGGCGTCACTTTTAGCTTGGCTCTTAGTTACTCTTCCAGCTGGAAAGTTCCCCACCCCCGAACCTATTTTAAAAAACCCTCATTCTCCAGTTCCCCAAGGAAGAGCCATTCAGTTTATTGGTGCTGATATATTATCGATGGAAAATATTTAAAAATGTGTTAAATTTTGTTTTAAAAAGGAAACGAAATAGAGGATAGTGTATGCAGAGTAAATCAGTCCTTTCAAGAAAACATTCTGCTCTCTGTTTTACCCTTGCTGGCAGCTACCATTTCTTTTGCATCCACCCATGAATTAACAGTGGGGGCTGTTTTATCCTGCCAGTGGGAATGTCTATTACATTCAGAAGCCATAGACGTCATCAGCCGAACAGTGAGCATTCACCAAATGCAACCATGCTGGGACTTCACAGTTATGCCCATAAAGCTATTGATTGAATGAGCAAAAACTCATCTTGCCTATGCAGAGAGAGGAAAGGAGATCACAAACTGCTTTTACCATAAGAACAGTGAAGAAAAATTCCAACTGAAATGGTATCATAACAAAATGGAACAGGCAGAACAAATGTGTATCAGCCTGAACTCCTTGGAGATAAAAATGTGAGAGAGAACTCACAGTAAGACCAATTAAAAATCACAGCTTAACAGAAATCACAGACAGATAGAATTTTTCTCCATGTTAAACAGAAGAAAAAAGGGGACTGGGAGAGATGTTGTTCCTGGTAGATAGCAGGGCAAAAGCTCTGTCTGATTTATATTACAGGGACTTGTCTGTAGACTAAGTTAGACACAGCAACATCATAGGCTGTGCCAAATAGGGTTGCCACAGGCAAGCTGGCATACTAGCAGCTGGCAGAATTTGTTTTAAAAAAACATCCTCACCAAATGTGTGACATCACTGTGGATGGTAGCTACTCCCCCCATCACAGCCCCGCCCAGTCTCCAACTGGTTGCCAGGCCAGATCTGGCAGCCCTAACACCAAAAGACACTGGGATAAAGCAACAATTGGCACTCTCATCCAAGGGCTGGTGTGGTGTAGTGGCTACAGCATTGGACTAGGATCTGGGAGACCCAGGCTTGAATCCCAATTCTGCCATGGAAGACTGCAGGGCGACTTTGGGCCAGTAATTATCTTGCAGCCTAACCTACTTCACAGGGTGGTTGTTGAGAAGACAAAATGTAGGAGGGGAGAACAACATTGTAAGCTGCCTTGGATGCCCATTGAGAAGAGAGTGGGGTATATGTTCTTAAATAAATATATAAAATAAACCCATAAACTGGGGTAGAACAAAGCTGAATCCCACAATTCTGTGTCACTACATTTAGTTCAAATCTACTGAGTTAAAGGAGAAAATTTGAAAACTCCTCTCGTGTCAAAGGGCAGCCTGTTTGAACAATTCCCAGAACTTGATTCCATCTACATCACCATTTTCACTTCATGCCAGGTTCATGGAGAAAACAGAAGCTTTTGACAGACGTATAAAAGTCTTGTTCCCATTTAAAACTCTCCTATGGCTTGCGCTCTGTCCCACTGATAGATTTCACATGTCTCTAAAATACTGACATTCAGTCTGAGGTGGAAGGTGCATAAGGCAGATATTGCTCCTCAGAGGAAAGGCAGAAAATAGACAGCTGCTGCAGTTCTACACGTTTGCTTAGGAATAAACTCTATTAAGTTTAATGGGGGATATACATAAATATGCTTAGGACTGCGCTTTAGGTGACTTCCCCACTGGCCGATAGAACAGCTGTCACTCCTGGCATGAGCCATGTACCAGTTTAGATCTTTCCACCCTTTCCTCTTCTCTATTCCTTCAACCAGGAAAATGCATTTGTCATCTGCAATGTAAAAAGACCCTTCTCTCAGGCCCTTAGCTTGATACAGAACAGTCAACCATAGGATGTGCAAGAATCTCCAGCTTCAGTGGCATTTAGGGAGACCTGCTGGCCGAATCTGTTTAGAAAGAACTTTCCTGAGTGCTGATGTTGTTTTTGCAGCTGGATGTTGAGCAGTTCATTTTATTATGAATAGTTACGTCCAGGTTTTGTATTCTTTGGGTGTACTTTTTTGGGTGAAGAGAGGGACTGTGTTTTAATGTTATATGATTTGTAAGTCACCTGGAACAGAAATGTACAAAGAAGGTATTGTTTTTTTATACACACACACACACATACATATATCTGTATATACACATATGTGTATATATAGATATAGGTATACACACACACACACACATACTGAGTACATTCAGCACAACTCCCAGCCCTCAGGGAAAGGGACATAGTAACATCTGGATAAAGAGACACTAGCTTTTTATGGACAGAAAATATTGCTACTCAACAGGTAAGGATTGCTCTTCCCTAAAAAGGAGATGTTTATTTAATTTTTTGTAGTCCTCTTTTCTCACTGAGACTCAAGGCAGATTACACAGTGTAAATCAATGCAATCAATAGGTTGAGACATATAATAAGCAATGTAATCTGAAACAAAGTATTAGACATATGTTATACATTGCAGAAAATGGTATTACTTAAGTAGAAAATGATGTGGTGTAATAGAGTAATTATGCAGTGCTGGGGAGAAAGGTGAAGTATAAATGAATAAATAAATTCCCAGCAAGGATGACCAATGTGGCGGATCAGGCCTCCATCAGCTGGTGGACCCCGCTCTGCCTTCCCCTCCATTGCCTACCCTGGAACCTGAAGAGGCCGTCTCACTGCACTGCCTCAGGGTATTGCTGCCACCACTGTCCCTGTCTCGGGCTGGTTAGGCAGGACAGCCTCCTAACCTCCCTCTGGCATCACTAGAAATCTGTCTCTGGGCTTCCTAGGAATCTTTGGGGCTCCCCTGGAGAGGTGGCAACTATCTGGCTCATCACTTTTCCCCTTCCATGAGATTCCCTGACCCCTCTCCTCTCCTAGCATTTCCAAGTGGTTGGGGAACCTTGTGGCACAGAGGGACTTCACTCCTTCATCAAAGGATTCATTTAAACTCACTGGCACCTCAGAAGTGAATGGAAGACATAAAAATAACATTGACCAAAATGCTTCATCTCTCTCCCTCTTCTCAGCTCATGCCCTATCTAGGTGGTATGTAGGGCAGGCACTTTACTTCATTACTTGGGGTTAGGCTGGACCAACATTTCCCTTCAGAGTCGTCTCCCCCACTCTCCAGCTCCGACTGACTCCCAACTCACAGTTTTCCCTCCAGAACTGGCCCCTCCCTCCTACAGCCTTCTGGGGCTGATTTCCTCATCCCCTTAATGGATTTCCTGTCCTCTCTAGGGAGTTGCCTTCACATTACTGGTTAGGAACAGGAGGGGGGGGTTGAGGAGGAGATTAGGCCTACCTAAAGTTTGATAGTCTCCTCCCATCCATCCCATATACACACAGAGTTCCCAGGTGCCTGCCAGTGGTGGGCAAACTCCTGGGGATTTGCCCCCTCATCCACTGATTGCTGGGCAATCAACAGGAGGGGACAAGCTCCCAGAGCTTGCCTGCCACCAGCAGGCACCTCAGGAGAGCACGCCATGCGCACGCGCTCCTCACCATTGTGGAGATGTCACTTCCATAAGTGATGTAATTGTGCCGCCTGCGGGAGCGTTTCTGTGCTTCGTCTGGGGCCGATTTGGGCCTCAAACTGGCAGAATCAGCTCCGTGTGTGAAGCATGGAAGCGCTTGCATGGCCGGCACTTACAGAAGTGACGTCGCCACACAGACGGCATGCGAAGAGTTGAACTGGCCTGGGAGAAGGTAAGTGCCAAGTCCCAAACGTGCCAAGTCCCAAAGCGGGAGAATAGAGGGACTTGGAAACCCTACACACACAAGATGGCGTTTCTCCACAACCAACATTTCTCTCTGGCAGAAACGCTTTATCAGCTGCACCCCAAACAGAAATTGAGCAAGTCGGGTTTGTTTCCTGTTGCCACATATCCCTACGGTAAAAAGCTTAATATAAGGTTTTCTCATTACATAGCAGAAGAGCTTTGGCATTAAAAAAAAAAGTAACTTGACAACCCTAATTCCCACTAAAGCATTCCAGAATAAGCCATGTTGAGTGCCAGTGATAGAGCAGAGGTTTCTTACCATTTCATATTAGCAAACACATACGCACAACTACTTCTGTTCCCACAAAAAATTCTCCGAGTTGGCAATGCTTGAATGAGAACATGGCAGGTGATCTGGAACTGATCTGTCAGAGGAAATGACGCTTTGCTCACTCTATTAATGCTCAGAAACAAGACCTCTTGGGGTTTATTTCTTCCCTCACTGCTCAGCTGAAGAGGCTTTCTTCACAAAACCCAAGTAACAATGCAGCTGGAAGATGAAGCTGACATGGGAAGGGATCGGCACCTCCTTGACCTTGCTTTGTCTAGGGCTGCCGCTCAGCAAAGGATGCAAGCCACGTTCCCTTCGTTTCCTGCCAAGATACAGCATGCTATATCTGGAGGCCGTCAGCTCCCATTAGCAGGCCAGCTCACAGAGGGGAAAAGGGCAATTCGAGGAAGGGAAGCTATTGCGATGGCAATCATCTCAATTAGACCCAATTTAAACCACAGGCCTGACATGCTGCAGTAATTAGAGATCAAAAGTTATGTTTGTCCTGCTCGTGTTCATCTTCTTTCTTGTCTCTCTTACAGAGGTGTAGGTTAACATCTGAGGTCTTCTCGCTATGTCGTTTCATCTGTGATATGGATGTAGAAAGGGCCAGATCAAAGGACAAACATCTCTCTTCCTGCACAGTGGTACAGCTGGGTAATTTTAGACTCTGGCCTTAATGGTCTTATGTGGTCCCCCTTTTAGATTATAATGGATGCTTCAAATATAAAGCAACAGATATGGTTTGCGGAGCCTCCTGCTGAGCCCGTGACTCAGAGGCTCAGACTTCTGCCCCAAAGTCCGGCTGTGCCAGCACTTCCACTGCAGGCAAACGCTCGTAGTCATTGACTCCTGGGGATATGTTCCAAATGCTTGAGCTTTGCCATAACATGGCAACGCCTTATCTGTGCAATAATTACCTGTTGTGCACCCATGCTGCACAACAGGGTAGGGTCTGAAGATAAATGAGGCAGCAGGCTTGCAAAGGCAAGCTCGTCTAGGTCTGGTCAATGAATAGATGGGAGACTGTTAGGAACTCTACATACCTGGTGTGGCAGAACAGCCCCACAGACTCACAGGTACTGCTCTGTCGTGCCCTCTGAGGTGTCTGAGCAACAGGGGCAGTTTGAGTTTCTGCCCGGCAATGCACCACTCTCCCAGAGGTTCTCTCTCCCTTACCAACTCCCTTTTTTACCCTCTCAGCTTCCCTTCCTTGTGCTGTCTTTCTAAGACCCCACCTTGTGCCTGTGTTTCTCACTACCCAGTGACTAGTTACCATGGGGATAGCTTACTGCACTTGTGCATTACTGGGTGATTGGCAACTTGCCAACTGGTGCCCGTTTTAAATACTAGGTTTGAATGGTGGTCTATGTGGTACAGAGAACAACTACCAGCATTAAATGATAAAGCATTTGTTAAAAATAAAATGTTCATGTGCATAGTCTTAGTACACCAAAAGATTAAGGAAGGAATCTAAAAGAAAGGTGGTGGCAGAAAGTGCCATCAAGTTGTAGCTGACTTAATGGTGACCTCTGGTGGGATTTTCAAGGCAAGAGATTAACAGAGGTAGTTTATCATTGCCTGCCTCTGCATAGCTGACCCTTGTCTTTCTTGGTGGACTCCCATCCAATTACTAACCTAGATTAGGTTTGCCTGGGCTCTCCAGGTCAGAGCAAAATATGAGACAATGTGCCATTAGGTATGCATATATGTGTGGGACAGGGCTCATTTCGAGGGGGAACGCACAGGAACGCAGTTCCGGCAGTTCCCCAAAGAGGTCACATGTCAGCTGGCCCCGCCCACCTGACTCTCGGCCATTTTGGGCCCGTTTTGACCTGGATTGGGGCCAAAACGGCCCGGATCAGGCCCTTGACGGGTGGTGGATCACTCTCCTGTTCAGCAGCGGCCCAGTCCTGATCATTTTGGGCCCCTTTTCATCCATTGCCATTTTGAGCCCAATTTCAGCCCTGAATGTTCAGAATTAGGTCCAAAGCAGCCAGGACAGGTGATGTCAGGGGGAGTGGCATATGCAAATCAGTTATGCTAATGACACATTTCCAGTGACGGCAAGGGGCGTGGCATATGCTAATGAGTTTTGCTAATGAGTTTTGCTAATGAGTTCCTCCAGCTCTTTTTCTACGAAATGACCCCTGGTGTGGGAGAGGTACCATCAAATTGCAGATGACTTATGGTGACCCCTTATGGGGTTTTCAAGGCAAGAGACATTCAGAGACAGTTTGTCATTGCCATCATCTGTATAGAAAGGCATAAATATGCAATTTCCCTCAATTTGTACATGCCCTAGTTGATCTTATTCTAAGGCAGCCTCTTTAACTTAGAAGTTAGAATGTTCTAAAAGCTTCCCATTACCTTGGTGTCTTTGTTCAGGCAGGCAGCCCTCCACATGGCAATGGCAGCCTTCCATAGAAACCCAGGTATGAAGCTCCTTTCCTCTAGATGGAATCAGCCAAAAAGACCCCTCTCCCTCTATGCTTAGGAATTTTATTATCTCTGTTGCCCTACCCCTATGGGTCAAAGAAGCCATTCCTGAACATTTCAGAAAGACACATTCTACCCTCTTAATTCTCCCAGGTGTCTGTCCCCTTCTAAATAGTCAACTTCTAGCTGGTAGGTTTTAGCTAACTATTTCAATGCCTCTGGCCAGGGAAGCCATTAGTATTTCTAAAGTATTGCTAGGTGAGGCTAGAAAGAAATTAAATTCCCGCCCCCCTCTTGCTGAACGAGAGAGAGAAAAAACTTTTACAAACTTGGTGAAGGCTCTGTACAGCCAGACCACCAAAGTACACCATATTTCTCCACACCTGTACTCCAGCAAATAAGAGGTGAGACAGAAATGTAATAGCAGCAAACATTGCCAAATTGGTCCAGCTCCATAAAGTAAGATAACTGGGGCAATAGAGGAGTGGAGCCTATCAAATCTTCCCTGGGAAAAGAAGTGGTCCTACTTAATTCCCTTCCTCACTGTAACCCACCCACCCCAGGTTGCCAGCCTTCAGGTGTGGGCTGGAGATCTCCCAGAATTACAACTGATCTCCAGGCCATAAATATCAGTCGTCCTGGAGAAAATGGCTGATTTGGAGGGTGGACTCTAGCACAACACCCCACTGAGGTCCCTCCCCTCCTCAAGCCCCACCCCCTCTAGGCCCCACCCCCAAAATTTCCAAGAATTTCCTAACCTGGAGCTGTTAACCCTACCCACCCCATGCCACATGACATTTTGTCTACATAGATCTCCTCTGTGTAGCCTTTTGCGGGGTTCAAAGGGGATGTGGGGAGCAATCCAGTTAAAGAAAAGATCCAACCCAGTAATGAGAAGTCAAAAATAAAAGGGCTAGATTTAAAGCAGTACAGTAATTTGACTTTTCTTAATTCTGATTCTTCCCACTGTACTCTGAGCTGGGACTACAACAGATCCTAAGTCAGATATTTGAGCTGCACTGGCACGCCTTCATTTGTGTCCCCTTCTTGAATGTGTATTTTTTTAAAAAGGTGAAAGACTCTACTCTGAAACCATCCAGTAATTTCATGGATACATGGATCCAGGTAGGAAGATAAAGTTCCTGTCAACTCAGTCCTCAGCATCAGCCCTCAAGCCATTTGGGCAAATTCTAACTACAGCCAACCCTAGAAAATGGCTGGCTGAGAGAGACGGAGTAATTTGGAAAGTGGGCTGGCTGTCCTACTTTTTTTAAAGAAACAAACACTGCCTTGCTGCTCCCTCCTTCAGTCTCAGGTGTTTCCTTCTGTCACCCTTCAGCCTCCCTCCCCTGAGCCCTGTTATCTATAGGGATTATTGGCCAAGCGCCACCACCTGTTATTGAGTCCCCCCCCCCCCGGGAAATCTTCTGAAAAGGCTGCAAGAAACGTTTCTTCTAGGAGAACTGTGATTTGTGGCTAAACACTGGATTTTCTTAGGTGTATAGGAAGTAATGCTTTCTGCTTTAGCTCATATACTTTACATTAGAAATCAATGTGGTGTGGTAGTTAGCTGTCAGAATGAGGATACCTGGGTTCAACCTTCCCCTCATCCGTGTAGCTTGGTGGGTGACCTTCACCAGTCAAACTCTTATCAACCTAACTTACTTTACTGGACTGTTGTGAGGATAAATAATGGAGGAGGAGGAGAACCATGCATTTTTAGTGGACTCCTTGGAAGAAGGTTAGGATAAAAATGAGTTAGAGTACTAAAAGTAACACAGCAGTGCTACTTGGAATTGTTGCGACTGCAGGTTCCCTGTTCCCTAATATTACGTTGATTCAGAGAAAGAGTGACTTGGTTCCCCCAAACTGCAAGGTTTGTGGATCTTTCCTGAATCCGTGTCCCCACAACGCCTCTTCCCGCTCTGAGAAAGTTTATTCCCAGGGTCACCGGACCCTGGGGTTGCCAGCTCCAAGCAGGGAAATTCCTGGAGATCTGGGGGGTGAAACCTGGAGAAACCTGGAGAAAGTGGGGTTTGGGAAAAGGACCTTGTCATGGCATAGTTCCATAGAATCCACACCACAAAGTAGCCATTATCTCCAGATGAACTGATCTCTGTGGCCTGGAGACCAGTTGTAATTCTGGGAGATCTCCAGCCACTACCGGGAGGCTGGCAACCCTACTGGACCCACATGGACTAAAAACCACAAGGGTTTGGACAAAAGGCTGTGGGGGTGATAGAAGGAAGTAAAATCACTCCTTTTTCTGTCAGCAAAGCTACACTGACAGAAGAGGCAGGGTTTTGTCCCCTTCCCCACTGCAGCCTCCCAACCTGTGCTAGTCCTCATGGGTTCCACAACTCAAGAAACGGACCTTCCTGGAGTCAGAAAGGACTGCTGCTGTGGGGAAGTCTGTGGCTAATTCTGTGTTCTTTTCCAGATAACTTAAATATCTTCAACAAGACTGAATTATTCCTTTGCTCAATTTTCATTTTTAAAGAAGGGAAGTTCATAATTGTCAGTAAAATAGCAGCAGACAGTAGATGATTTCTAGAAAGTAGGGTGCCAACGGGCCTGAATTTTATAGGCTAGGCCAAAATTTTACCCTCTTGGCTGATGGCCAGAACAAGAAGAGGCAAAGCCAGGAACATTTCCATCACTCGGTCTGCTCTGAGACCCATTACTGAGTGCCTGCAACTACAACAGCATCACTGCTTTTCAATTCCGTGGGTTATAAAAGCTTCCTCTGAGGATAGTTCCTGCTTTTAGAGCAAATGGCACCCGTGGGCCCTCTGAGTCGAACATTCAGGCCAGATGGACCCCCTCCGTTTTTACAGCACTGCTCTGTTAGCATTTATCTGCCATTCTGTGCTGTGTTGCAGTCTTAGCTCAGAGGCACACTTTTTTTTTTCCAGGCCGTTCCACTCCTGTGGCTTTTGCAACCCTCTAAAAACAGATGGATGCCGTTTTTCTTTCTCATGTAAGGTACAACCGAAAGCAGCCATTTATTTTCATCAGCGCAATTCCTGGACTCTTATTGGGTGTGTTTAGATTACAAACTACCATCACCTGCTCTTTTCTCAGACTGAAGGCCAAGCTACAAGTGACGAGTAACACAGGTTGGACACTTGTCAGCTTCCCTCAAGTTTTGATGGGAAATGTAGGCATCCTGGTCTTGCAGCCTGGCTCTCCAACTGCTGTCCAATGGACTTTTCAACTGTCACTTGTCCAACATTCCGCCAAAACTTGAAGGAAGCTGACAAGTGTCCAACCTGTGCCATTCGTCATTTGTAGTTTGGCCCTCAGTGTCTCAGTTTACTTGGGTTAAAAACTTGCCTAGAAATTGTACCTTTAACCTGGCATCTGTTCCCCATAACCTCAGATCTATGTATAATCCTGCCTAGATGCATATCCCCTTCATATCCCCCCCCCGACTGTCAGATGTGAGGTTTCTGGTCATGAGGGTCTTTCTGGTGACTGCCCCTTGGCTTTGGAATGTCTTCCTTCTTTCTCTGTGCCTAACATTTTCAGGTATTAGGCAAAATGTTTCAGCTTTCCTTGGACTGATTTATGCTGTACTTTGGTAACCTCTGTTTGCTTTTTCTTGCTTTGTATTGCCATTACAGATGGTGTTGGCTTAAGTTACCTTTAGCTGTTGTTCTATCTACAGTTTTATTGTGGTGTGAGTTTGTTAACACTGATGTTAATATTGGATTTATATGATTATGTTTACTGTTTAGGGGGTAACATTTGTTTAGGGTTAAATTTATTGTTTGATTAGGTTGGATTCATAGCAACCCCTCCCCCCCCCCCGAAGAAAGGAAGCTCTTCAAAAAAATGCAAAGTACAGAAGGGTGCAAAAATAAGGTGTGTAAATATCACATAAGCCATCCAGAGCCCACAAGCTCAATGTACTGGATTCTAGCATTCTCCATGTGCAACAAAATACTATACTAATCGTTGTAGACCACAAGTTAGTAAGCTTTCTAGGTCATATACATATTTGACAAAAGGATGGGTGAACGGATCCATTGACAGAGAAATATTTGTAAGTTTCCCAACAAGTTCTCATTGATCTGCTGTTTCCCCTGTGAGTGGAAAGATGTGACCTTTTATAAGGTGAAATTTCAAAAGCATTAAAAAAAACCAAAACCTTCCACTTAACTTGTAAACAAACTCACCAGAAAAAGTTCTTGCATTTTCATAAAATCGTGAATAGTCAATCTGCTTTCAAGTTGTTCCACACTTCTCGCTGCACCTGTATCGTCAGTCTGGTTCAGAGGTTGATCCTCGGTGGTAACCATGGCTTTTCTTAGCGCAAAAGCCATGTTTGTTGCTAAGGTTTAGTTGGCTTTTCTATACATCAATGAGTCTCCAAGTATCATTCCCCAAATCTTTCTTGGTGCAACAGCTTACCCCAATTTATGGGGTAAAGTCTCTGGAAGGTCCAAAAGGATTACAAGGGGAAAACAAAAAGAAGATCTAACTGTAAGTTTCAATCAGAATCTTTAATTCTTATTTTGCCCTGACTGAACTTGGACCACCACGTGCAAAGTGGAGAACGTAAGTGACTGACAGTAATAGTAAACAAATAGAATCAAGCAAATTGATAATAATTTATAGTTTGTTCCTGTAAATGTAATAGAATCTATTCACCCAGAGAAAATCAATTTCGCTTACCTTGTCACTATTAACTTGGTATTTATTCTGATTAAAATTCTATTATCTTTTCAGAATGCTCTTGATTAGTTCCAACTTTTTTTTCCAGCTACAAAGTTTACACTGTGGGTATTTATGGGGCTGTTCAGAGAGCTGACTTTCCTTAGAGCTTGCAAATGTTTCTTAGCAACGTGACACAACACTTACTAAGCTGTGCTCCCTCCCTCTCCTGTCCAGTGGTCAAAATAAAGAATGGATTGAGCTAGGGAGAATCTTACAAAGCAAGCCAGGAAAGGCAGAGACATGGCAAATTAAAGAAGCCGATCCTTCAAGGAAAGCAGTTCCCGCACAAGGGAGTAGCTTACATTTTGCATGGATATGCACACACAACCACAAAAGGTACACTGACTGCTAACGGAATACTCATGAACTTTTGATCTGCAAAGTTGTTGAATGGCATTTCTGCAAATCAGAGAGCAGCTCAGTAACCCTGTGCGAGTACAAAATTTTTAGACTTGCTAAGTAGTCAAACAGCAAAGGAAGAGCTAGGTTTGTTACATTTTTTGCCCCAGGGATGAGCCAAAGACTTACAGTGCTGTCTAGGTTTACCAACCCCAAAGTGGGGCCTGGAGTTCTCCCAGAATCACAAGTGATCTGCAGATTCCAGAGATCTAATCCCGCAGAGGAAATGACAACTCAATGGGATCACATCCCCACTGAGCTTGTCCTGCAAACTCCCCCAGGTACCACCCCCAAACCTGCAGGAATTTCCCAAGCTGAAGTTGGCAACCCCAGTGCCAGTGGTTAATGAATCAGAATTGTAGTCAATCTTTGCTTAGCTGCTACACCACTGTTAAAAAAGACAGAGCAATGATAGCTCTTCCATGTTTTCCCAGGAGCTTGATTTTCTTGGGACTGATTCAGGTACATCCCCAGGAAAGCTCCTTTACAACGATAATTGGATTGTCTCTTGCTCCTGTTTCTAGCATGGTGTTCCCACGTATGAAACAGGGGGGGGGGGGTCAAGCAGGACATAGGATGATATAGTTTCCTATCCTTGATGGAAAATAGAGGATATCAGAGGATGGTTAGAACAGGGACAATTGAATACAGTGCTCTACTCTACCTAACAGATTACTAGCACTACAGAATTCAGCTTGTCTGGGCTATGCGTGCCCTGGGCTTTTCATCTATTGCAGCTGTAGGAATTCATCTGGACTCTCATTCATCAAATTTCGTGATGCTCAGCTGGCTGAACATGGATTTCAGCACTGGGCCGAGCATTTTCAATGGGAAGGAATGGGAGTTTAAAACATCATAAAAATAGGACATTTCCACTGCCAACTGCCAGGTCTTTAAACCAAGAATCACTCCCTCCTGCCTGCTCACCGGAGATCCAGGAGAGACCACGGTGGTTTGTATCACCCTTTTCTATCTCAATTGTCCCAAAATGTACTGCTTTCGGAACTGTAGTTTAACATGAGCATTAAGAAATGTAATGACGCTTCTCAAGATAAAACTTTGATCAATTTTAAAACCCAAAATTCATATTAGAAAGGGAAAAAAATAACAGTACCAACAAGATAGATATCAAACAATTTTTTTTCATAATTAGCTTCCTAAATTTCTGGTTGTTTAGGACATTAGAACGAAGCTTTGAGAGGAGCAGATACGCTTTCCAAAAATTAAGTTACTGCTGTGGGTTAGGACAGAAGATTACTTGTGTTGTGACCTCTTCCTATAGATCTCCGTGCCTCTTTATGCTGAATAGTGGTGGAAACCCATGATCACACTGAAGAACCCTGGCCACAGCCAATATATCCATACTTATAGGTGAAAATTAAACTAGAGAGCAAAGACAGTGACTGACATCTGGAGTAAATCAGCAAAAAACAGGGTTGATAAGTAGCAAGCATTTTGAGGTTCCTCTTCCACCAGCTATTTAATCAAAATGTAAAAGTGGAGAGGAACAAAAAAGAGAGGGGATCTAATTGCTCAGCTTAGGGGAATCTCTTGTTCCCTTTTATCTTAGTGAAGTTACATAATCAGCACTCACTTGACCAAAGCTGCAGTCCAACGTGAACTTGGGAGCAAGGCTCATTGAAGTCAAAGGGATATCCTTTTGAGTAAGCGTGGACGGGCTCAGGTTGCACTTGCACTTGGCCACATGAACAAAAGAGCCTGAACAATAGGCATTAGAAGGTTTTCTTGTGCCCCCTATCTAATAAGTACTTTAAGAGGATCTTCCTAGCCAATGGATGGAACCAATATCCTAAGGCTGGCGGGATCTCTGTTGCTGGAGGTCTTTGAGCAGAGGTTGGCGTGTCATTCATTGGAGGTCTCTAGCTTTGGATTTCCTGCATTGAGCAGGGTGTTGGACTGGATATTCTATAAGGGCCTTTACAGTTCAATGATTCAAACTAGCAGGATGCAACAGCTCATCAGTCTCTGAGGGCTACATCCAGAGTTTAAAAGAATGCCCTGATCCCATCTTGCACAACACCCCAGGAATCCAAATTTATACTCAAATCACAGGGTCCCTTCATCACACTTGCCCTGATTAAGATTACCTTTAAAGGCCAATTCTTCTTCAGAAGTCTAGAGCGGGGATCAATGTCTGGCCTGCCGCAGAGAGCAATCCAAGGCTTTGTGGAAGTTCAGAAAATAAATAAAGCCATAGCACCACAAATCAAAGCGTTACACACAAAGCAAAGACTACTTAGGTCAGGATAAACATCCTACCCCGCCCCCCCCACACACACCATCAATTTCAGTCAATGCAAAAAGGGGAAGGGACTTCCGGTTTGGGATTCATGGAGGTCTAACGCAGCTCCATTTGTGGAGCTGACCGGATTGCCGTTTTAACCGGCCGGAGGGGTGAAAATAACCCGCGGCCGACTGCTCTCAGGCGGGGAGCAGGCAAAGAACGCTCAAGACCCTAGGGTGAGTTAGATCTCGGACGAGGGGGGGCTCTACACAAGGAGTCTCCCCCCCGATCCTTGAGGTCCCACCTTGCGACGGGTCGGCTATAATCTCTGCGGCAATTTTGGGGCCAATTCGGCTGGCATAAGACCTACATACCCAAGCTTCGATCGGGGAGGGAAGTCGAGAGGAGAATTTAAGATCGAAACAGCGATTACAACCCGAGAAAGCTGGAGAGAAGGTAAAGATCGCTATCTCTTGAAACGGGACAGATTGACAAAAACAGAGAGGAAAGAAAGTAGACTTTTAAACTGCAACAGACTAGCGAAAAGGAGGTGAAGACTCGGCAGGAGTTGTATTTTAAAAGAGACTAAGTTTAAAGAAGTTATTACAAAAATCGGACTATTGTTTTGAATACCTGTGGTTTTGGAGCTGTGGGAAAAAGACACCATCGCGAGACCTGCTGTGGGAAGACGGGAGACAGGAAGTGCGTAACAACAATAGAGTGGCTGGAGGGAAGCGGCCCTTGCCAAAGGACAGGAAGTGGGGAATCGCCATCTTTGAAAGTGGAAGGGTCGTGGCTTCAGCGGAAGAGGAAGTAGGCCATCTTGGATTATAATAACATAGAGAAACCATAGAGAAAAGACGCCCGACATTTTGGATATAAAAAATTAATTTTGGCAAAGATTGGGACATTTAAAAAAAAGGAAAACGTTTAATTATACGCCACGGAGCTGAGGAAGAGAGCAGATTCGTGGGAGCGAGCTAAAGCAAGCCCCACGATGTCGAAAAAAGAGTGGCAATCGGCAATAGAAAACTTGGACAAAAAACTTATAGACATGATGAAAGAACTTAAGGACACGAAATTGGAGCTTATTAAAGAGGTCAAGGAAGTTACACAGACAGTAAAGTCGGAGCTGTCAGAAGTGAAAAAAGGTGTGGAAACGATTAGCAGTGAATTACAAGGAACGCAGCAGAGAGTTAAAACAGTAGAAGACGCGATGGAGAATTTAATAGACACGCAACAAACAGAGATGAGGCTGGTGAAGGGGAGGATGTCAGTTGCAGAAACTAAACACATGGAGAAGCAGCTTCGTTTTCGCGGTCTGCCAGAAGTGGAAGGGAAGTCAGCGCAAGAACAGATGACTGAGGTGTTGGCTGATTACCTGGGGAAGGAGGAGGAGGAAATTGTGGCTATCCTAGATGTGGCGTATCGTGTGAACTCGAGAATTGCAACCCAGAGGAAACTACCAAGGGATGTGATTGTGCAGTTTACAACTAGAAATATGAAAGAGAGGATTGTGACCAAACAATTTCAAGATCCATTGGAGATTGATGGCAAGACGATTATTATAATGAAGGAACTGCCCAGATCAGTGTTATTGGACAGGAAAAAATATAGAGTGCTAATTCAGACTTTGAAGGACATGAATATCAGATACAGATGGGAGTTACCGGAAGGAGTGTCCTTTGAGTTTGGAGGGGCAAAAAAACGCATCAGATCTGAGCGGGAGATGGAGAGATTTATCAAGGACAATGAAAAAGACTTACCAACAAAACCATGAATATGGAGTGTAAAGTATTATCTTGGAACGTAAATGGACTAAACTCACCGAATAAGAGAAAAAATATTTTTCATTGGCTACTAAAACAAAAATGTGATATTGTTTGTTTGCAGGAGACCCACATTAGAAAACAGGATGTAAAATATTTAAAATCTGGAAAATTGGGCAAAGAATTTGTAGCGGCTTCCAACAAGAAAAAAAGAGGAGTGGTGTTGTATATAAAAGAGGAGCTGCAGCCAAAATTTGTTATGAGAGATGTGGAAGCTAGATTTGTAGCAGTGGAATGTAATTGGAACTTAAAGAGAGTGTTGGTAGTCGGACTTTATGCACCTAACGGTGCAAAGGAAAGCTTCTTTGAGGACTTAAGGAAGCACCTAGACGATCTTGTATATGACCAGATAATTCTTGCTGGAGATTTCAATGGAGTGACAGATTTGGAATTAGACAAAAAGACTACAAAAGCACAAAAGAAAAGAGGACTATTGCCAAAGCTTTTTTTTGAGTTGATTCAACAAGAGACTCTCGAAGACGTATGGAGGAGAGAATATCCTAAAACCAAACAGTTTACTTTTTATTCTGCAAGGCATCTTACATTATCAAGAATTGATATGATCTGGGCCTCAAAGGACTTAGCGCTATGGACTAAGGAGGTAGAAATAATGCCGATGGTAGGCTCAGATCACAACCCAATTATGTGGAAATTTGGAAAAAGGAGAAAAAGGAAAGCCTGGAGAATAAATGAGGACCTGTTACAGGAAAGTGAGAATATGGAAACACTGAGAAGAGAGACTAAGTTTTTTATACAATACAACGTGAATAAAGAAGTACCAACCAGTAAAGTTTGGGACGCGTACAAGGCGGTTGTAAGGGGCATACTAATGGACTTAAATGGTAGAGCAAGGAAAAAGAAAGAGGAGAAAAGACAAGAGATTGAGGAGAAAATAAAGGCCAAAGAAGTACAGTTAAAAAAGAGACCAGGGAAAAAGAAAATACATCAGGAAATCAAAATTCTTCAAGAACAGTTAACAGCAATGAGTAACAAAGAATTGGAGTGGAACCTTAAAAGACTGAATCAAAAAGCTTTTGAGGGTGCTAATAAACCTGGGAAATATTTGGCATGGCAATTAAAGAAGAAAAGGGAAAAGAAAATAATAAATAAAATTTGTGAAGAAAACAAAACGTATTTGGAGCAGACTACCATTAGCAGAGCCTTTTATAAATTTTACGCTAAGCTGTATAATAAAAAAGAAGTAAACAAAGAATCAATAGCATCATATTTGGAGAAAACCAAACTTCCAGAGATCTCGGAAGCTTGGAGAAATAAGCTGAACAGTGAAGTAACTGATGAGGAAATAAATATGGCAATACAATCCGCAAATCTAGGAAAGGCGCCAGGGCCAGATGGACTTACGGCTAAATTTTATAAGACAATGGCCAATGAACTGGCACCATTCCTAAAAGAGGTGATGAACGGAGTTTTTAGGGATCAAAGAATTCCAGACACTTGGAGCGAAGCGAATATATCATTGATCCCAAAAGAGGGCCAAGATCTGACTAGCGTGAAAAATTATAGGCCTATATCACTACTCAATAATGACTATAAAATTTTTGCGAAGATATTGGCGGAGAGATTGAAGGGGTGGCTCTCGGAAGTCATAGAGGAGGAACAAGCAGGCTTTTTGCCAGACAGACAAATAAGAGACAACTTAAGGACAGTGATCAATGCTATTGAATACTACGACAAGCGTTGTGACAAAGAGGTTGGTTTCTTCTTTGTAGACGCTGAAAAAGCGTTTGACAATTTAAACTGGGACTTTATGTTTGCCACTATGGAAAAGCTACAACTGGGAGAAAGATTCGTCAGAGCAATCAAGGAAATCTATAGAGACCAGACTGCAGCAATTGTAGTGAATGATGAATTGACCAAAAAATTGACGATTAGTAAAGGAACAAGACAAGGTTGCCCGTTATCTCCATTGTTGTTCATTTTAGTATTGGAGATTCTGATGATACAAATTCGACAAGATGAGGAAATACGAGGAATAAAAATAAAGGACTATTCATATAAGGTCAGAGCATTTGCAGACGACATAATGTTAATTGTAGAAGACCCACTGGAGAACATGCCAAAAGTGATAGACAAGATCAAGGAGTTTGGAGATTTGGCAGGTTTCTTCATTAACAAAAAGAAGTCAAAGATATTATGCAAAAACATGACTAAGCAGAAACAACAATTGTTAATGGAAACAACGGATTGTGAAGTAACTAGTAAGGTGAAATACTTGGGAGTTGAGCTGACTGCAAAAAATATAGATTTGTTCAAGAATAATTATGAAAAATTATGGACTCAGATAGAGAGAGACTTGATCAAATGGAATAGATTGAACCTGTCATGGTTGGGCAGGATTGCAGCAGTTAAGATGAATGTGTTACCAAGAGTAATGTTTTTGTTACAGACAATACCAATCATCAGAGACTCTAAACAATTTGAAAAATGGCAGAGGAAAATATCAGATTTTGTTTGGGCAGGCAAGAAGCCTCGAGTGAAAGTAAAAGTTTTACAAGATGCAAAGGAGAGAGGCGGAATGCAACTGCCCAATCTGAGACTTTACCATGATGCAATCTGCCTAGTTTGGCTAAAAGAGTGGATGACATTAAAGAATAAGAAACTATTAGCCCTAGAGGGATATAAAAAATTTTTTGGATGGCACGCATACCTATGGCATGACAAAGTAAAGGTCAACTCGATGTTCCTGCATCATTTTGTAAGGAGAAGTCTATTTACAATCTGGAAGAAGTATAGAACTTACCTACAAGAAGGAACCCCCTTGTGGGTGGTTCCATATGAGGTGATAGATCCGAGAGCTGTGGATAATGAACAACAATGTTTAACGTACAAAGAAATAACTAAGATTGAAGTATCTAAACTTAGAATAAAGACGCAAGAGGAACTATCACCTAACTATGATTGGTTTCAGTATAGACAGATTAGAGACTTATACAACTCAGACTTTGCAAAAGGGGGCATACGAACAGAGAACTCGGAACTAGAGCAGACCCTTCTTAAAGAAGACAAGAAAAGAATATCCAAGGTATACCAAGTATTGCTGAAATGGTATACTGAGGATGAGATAGTTAAAACACAGATGGTGAAATGGGCTATAAATTTCAATAAAGAAATAACAATGGAGGCATGGGAATACTTGTGGAAAACTACAATGAAGACAACGACATGTATCAATATTAAAGAGAACATTTTCAAAATGATCTATCGTTGGTACATGACACCAAAGAAGATTGCGCTAGGGAATTTGAATACTTCTAATAAATGCTGGAAATGTAAGAAACATGAGGGCTCCCTCTATCATATGTGGTGGTCGTGTGAGGTAGCTAGGCAGTTCTGGGGGGAAATAATAAGAGAAATGAGTGAAATTTTACAGTTTCAAATAAATAAGAACCCAGAACTCCTGCTGCTAAACTTGGGAATGGAGGGAATTCCAGCCCATCATAGGACGTTGATTTTTTATATGACTGCAGCAGCTAGACTTTTGTATGCGCAGAAATGGAAAGTACAAGAAGTACCAACTATTGAAGATTGGATCTACAAATTGCTGTATATGGCTGAAATGGACAAGATGACAAGAAAACTGAGAGATCTGGACTCAGGGCAGTTCAACACAGACTGGGAGAAGCTGAAACAATACCTGGAGAAGAAATGGGAGGTGGGAGGAAAACTGTGGCAGTTTGAGAACTACTGAAATATAATAAAAGTATAAAAGAGAGGGGTGACTTTACCGGGGGAGGAAGAGAAATGTGAATTTATAAGCAGTTAGATTAATTGATTGAGATATATATAGATATGTATAGGTCAACTGATAGAGAATAATTAATGATAAGGTTTAAACATGAGGATTGACTAACTAACAATATTTTCTTTCTTTGACAAGATTTATATGCACCAAACTGAATGTATAGAAGAGTTAAATTGATTGAGTATCTGAGGAGTTATATAGAATTACCATAAAAAGTTGAAATGAGTAATATATAGAGAATAAATCAAATTGTTTGATTTAAATGTGGGAAATTTTTATGGTTTATATATTTTTATAGGTTTATATAGAATTATTCAAAACTGGAAAATGGGATAAATTGTTTATCTAAAGACGTATAGTTTGGGTGTATAATAATTAAAGGAGTTAATGATGCACTGCTTAATATAATGGAGAATGTATATCTGTTTTAGACAGAGGAATTTAATAGAAGTAAGGGAAAAGGGACAGAGGGTGGGAAAGCTGTTGGAAGTCAACAAAAGGGGGGGAAAGGGAGGGGGTTAGAAACGAAAAATTAGGGGAAAATTGATTGTAATGTAAAAATAAAAATGTTCTAACCCAATAAAAAATTTTTCAAAAAAAAAAATGCAAAAAGGGGAATTAGTCTCACTGCAGTTTGCTTTGGTTCTGTTGGTACGATAGCAACAAGTACCAAAGGGTTGACTCCTCCAACCACATCTGGCGATGAATCCCTTTCCTCTTCTTGAGTTGCTATAAGGCCCTTTCCAATTCTATCATCTCAACACTCACAAATTGCTGAAAGTAGACCAGGGCAAGGGGCCTTTGCTCTTCTCCTGAAGAGAGACTGTCCATTGCTTTATTTTAAAGAAAGGGGCCATTATTCTTAGTCATCATTAGCCTAAAGCACACAAGAATGCATTCTTAGACCTTATGAATCTAACATTAATTCAACAAGTGGCCAACAATCCATTGTTCAAAGGGCTTCATACGCATGACCCTGTCGCAATCCTGCCACAATTATCCCCAAGCTGCTCTTTGGAGGACAGGACAGCTTGCTAAAGGCCACTCGGCAAGTTTATGGCATAGGTGAGATTTGAACAAGCTTGTTCTTAGCTATTGAGCTTCACCAGCTCCCAAATACCATCTCCACAATCTGCATTTATAGAGATAAATAAAATGAGGACACCCCTAAGACATAACAACTCTGATACAATAGGTCCTTGGATAAGGGATGATACAGAATGTACATGGAACTTCTGTGCTGAATTCACCATTCAAACATTGCAAAATGTAAGCCTGTGAGCATCAGAGGACACACAGAGCTCTATAGCAGGATTTGACCACCTATAACCATCCCAAGTTCTGTGTATCTATCAGGTCCATGCAACCAGGGTTTCAGAAGACAGGCAGCTCTCCTGCTGCACCTGCAGTCTACTTTCTCAACTGCAGCTGAGTATACAGAACACTTCGAAACTAGGCAGTTGACACACATCATTGACTTTCAGGTGCTTTAGCAGTATTTCAAAGCAAGAAATACCGTTTAAAGCAAGCGCGAGAAGTAATATAAGTTGTTTACCACCATAAGCAAGAAAAAAATTCTAAAGATGCCTGCCCAGAAAAGTAATATCTGGATGTACACGCATATACCTGGATGATAAATCTGTCTACTGACTTTGAGATTGAACTGTACTGTTGCAAAAGAAGTTTGCTTGATTTGTTACATTAACGGAACTTGCAATATTGTATTAAGATGCATTTCTAGTAATGTGTTGGTGGGCAAGGTGTTTGGCATGGCTGATCAATTCTTCCTCTTCGTACTGTCCACGTTTAAAGATTGCAAACTCTTGGGGGTAGGGTCCAACCGATTTTATGTTACACTGTAAAGCACCACGGCTGCTGATGGTGCTATCGACATGCAACAAAGCCAGTTTCCAGCATTCTATCACACAACTGTTGCACTGAGAAACAAAATCCAGAGCAGTGCTATACCAGAGGCTAGCATTATTAGCCTCCTAAGCTATAATGGTGTTCAAGTATACCCCTATGAGGGCACTACACTTGGGAAGACTATTGCTGTGAGGATAAAGTAGTTTCTTCATATGCTGGCTGATGCATTCTCACCAACAAGGACCTTGCAAAGGTGTGCTGTGTGCATCCTTGCAATATCCAAACTCACTGTCTGTATATATGCCAGCCACCGTAAGAGTCTGGTTTCTAAGAGATCTTCTAAGAGCTGTTTTCCGCTGCCCCAGGTCAGACCAGAACCAACAGCTTGAAATTAAATCAAAGAAGCTTTCGGATAAATATTAGGAAGAACTTCCTGACAGTTAGAGCGGTCTCTCAGTGGAACAGGCTTCCTCGGGAGGCAGTGGACCCTCCTTCTTGGAGGTTTTTAAGCAGAGGCTAGAGGACTATCTGATAGCAATGTGGATTCTGTGAATTTAGGCAGATCAGGGAGGGCAGGAAGGGTTACATCAGTGCTTAGTTGTCGTGGCCTTCTTACATGCCCATGGTAAAGCCGATAGCCCCCTTGGGGTCTGGTAGCAATTTTCCACAGGCCAGTTTGGCTAGGGATCCTGGAGGTGTTTTGCCATCTTCTGGGCCTGGAGCAGAGATCACTGGGACAGTCGGGGGCGGGGGGGGAGGTAGTTGTGAGTTTCCTGCATTGTGCAGGGGGTTGGACTAGATCACCATAGAGGTCCCTTCCAACCCTATGATTCTGTGATTCCAAGTGGAGTGGAATGAGACTTCCTTTTCCCTATCACTTCAGACTACTGAGCCTCTACCCCATTTCTGTTCTTGTGAATTAGGGGATCCTCTCAATGTACAAGGCAAGGAGCAAACTGGAGGTCTACAACTTGAGCGGGGAATCAGAAGAAGTATCTGCACCCTTCTGTCATCCTTTAAGACTGAATTTTAGCTCTTTTGCAGAAAATTTATCTTCTGCATTTTTCCTCAGACATTAAGTGAATGGTATTAATTGAACAGTATTTTACTATAAATATCTGCCCACTTTTCTCCCAGAAGGCACCCAAGGCAGGTAACAACAGAACTGATACAGTAAAAAATAAACCACAATTTAAATAGAACCTGAAAGATACAGTTTTCCCTTATGCTAGTCTCTGGACCCAATAGGCCAGCTTGTCCCATTGTCCCAGGCAGGGTTTTTTTTTCAGAAGCGCGGTAGAACACAGTTCTGGCACCTCTCAAAAGTAATTATGTGTCTGGTAGCCCCACCCGCTGATCCCGTTTCCTCCCTGCGTGCAGTCCAAGGTGCCCGGCTCTTTCGCGACACTCTGAGCCTCAGTGGTGGCCCTGCGCCCCAGCTTGCCAAGGAGGGGCTGCCTCTACCATCACTTCCCTCAAGTGCTTCCCCCTGGCTGGAGGCAGAAGGAAGCCTCCCCTCCTGCAAGGGAGCACCAGGTGGCAAAGCAGCAGATGTGGCCAGTCAGCGCAGGAGATTCCTGTCCTGGGTGCGGAGACCAGGCACTGGCACTTCCCCTTCCTGCGCCCAGGCGACCCAAGCTCATGGGCTTGCTCGGGCCAGTGGCGTAGCATGGGGGGGGGGGCAGAGTGGCAGTCGCCCTGGGTGCAAAATTTTAGGGGGTGTAGCACAGGTGAGCCTGCGCTGCGTCCGTGGGAGGTTGCCCGCAACACCTGCTGCACCGACAGGGCTGTTGGCTCACTGGGTGCTGAGCTGGCCCTCCTGCAGCGGCTGCTGGCCGAGGAGCATGGTGAGATGGTGACTGCGGCATGGGCAGCAGTGCTGGAGGGCTACCAGGTAAGGGGCAGGGAGGCGAGCAGGCTCAAATCGCGGGAGTGCTCCTAGGAGTGGCTGTGTTCTGTGCAATGATGTCACTTCCTGGACGTGATGTCATCACATGGTCCCAGGATCACATGCGCGCATGTAGTGCCGGGGCGCCACCTCCTGCTGGGAGTTGCCCCAGGCGCTGGCAACCCACAGTACGCCACTGAGTTCCACCACCTCTTTTCCCAGGGAAAAAAAGCCCTGGTCCCAGGCTATAGAAAGTAAGCCACAGGCTACAAGCCAACAGCCTTCTGGTTCTTGCCAAAGCACTTGCGCTGCTGGCTGCACCCAAACTTATACCTGGAGAGAGGAAGAGCTAACAAAAACTCAGACTTAATGTTATCACTGCAGCAACTTTCCTCCCCGTCTACCCTCCATGCTTCTGGAAGTCTGATTTTCAGTCATTCTTCCTAAGGTCAGTAGCTAAGGAAAGTCTTTGTGATTACAGAACATGGAGGCGCATCTGCCCTTTCACCCACAGCTTGCAAGGCAAAACAGCGCACAGATAATCTAACAGATGTAAACTATTTATTGAATATTTGCCACCAATATTATTAAATACATAATCTTGCAGTTTTCGCTTTCAAGTTAAAATGTCAGAAACAGAACACCAAATATTTACAATTCTTATAAGGAATGTTACATAATGACACATTAAGGCGTAAATTCTTTTGGCTTATAATTCTGAAAAGAATGATAATAGCAAAAAAGTGATGCAAAATCTTCATTGTGAGATAATGATTAAGCTACAATGTTTTTACAAAAATATGGTGTAAGATGGCAATAAATCCCATTCAAAATCCTGCATTATGTCCCTTCAACTGGGACTGATAATTTATACAGTCAAAACTTTAAAGTTTACATATAAAGGTATCCTATTCACCATTGAAAAGTACAGCTCTTGACATATACAGTTTGTTTTGTTTTATTTTTCAGGCCACAGTTTTGAAGGTCTGGAGTATCAAGTTGGTTTGATGAATTAGTCGGTTGGCACTTATGAACACATTTATTGCCCTGTTGTAAGAAAACAAAACATAAGTCAGCTGTAGGACAGAGGCCACAAAACCATCAGGTATATTCGATCATAAATCTAGACCAGAGAGGAACACATTTTGACTCAACAACAGGCAGAGGATTGGAACCAAAAGCGCCAGACTGCCTGGAGAATAAAGAGGGGTGGTTTTTGCAGATTCCCCCCTTCCTTCTGCGGACTCCCATTGTTCTCAAGAATTCCTTAGCCACCGAGGAGAATTTCAGAGGGATCAGGGAACTGCAAAAGGAAGGGGAGAGCCTGGGAGGTTCTGCTTCTCTAGCTTCCCTCCAATGGCAGCGCTTGGGATCCAAACCGAAGTGCTGCAGACTTTTAGCCTGTAATGGACAACTGGCCCACGTTCTTATTTATTATTTTATTATTTATTTATTTCACATTTGTATTCCGCCCTACAATAAAATACAGTAAAACTCCATTTCCATAAAACGTTTAAAAACATCATTAAAATAAAGACATATTTCTAATTATGCAGTCAGCCTTACAAACTAAAACAGGATGGTGGACAGCCTTCGCAGGGAGGGCTAGATTTTATACACCTCTTGTTGTTTCAGCCTGGTGGAGGCTCAGATCTCAGCCCTCAGCCATGTGCCTGGCAGAACAGCTTTGTCTTACAGGCCAGGCGAACAGCTAGTAAACCCTGCCGGGCCCTGGTCTCAGTAGACAGAGCGTTCCACCAGGTGGGAGCCAGGACCGAGAAGGCCCTGGCTCTGGTCTTCTAACATCAAAAACAAAATCTGAGTCCATTAGCATCAGATACCAGGTGACAAAGTGAGCTCTGATTCTCAAAAGCTTATACCCTAGAAAAATTTGTTGAGCTTTAAGGTGCTACCCAACTCAAATTTTGTTCCACTACAAACCGAGCTACCCAAACTGAGCTTTCCCCATAGCTTATTCTTTTAAAATTAATACTACAAACACAGGAGTGTACCAGGTGATTACTGTCTCTCTTCTCTTCAGTAATACCAGCTGCTTTTACATGCCATATGCCATTTAGAGTACCACAATAAGATAAACAAAACAGCACATAATTATAAACCAGCCTCAAGTCAAATTCCTGCCAAAATAAGAGGTTTGGCAGCCCTTACGACGTCAGGCAGAGGCTTCTCTACATATCATTCCAATGTACAAGAACTATCACTGTAAAAGCTCCATTTCTCAGTGTCAGAGTTCTCACCTCTTGGCAAATGGGGGGCACCTAACACACAGGAGGATACAAAGAGAGTCTGTTCCTTAAGCATGCAGGCCCCAAGCCACAACAGGCTTCACGGCACCTCAGATTTGGCCTGGAGTCACATCAGAAGCCAGTGCTACCAACGCAATACTGGCTGAATATACAAGTACTTTTTGCTGCCAATCAGAAGAGGAGAGGCTTTATTTTTCATGTCAACTGAATCAGCAGAGCAGTAAGAAAAGCACCACTCAAAGAGTGCTGCAGGATCCAACAGCCATAATACAGAATTCCATAGACAAATACGAGGCCCTGGATCCAGACCGCCATATTGGGCCAAGGGTTTGCTCCTCCCCATTGGGGCTTTTAACTCACAATAGCATTCTTCCACTTTTCAAGGGATCCTGTCTTTCAAAATCAATTTACTAGGATTGTTTCTCACTGCATGTGTGAGAAACAAGAGTCCAAAGCTGCTTTGAGTGCCTAGAGCTACATGTGAGGCTGTTTTGATTATGGCCATGAATATTCGGGTTTTTCGATTAATTGGTAAAATTCCTAAACCTACCTCACCTCAGAAACAGGTATTAAAATACAGATATGATTAAACCACTAAGTATCTATTAACATGCTGAAATACAATGACGGCAGTACTCTGTAGTTGGAACTGCACGCATGACATTGAGCTTGTGTGTTCAGGTACTGCTAGAATCTAAACAGCAGCTAATATAGGACAAATGCAAATCTGCGCATTGCTCCCTTAAGCTTCTCCACCCTCCATGTCTGTCACTGGAAGTACCAGGACTGAACTTCTGTTTTGCTTTCAGTATTTCATCCACTCTGCTCATCCGTGTGTCACCCTTTTCAGTTTGTGATTATCCTTGGTCAGAGCATATGTTAATTTTGCTTCTGTTGACTGCTCAACTCCTGGGCTACTCAAGAGTTTAATCAGATGAATGTCTTAATGTAAACTTTAAATAAACTGCTGTGTGGAGCACTGGAAAGGTTTATGTATTAGCACGCCTGGGTTAGCTTTAAGGACCATGAACCAGGTCAAGGAACAAATGGGATTACTTCCTCTTGACTTCTCAGAGCTAAAACTGTTGTTCAGTGGCTTGTTACTGTTGCCTTTGAAAAAGCTGCAATGCATCTAGTTCTACATGACAGCTGCACAAAGTAAGTCACTGCCTATGGACCCCCGCCTTATGCTCGCACAGTGGTATGGGGTTGATTGGGGGATCCCATGATGCTGGGGAGCCATGTGGCATGTTGCAGCCAGATGGGCAGTGCCAAGTGCACCTGGGCATTGATCAGGTGCACAACTATGTGCATCTGTGTGCTTAATTCACACACTCCAACAACACGGGGGATCATACAACCTACAAGCAACTCCTTCAACACTTTGTATGTGCATGAGAAAGACAAGATAGTATGTTTAAACTGGCCATAAGTGTTACCTTGCTGGATCAGATGAAGTCCATTAACACTTCTTCCAGCAGTAGCCAGTCAGATGCTTCTAGGTACTCAACAAACAATGACAGTGATTGCTCTCCCTAGTAGTTAGCATCTGGAATCCAGAAGCATACCGCCTCTGATACTTGGAGGGCCCAGTTAGCTATTGTGGCTAATAGCCATGCAGACTGTCACTTACCTGACCATGCACAGCAACACTCAACAACTTTGTTCGGCCTCTGGGCACCAGGTAGTGGGCATGACCACAAAATGGCTGCCAGGAAAGGGGGCAAAGTCAACCACAACATGGCTGCCATTAAGGAGTGGGACCATCATAAAAGGTTTCAGAGGTTCAAACCAAGCATTGTTCTACAATGGAAGCAGCTGATTCTGCACAGCACACACAAAGGTGAAACTTCCTGAGCTTTTCTCAAGCAACTACTACTCTGAGGAAATGGAAAAATGCTATGATTGGCTCTTTGTTTCAAAGGAGGCAGCAAGTGGGCATCAGGAAACACACTGGTAGGCACCAAGACATTCTCAAACGCGTGATGATTCTATAGTTCTATGATTTGGACTACATTCCGGAAACTGATGTATGGCTACAGCTTCTTAAGTGAATGGAAAATTACTCACCACTTCCCTTCTCCAATGCAACGGTGACAGTTCTGCCACACCACCACTCACAATACAGTATCATACCCTATTTTTGATTAGCCTGTGTTCCAACTGTATACTAAGCAAAAGTACTACAGAAATAAGACTCTGGAGTCATTAGGGATTTGGTGGCGGAGAGCCCTCAAGTCATAGCTGATTTATGGCAACCCCTGACAGGGTTTTCACGGCAAGAGACTAACAGAGGTGGTCTGCCACTGCCTGCCTCGGCAACCCTGGAGGTCTCCCATCCAATTAATAACCAAGGGCGACCCTGCTTAGCTTCTGAGATCTGATGAGATCAGGCTCACCTGGGCTATCCGGGTCAGGGCCCATACAGATTTAGGGGCTAATAAATGTTGTTACTGGGCACACAAAAAGAAAAGCAACCACTTTTATAATAGGGATGACGCAGTTTTTGGCAACAGAGAACTAATCAGCACCAAGGATATACTTGGCTGGCATGACGCAGAAAGAAAGGCAGGAAATAATCAAATCTGAAAGAACTTCATGTTTTTAAAAAATACTTACTTTCCATCTTTAAAATAGGTTTTCAAAGTATCGCTGAAACTTTTGGAGTATTTTACAAACTCTTTTTTTTGGTGCTCAAGTGCCTGAAAGAGGAATGCGTGAAGAGTCATTCAATCACAATCTCACACTGTATCTCCCCAGAATATTCTACTTTAGCAACTAGACACAAAAGACTAAGGAGAAAATCTGAGGAAATGAGCTTAAAAATATGATGATAGCGGAATTTATCCAGTTAAGAAATGAGTTACATTTGTTTGCTTGCATAGTTGCTTTTGTGTAAACATATAAAAGTGAAACATTCATATAATCAACGCGGCATTTTAGAGTTACACTGAGCCTTAATGTAGCCATTGCAAATTAGAAAATTCACATAAAAATATCAGCTTAGTAACAGAAGATAGATTTTCATTCTATGTGCTTCCTCATCTGAAAAATTTGTCTCGACAGCTAGTTATTACTACTGAAATGACTTACTCTCACCATCTAAGCATAAGTCTGCAGAATCTTTAATATTTACTTTTAATACATTTATATTTCTGCAACATTGTAGATAAGAGTCTAAATTCACATACCCTCCGGTTCTGGTATTGATATTTCTTGAAGACATTATTTACTGTGTCGAGAAGTTCCTTTATTGCACTGGCAATGTCCCTGTTTGGCAATGAAAAGATAATTGCAACATCTTTTAAAATTAGACTCACTCAATGCAGAGTTTTAATCACTTCCAAAATTATGTCTGACATGTATTTCTAAAAGATTTGCTGTTTTTACAGAATGAGTTTTAGATATGGCACAGCAAGACTGAACATTGAGAACTAATTAGATTATGTGGCACTTCAAAGTCCAAATTAGGTTTAATGCACTCTTCGTATGTAGAAACCCAGCACCTGCCCAATAAGGAAATCTATGCTACATAATACTATTAAACCACAGGATCTCTTGCCTACTTTTACAATCAAATTCTTTCCTCAGAGCAACCTTGAAAATGATACACGCACAAATGAGAAGACGACTCTTGGTGTTTCACTCTATGTAAGAAAAAAGCGACCCATGATTTGTCTTTAACTGTTTTATGAGCACAAGTCTCATAAAATGAGACCATCTTGTCCTGCCAGAGTCTCTAGACATTTAAATGAAGCTAAACCACCTGGAAGAAAACTGTCACAGCAAGTATCCTTTGAGGCAATTTGATGCCAATAGTTTTTCTCTCAGGAGCAATGGATACAATTTCACTAAGTTTTTAACTTAGTGGGATTTAATGTCACTTTATAACAAGATTCAACAAACTCTTTTAGAAAGTTGAGAGGTCAAAAGAGACAGAAGTTCGTAAGCGCCATGTTCTTTGCATGCAACTCTGATGTTTCCGACAATTACAACTAAACCTTGGAAGCCCTACCAAGAATCCTTTTCAAGGTTAAAGTTATAAGGAAGGAAAGAGCCAAATAACCGTCTCTGCACTAAACAGGCCTGTTCCAAGAATCCTGGAGTGACTAAGCACATTCACATCTTCATCTTGCCAAACAATAAGGACGAAGGGGCCTGTTTCAATCATATTGTAATTCATGTTCCAAAATAACTGTCCAGATGAGGTCAATTAACAAGCTGTGTTAATTACCATGATGAACCCAACACCATACAAAAATCAAGATTATAATTTGGTTGATCAACTTACATTGACAAAGCTCTGGAAGCTTTAAAATAGAAACCAACTCAGTCTTGTCCAAATCTTCCGGATTTAAAAGTCACAAGGCACCCCAATCAAGCTTTCAATTACAGCGACAAGAAATGCTCAAGGGACAGTTTTTCCCATTCTGAGTACAACATGCAAAAAGCCAACTCTGGATGAGTTTATACTGTGCACAATGGATGCCGCTTACACTAAAAAGTTATAAATATCAACTCTGAGCATCAATGGGTTCTCCATAAGAAGAGTGCCACCAAAGTGCTTCTAAGAAGTTGAAAGTTTGCAATGTATAAATGGAAGTAGTTTATGTGCCACAAAGGTAAGCCATTCTTAAATGAGTGGGCATGCCTCAACTGTTGGGAGGCTTATTACCACAGCCTTCAATATTAATGTAAACTTTACAAAGAACAGTTGCAATCCCAATGCAGAATTATGCGTGCTTAAACCACTGATTGCAATTGGTTTGCACACACTTAACTTTGTGCTGTATTGTGGCAAGTGAGATTTTCTACAAATACAGAAACCTAGTTATCTACATGAGAATGCTGAATCCTCAGCACCAGAATGCTACAACTAATGTCTCAAAGTGTTTTCAGGTCAAAGGTCTTAAATGAGATGAAGAATTGCATGTCTAGACATAACAGGATACACCTCTTAGGGAATGACAAAACTCCAAAGAAGGTATGAATGCAGACAGGCAGGTACTGCACACGCCATCAGGGCTTTCTTAGGCACTGCCAAAAGCAAGCTGTGCCATAATAACTTCAGAAAAAACAACCACCGTGCCCGCAGTTGCTACCAACAATTAGTCATTCAATGTTGTGGGCACTGCCATGATCTAGGAGAGTTACAGAGGATGTAAAATGCGAGCTCCTAAAATCAAGACATCATACAGCACCCAAGATACTATTTCTTAACTGAACTCTTTATTATTCCCCTTAGTCAGAACAGAAGGATCCAAGATCTTGACAATCTGAAACACTTTTATGAACCTCACAGTATGCAAATGACACATCAAAAGGTAACTCAGTAATTTGCAACAGGTGAACACCTGCTTTGGATTTTCCCAATGCACTCACTAGACAAATCATGTTATGGATCACTTACAACACAGTATGACCCATGAGTTACAAATATGCACATGCAACCAAGATTATCTCTAGCACTGAGAATCCAGACCAGCACAAAGGCTGCAGTTTGGCACATGAACATTCAACGATCCAACCATGGTCAATACAATGTCAAATACTGGTTGAGTCTTTACAAGTTCGCTAGAACAAAAGGGGGTGAAGCACTATATTGCATAGCATCTATGAAACCACCACCACACCCACCCACCCAGTTTTGCCAAGTATACACTGCAAAGGAAAAAAACCCAGCTCTATGGTCCTCTTATTAGGATGAAGCTATAGGGGGAGGCAATGTGTGCATGAACAAACCTGCTCCTTCAACAGGAGTGCAATCCCACCCCGAACAGGAGATATCTCCATTCCTAGGTCAAACTCCCCCCCCCCCACACACACACTTCCAACACAGTAGCATCTCCATTTTGTTGGGACTAAGTTTCATCTTGTTAGAACGCATCCATCCAAAAACTTCTCCCAAGCACCTTTTAACAGTTTCTACAGTCTCCCTGGAATCTGTTGGAAGCAATAGATATAGCCGAGTGTCATCTGCATATTGGTGACAACTCAGCCCATATCTCCAGTTGATCTCTCCCAGCAGCTTTACACAGACGTTAAAAAGCATGAGGAAGCAAGATAATAGGAAAAGGAACATACAGGAATTCCTTACATAAAGTTATAGAACAAAGGATGTCTGCTCCTAAGTGAAGGATGCATCCATGATTCCTGCAAGACTGGGAAGAAAGAAGCTTTTACTCTTGCCATCATATTACCCCCAAGATACAACCAAGGGGAGGGAGCAGGCACACACTCACACAAGGGCATTCTCGACTTCAAGGAGACTTAGGCAGTATACGGCCTGCCAACTGTCCAGAATCCCCAGCAGTAAGATGCTGCAGGCAATTTACTTTGATAAGCAAGTTGTTTAAGCAGGAGCACTTACTTGATTGTCTGAAGAAACCTCACTCTATCATTGATCTCATCTGGAATCTTGCTGAGAATCTGTTTAAGTGCTCGTGCTTTATCATTTAGATCTTGGAACTCTGGTTCTGGCCTTTCAATCATATATTCTAATGTGGGAACAAAAGCATTGGTCTGAAGAAGATTTTGTAAGATATTAAAAACATTTGACAAATTCTACTGATTCCAAATATGCTCTATATAAGTAGTACATAAAAAATGCGCTTTTAGCCATCAAGTATTAATTATATTTAACTGGAAAATTTTACTCTGTTCTTTTAACAAAAACTTTCACTAGGACAAAGGCCAGAGGCTTATCGTCCACCATATTTTCCAGCCACCAAGCTATTACACATTTCATCATGCAAGATGGACTACCAGCATTTAAAATTTAGGCATCCTTAATATAAACAGTATCCACATTGCAAGTATACTGGAAAGGTGGTGGTGGAATAACATTGCCATTTGGCCATCAAGGATTCACTTCTACTTGCAGAAAACAAAGCAGCGGCATAACTGAGAGCCAGTTTGGTGTAGAGGTTGAGAGCGGCAGGACTCTAATCTGGAGAACCGGGTTCGATTCCCCCCTCCTCCACTTGAAGCCAGCTGGGTGACCTTGGGTCAATCACAGCTATTCCAGAGCTCTCTCAGCCCCACCCACCTCATAGGGCGATTGTCATGAGGATATTAATAATACACTTTGTAAACTGCTCTGAGTGGGCATTAAGTTGTCCTGAAGGGCGGTATGTAAATCAAATGTTATTATTAACTCTCATCAAAGTTTTAGAAACTCTGTTTTGGGATGAAAAAAACAGCAAGCAACAGATTTATAACCATTTACAGGAAATACCTTCTACATCATCAGCTGCCATACGCAGGAGAGACTCGGTGAAGTTAACTTCAACACTTTTTTTCTCCAATATTTTTATGATGATGTCTTGTGTGAGACCTGGGTTTTCCTTTTCAGCCTGCATTTCAAGAACAGTTTGTTTATTATTATGCGAATATACATTTTGAAGACAAATAAAAGCAACCCAAGAACAAGTTGTCACTTCAAGATGACAATTTTAAAATCCAACCAACTGGTTTCTCTGAAACATGCCATTTCATACAGTATTTTTCCCGAAAAGTGGGGGACATAAACATTTTTCTTGGAAGACATCAGTATTTTTCACTGGTATTTTTTGCCCAACATGTGATTACACTCATGGGACATTCTGTGTATCACAGATACAACTTTTCCTATTTTGTGTTAATTGGAATTAAGGGGGCATATTTATACAATTGTATTAAATTCCTGTACATTACAAGCTATATAGAATTGAAGATGTTCAGCCTGTCTTCATAGCTTTTGCATCTTTCAAGATACACAAGATTTACTTTTGCTACAACTCGCAAAACATTCATATTGCAAGAAGAGATAATATACTCCACAGGGTGTCAAAGCAACCAGCAAAATCACAATTTTCCTGCATCCCATTTCACTTACATCTTTCACATTGATTTCTCTCTTCCCAAAGCTAAAATACATGAAGTATCAATATGACAGGAAGCACTAAAAACCATCCACAGTAGTAAAGCTTCAGAGGAAGGATTAAGAGCGTATTGTTTTATACGGAAATGCTCTGCAAGTATGTCCCAATTTAATTTTTATCTATTCAGAACTGGGAAATTGCTTGTTTCTCATCAAGTAATTAGAATGTGAAGGTATGGGGTGGACCTTTACTCCAAATCCTAGGTAAGACATCTCAGACCAACAAATACCAATGATGCAATCCCAGAAGCTTGACCGTGGAGGGTCCCTTCCCTTCAAGCTCAAGGACCAGGGGGACAGAAGGAGACCTAAGAAAGAGAGCTCCCCTCTCTCTAGGAGGGTCTCTGCCAGCTCAGAAGTGCCTTCTTCAAGGAGCCTGTTAGCACCACTTCCTGAATTTGAGGCCTCCAGGGTCAACAGACACCAAAAATCTCTGCCCATTCTTTTTCTAAGAAGATAAAGCAAGATTTTTCAAGACAGCCAATTCCTCAACTGAACTGCTCTTTATGATTCTCAATCCAGAGATCCAGGTGACTAGCTTCAAAGTTTTCGGCACATCTTGATTTTTTTTTCTTTTCAACAGCTGTCTCGCCTACTGTAGACCTTTGCCATTTATGGGAGAGCTACTCCCTAGATCGATCGATCAATCAATCAAACAAACATGAATGGTGAGAGGCAGGGCTCTGCTGCCTCCCAATAGTAAAAAAAATTCCCCACAAAATTTAGCTATGTGATAATTATGACAGCACAGTGAAAGTAAATACAGGCTGGAGACCACTTCATGTGACTGGACTGCAAATATTTGAAATTATGAATCACTAATGGCAAGGACCTACCACAATACATGACAAGCCAAAAAAACCTAGAAACAGAGACTTTCAGACTGTCAGCTCCTCTACATTTCTCCTCCCCACCTCCAATTGAAAACAAGTCATTTTATTGAGAGTTCCTCATGTCTTTCACTTGAAGTCATCTTTTTAACCCTTCTAACATGACCAGGTCCTTTTCTTCCAATGTCTCAGCATCCTTTTTGAATCACGAGACCTAGCACAGTATTCTTCAAACCAATCCCTGTAATTGCTAAATAGAGAAGTATTAGTACTACTTTGATCTCGGAAACCAAAGCCTTCCAGAAACGATAGTATAGCTACCCACTGAAAAAAATCTTGGCTGAAGCTGCCTGAGATGGCAAATTCATGTTTCAGTAATTCTACCTGCCGAGGTGACAGAATGTAGAATATCAAGTCTACCGAGTTATACTCTCCCAAACAACAAAACACTACTGAAGTATCTGGATAACCATTTGGCTAATTTCAACAGAAACAACAGATGCCAACTTCTACTCTCTTTTCTGTGCAAGAGCAGAAATGAAACATAAGCTAAAGAAAGCCTGCCTTCTCTAGCTGACAGGAAACACTCAGATCTACACTAAGCATAAGAGTTCTAAAATATATAGCTGAGCTTTGAAGGCTAAGTTAAGAAAATTAATAGTAAAAAAGCATTGTAAACTATGGATGTTTATAATACTGGGGTGGAAGCCAGTGGAGCAGGACTCATGGAAGCAAATCTTTTAACACTGCAGCTTTCCTTGTCCTCTGAAATCATACCCTCAGGAGTTTATAGATCATCAGGAACAGCACGGGGGCGGGGGGGGGGCAAACTGAGGGATCTGGGAGGAGGGAAATCAGTGAAAACCCCATGCCCCCGTCTTCTGCCCATGGAAAACACGGTCAGGATTAAACATGTAAATTGATTGCAGTTATTTCTGCCATTTATTTCCCACCCAGGTCAAGTGACAATGGCCCTAGAAAGAAACTAAAGCGGTCCCACTGGCTCTTCTTCCAATTGTTCCAGCACAGCTGCCCAAAGGAAGAAAGAAAGGGTTCTGAGGGGAAACAACAGCAGCATCACTGGTCTCTTAAGAGATGTAGCTCTGCTTGTCCCAAAGCAATCTTTCCAACCTGGGGAAAGGGGACTACTGGTCTACTTCATTTGCCTCTTCAGGCTTCGTTAGCAAACAATGGGGTTAACTCTCCATGGCTACCACTGCATACTTCATATGCTGGCCTTAAAGATGAGAGGAGGACCTGGGATGGTCCTGCATGCTGTTTCTGGGCTGGCTGGGGAAGGAGTTACATAGCAAACAGCAGGAGTAAAGCACACGGGTAGTGAGGTTGGGATACCTCATCACTGTGCCATACAGGACAGGGTTCTGCGTGAACATCTATAGTATAGTGTTTGTAAAGGTGACATTTAACACATGAAGCTGCCTTGCACTTCAGTAGACAATCTAGTTCCATAGCATCTATTCCGACTGGCAAAGGCTCTCCAAGGTCTCAGGAAGGAGTCTTTCCCAGTTATTCAGTATCTTTTTAATTTTAAACTGCCAGAGATTTAGCCTGGGACCTTATGCATGCAAAGCATGCGCTCTACCACTGAGCTATGGCCCCATGGTAGATGGCTTTCTGCTAGTCTCAATAAGTTGTTTGCTAATTAGAGCAGGAATTTTATTTGGGGTCTCTAGGGAGGAGGGAAGGAGAAAAGAAGCAGTGATGGATTCAGAACAGAAGAGAAAGAGCTGAATCCACTGCACTGCTTAATCCAATTTTTACATGTTGGTGTTGTGTGAGCGTTGTGTAAAGTGACAATTTTAATTATTCTCACCTTAATAAAAGCTGCTCTCAGTGTCTGAGCTGCAGATAAATTTACCCGTTCTAGCTGCAATTAAAAAAAAAACAAAACAGTTAAGCTAAAACAAAAGATACAATGACTTTTTGTGTTCTGAGACTTTAATTCCAAGGTTCCCTGCCAACCCAGATAATTAAAAAAAAAAATGAAAAAAGGATGGCCAATTCACAACCACTTTTTAAAAAAATCATGCGCTGAATTTTCCACATGGTGAAATGGTTCCGTGAACTGCACCAAGACTTTCAAGTTATTGGCCCCCACATTCTGCTGGAATTTAACATACTAAGTTGCAATGAAGAATAGTCTTCATAACTGCTGATTCTTTGTCCACACAAGTATGTCAAAGTGATAGTGAAATTCAGGGCTTTTTTTCTGGGAAAAGAGGTGGTAGAACTCAGCGGGTTGCCCTCGGAGATAATGATCACATGGCTGGTGGCCCCGCCCCCTGATCTCCAGACAGAGGGGAGTTTAGATTACTCTCCGCACCTAGCGGTGCGGAGGGCAATCTAAACTTCCCTCTGCCTGGAGATCAGGGGGCAGGGCCACCAGCCATGTGACCATTTTCAAGAGGTTCCGGAACTCCGTTCCACTGTGTTCCAGCTGAAAAAAAGCCCTGGTGAAATTATTCAGATAAAAGAAAGACAAAAGAGTGGTGGAAGATTTTAGAGAGAAGACTGACTTCTCTCGGCTTCTTGGCCTTTTGGCTAAGATCAAGTGTGTGTAGAGAGAAGACTGACTATTGGAATGTGGTTCTATATTTTGCATTTCTGAACAGACTGTGAGATTATCAAGACGGTTATACATGCAAAGGAACTTTTTAACATATATGTTAATTTAGCATTTGCATATGGTTTCTGGGAACTTTACCAAATACAGACTGTTCCTTTCTATACTTACATTAATCAAATCCAAGTCCCAGTTTTCCATATCACCATTAGTTTCTGGATTTTACAATGTTTAGCAGAAGTCACCACTATAAACCTTACAGTGACCGCAGACACAAGGCATTCTGCTGTCTATTCCATGACTGCCTCAAACTGGGGCACTAATTAAAACCTCCCACGTTTACATTTCAGAAACTTGCAGAATGCTGGAAGCATCTTGCAAGCCCATATTTTTTTGAAAACAGAGTCAGAATTAAGGGAGAAATTGGGGCAAACAAACAGCTAAAGGTTATAGATGTTACTTCCAGGGAGGAAAAAAAGCTAAAGAGATAGAACTCATTAGGGCTGTTTGAAGTCTAGGGAAGAAAACTTCAGCATATCAGCATAAATAATGCATGTTGGGGTATTATTTGACATTTTGAAGGCAACCTCATGTTTCCCAATACTATAAATGCACAGAAATGAACTAGAAGCCACATCACCTCATTAAAGACAGGATACATAACAGCATAGAGGGGCATGGAAACCATAGAAGTGGTCTCTGCTTCATTCTTCATCTCTTCCATTGTCATCCTCATTCACAGAGCCACTCTTGAGGGAAAAGGCTATCGAAGCAGAAGACTCTTCATTCACTGAAGGGCTTCTTTTTCCTCGCTGTGCCAGTGTTTAGCGCACTTAAAAATATATAACCCTGAAAGAGAAAATTGAGGCTCCGTGAAAGTCCGTCCCAGTTTCAAGAAACACTACCAATATTTTAAGGCAGCAGATTTAGAACTGCCTCCGTTCAGCTCCATTTCTAATCAGATAATCTGTATGTCATTAAGGCAGTCCCTGAAAATTGATCACAAGTTCTCGTTCATTCTTTTTCTTGTGAACAACAGCGGCGAAACCTGAGAAACGATGTCTTTAAAATGCTAAAGGTCAAAACTACTTTTACAGTTAGCACACGGATTATTCACCAATGCTAGTTAACTTAAGTCATACATCGAGAGTTACTCGCTTGGAACGTGAGGCAAGCCAAATGGCAACTAACAAATGTTACAAATCTGCTAGGTAAAAATATGAAGATTTGCTATTTGTTCCTATACCGCAGATTACATTGACAAAATTTGAATTGCAATGAGTTTATAAAATACAGAATTATTCAAGCTTCTATACGCAAAGCTGTTTCAAAATCAACAGTGGTCTAACGTTCTGTTTCCATACAGGGTGTGTCAGCAAAAGTATTAGCTCAACAGTGAATACAGCTCAAGTAACTAAATCTGGTTCGAGAGGTCCTCCACCCTGCCCAACCCATTAAGCTAAAAGAAATGATCTAAAAAGCAGATTTGAATTTCTAGTATTGACAAGAAACGTATCAACTATCTATTTTATACAGTATATGAAAAATGGGGCTGCTAGAAAATTCACTATTTGGGGCCCTGGGTAGAATTGGTATCGCAATTCACAAATTCACACGCTGGTTCCTACGCATTTCCAGCCCTTTTAGAATCTGCAGAAGAGACAGGAATTTAGAAAACATTACATGTATCCTTCAATCAATCAAAAAATGGTAGTTTCCTCTAGCCTACGGATCCTCATCTGGTCAGGATACACAAAAAGGCTGCATCCTAACCTAAAGTGAATCACGTTAGGATATAATTGTTTGTTTAGGGCATGGGTCCCCAACCCTTTTGAGCCTGCGGACACCTCTGGAAATTCGAGACAGGGTGGTGAGCATCGCTCCACAGGAGGTAAAGCCAAACACAACACCTCTTTTCTTACTTTGCAAACATGCTGAACACATGAAGTTGCCTTATTCAGAGTCTGGCCATTGGACTGTCAAGGTTGGTATTATCTGTACTTTGGTTGAAAACATGGTCCAGCCACTGGAAAAACAACAAGCTTGGAGAAGGCGGGGGTGGGCTTCTGTTCCTTAATATTTACATTGCCTCATGCAACAGCCTAGCTCTCTGGACCTTAAGACCAGAACAAAGCTCTTGCTGCTTTGCAATAGGCCAGGCTTGAAGGAGGAATGGAGCCACACGCAGCCTAAGGCCCAGGGGCTTAGCAGTCCTCCTGATCCTTCAATGACTGCTACTCTAGCCATGGAAAAGGCTTTCACTAGAATGAGGGCAGCCAATAAAAAGCCATGCATGCAACAGTCCTGCCCGTTTTCTTATAAGCTCAGTAGGTGCCATGGGAATTAGTGGCAGGTGCGCCATCTTGGGGAACTCTGGTTTAGAGGTTTTTGCTTCTGGTAGTGGAACAGCAGTTAAGCATTGGATCTGGGAGAGCTAGGTTTGAACCCCATCTCTGTCATGGAAGCTTGCTGGGTAACCATGGGCAAGTCACTCTTTCTACCTCATAGGGTTGTTGTGAGGAAAACTGGAAGATGCGAGAAAAGAATAAGCTGTTTTGGGTATGGGGAACAGTGTATAAATATCTAAAATAATAAAATTAAACAGAAGGAGAAAGTAGGAAGAGCCAGAAAAAGGGAAGAGGGACAGAAGCAGAGATAAGGAATAAGAAGACATAGTGAGAGAGAAACAATGCATTTAAAAATCAGAAGCAACTCGAGCGGTTTAAATTAAGACTAAATGATGGTCTGGGGTCTAAAAAGAGACTTCTGCTCCAGTTTATTCCAAACCTCTGTACAGATTTAGCCGGTGTTGTTCAAACGTCCCTATATTCAACAGCTTTAATGTCCTTTCAGCACAGAAACCTAATTTTGAGATTAATTTTAAGTGCACAACCTCTAGAATATGTCTGCTTAATATGATACTGAACAATAACATTCATGAACTTAGCATTACATTCGAATCAGGGTTTCTATACCCAAAAAAATCTCCTACTGCCAAGTCCTAAATATAAATGCAGATTAGGTTAAGTCCACGAGCCATCAGTTCAAGAAGAAGAATGACTTAACTCTGGTGGTGGAAACAGCAACATGCAGCGTCACCCCTTTCTGTTTGCTTTATGAGCTGGTTAGCCAAGTCTTAACTAAGCGGAGGAAGCTTTACAGAAGCCATGTTGGAGTAGCAGGATTGTCCTCTCTACTCCAGCAAGAGATGAGAAGCAACTTCCCATTAAAAGACTTCTACACATTAGAATTTCCAAACATTGCAATTTCCAAACATCAAAGTCTTTACCATTTACAGAAAATTTAAGGACTCCAGGAACAGCCACTGAATCTTGAGGTCTGAACACCTGGGATTATTCTGATTTATGTATCAGCAAAAGCTTCAAAAGCTTCCTCGTGTGGGTACGCACTATTTCTCCTTCCCAGTTACTTAGCTTCAGCCAACACTTTGATCCTGCTCCCCTACCATTTCCCTAAAGTGTGAGCCATCTCTGTCTTCACTGAATGCGAGACAGAGACACATGGGAAATTTCCCCAGGCATCTCCACTTGTATCTAGGCAGCTATGACTCAAGGCCTCATTTCAGAAAGAAACTATACTGAATAACAGGGAAGACAGATGACAAAACAGGAAAAGCACAAGGCAATCCCTAGATCCTTCTCAACCCCAAATTAGGAGGGCTTCTTGCGAGCTTTACACTGCAGAAGCTACAAAAAACTACCCATGGAGTTTGTTCTTTTCTCCCTTGCTAGCAAACCACCAAATCTTATAAATTGGATTTTCTATTATTAGTGTCATTATTTTTGCATGTCTGAGTATGGAACAGACTACTTGTTTTCTGCTCCAGATCTCCAGAGATGGCAGAAGCAGGGTATAACTACAAGGATGGTGAGCTTCCTACATGAAAAGTGCTTTTTATCCATTTTGAAGCAGTAAGAGAGTTTACTTGGAATTATTTTTGTTCCTGTATTTCAAGATGTAATTCCTATAAACACCAGGGGAATGAAGAATCTGCACTTGCTTGATCACATTCTCCAAGTACTTCAGGTTAACTGCTATTTCAGTTCTCAGGGGATAGGGGGGGGGAAATCTTTGGAGCAGCAAGAGATGATGTACTCAAATCACCAATCATTCCTGTAATCCACGAACATGAAGGAATCCTGAAAGCATTAACCTGTTGGCCCAAGCTTGAACAAGCAAGCATACTTCATTTACTGAGGAACATGCTGTTTTGAGAAGGTCTGTGGTAGTATACAAAACTGCACCTTCTCCTTATGGTAAGTAACTCAGACAAACTCATTTGTTACAAACTGGAAGCTGCCTCACGAAAGAACCAGAGGGACCACCACATGTAGGATAGCTGAATGCATCAGCCCCTATGACATTTGAAATGCATGACTTTCCACAGACATACTAGACCAACGGTCTCTTCCAAAGCTTATTTGGGGGTGTCACTGAAAAGTTTCAATGCAAGAAAGTTTGTCCTCCACTACCAATCTTCTCTTGCAATGCGTAACAGGAGGAGAGTGGATGCATCAAACCAATGAGGCCTTACAATGTACCCCAAACACTGCAACTCTGGAAATACGAGCTTGATTCCATGCTATTTGCCTATGGCTCAAGATAAAACTATCCCCTACAGCATTAATTCCTTTAATTCTCCTAGATAATTTCTGCTCAAGCTGGGTCTCAGCAATAGAATGCAAACTGTTAATACTGGGTTTTTATAGTACAGCTGTTCTGCATTTTGGTTAACAAGGAGCTAGAGTAATTATTAAACAGAGATTATGGGACACTTCTCTACAAGTGGACAGAGCACGATCTTTGTATGTCCCAGCACAGTGAGGAATAGAAAACAAAATTTTGCTTTGCCCACTTATCTTGTTGGAACTTCCAAAACACTGCAGAGCTTTTACTTTAGCACACTTTAATGTTCTTCCCTCTACTCTTTTGAAGTGGAGATATGCTCATATCCCATATGTAAATCGTCTCTGCTGCCAATCTGCACTGGTAGAGACGATCAAGCACATTCTTTTATATTGCCAGTATTATCAGGAGACCCAAATAAAGTACATCACACCAATTACTGCTGCCTATCCAGGCAGATCTAATCAATTTTATTCTGCTCTCCTTTTAGCTGATTGCTGCAATGAAATTACTGCTAAGGTAGCAAGATTCTGCGCCCTTGCTAGTCTAATCAAACAGAATATCACACCTCCTTTTAAGACATTTTAACAATATTTTAACAATTTTATTCATTTAAGTACATTGTTTAATTCCCTAGACATGTTTAGATATGCAATCAATGTACTCATTATATGTTATTGTATATGTCAATTTAAATTATAATCTTGGATCATAATAATAATCTTGACTTGACAATGCAACAAACAGGGGTTCCTTGGCAACCAAACTGACACAGAAAGTATTCCCGGAAGGACAAACGTTTGAAAGTCACTGACTGGACTTTTAAGAGTACTGATGACTTCAAGTTAGTAAAAGTACTTAAATTGTAAGCCAACCCAAGAAGCAGTCACAAACCCAGCCTAAAATATAAGTACATGCCAGTATATTGCACAGATATGCCATTCCTGCTGCCCTGAAGTAGCTTTGTCCGGTAGGCAGCAGTACTCAAGTGGCAGGAAAGATCCCTACATTTCCTACACCTGCCAAGAAGCGCAAAGTTTTATCACATCTTGGTCAAGTCAAAGACAACCTTAGAAAAAAGTTTAGTGGCAAAATACCTAACCACGCAGTAAAGTAAAAACAACTTCATTCAATAAGAAGTCTGCCTCTCTCCTTTGCAGTGAAGGAACAGCACAGAGATGGTCCTTGCTGTTGCTTCTACTGTCCCTTAGGTTTAGGCAAAGTGTCAGCAGCAGTGTGCAGCTGCGAGGGGTGGCTGGGTGGGAGATAGGAGGGCTAAAGAGAGGTGTGGAAAGCCAGCATTTCAAATATATGTTTGCAAAACTGTTTTTAAATAACCTCAAATGGAATTCAGCATTTTTCCTACTGAAGACTATTCAGCTTTGGAAGAGGATGTAGGATGATAGTGCTCTAGCTACACTGCAGTAAATTCAACGAACAGATTAAAGCTTAAGGGAAGCCACAAAGTAATTAACCTTGACCAAATTTTCCAACACGTTCAACTCAGTGAGCATGCCAAAGAGAAATGCAAAGAGAAGCAGGCAGCTGTGGATTTGGCCAAGATACGAGCCCACTGTTAAACCAAGTTGGCATGTACAATTTCTACACTTAGCTTTTGATAGGAGTAATATTCATACTTATGCTTAGGATGTCTCTGCAGTCTCTAGACATGATTTCTGAATATAGCTAAAGGTGGAGTTCAAAAAAACTTCTAGGCTAAAATAAAAGTTCCCTTCTGCTTCCAAGAAGGAACATTTGATTAATGACCTGCTATATCCACTCTCATTCTCTTTTCAGGGTATCTTCAGATATCGCTTACGCAGTATTAAAAACAACAACAACAACAACATGAAAGTGATCAACACAGAATACAACTAAACAGCAAGCTCTGTTTCCAGTACATAACCATGAAGACAGAACAAGCTTTTCCAGACCCACGAAAGCAATGCCATGTATCTTACCTCTCCACTGAGCAAAATCTGAAGCTCTCTTCCAGCCTCAGGAAGCTTTCCTTCAACTTAAGTGGCTCTTCCTCCAATGGGAGAGCCACTTAAGTTGGAGGCAGCTCCTTAGGCTGGAGGAACTTCCTCCACCCTAAGGTAAGATGCTTGCCAATGTCTACAATAATTAGGGAACAAAGGTTGTTTTTGCATTCTTTCCTACCATCTTGCTATTTTACAGAGGCTAAAAAATGGCTAAACCAAGCCTGCAGAAAACTCATTTCCACATCCTAGTGGCCATTATTATAAAGCATTAAAAGCAATTCCAGATCCTTACGCGCCATGAAACACATTTCCAGGCACCTTGACAACTTGGGTGCCTGTATTTTTTTTTCTGATCAGGCTCAAGGGAAGTAAGCCAAAATTGCTTTTCAGTCTCATGAGCTCTAAATTTGAGTTTCCATTGAGGATGAAACACATTTCAAACTAAGAACAGGTGTATTATTTTCAATTGTGAATAGTCAGTGGTCTATATTTTGATGCAAGCCTTACAGAGGGCTAAGATTTTGTTCCTAGGTACCAGCTTTAAACTTTCAAGTATACAGGACTTTTCCAATTCTACATTTGAGCTTTATGGCATAATAAAAAAAAATGGCTGACAGTGAAATTCCCTGCTTCACTGAGAATTCTTTATTTCACATGTTGGGAAGATGCAACAGGCACAAGGAGGGTGGAAAGAAAAACTCACAGGAAACTTGTCAAGAGTTTGAGGTCAAACTACAGCATGATACCTAGAAAGCATCTACACCACCCCCTATGTGAGAGTGTGTGAACACAGCAACTGCCAGGTCTTGGCTAAAGCTCTGCAAATCCCAGCCTCTAAGCCTATTCGGCCGGGAGAAGGATAAGAGAGCGGCAGGAATGTTTTCAGTTCACCAAGCATAGTTTAACATTGCTACAAAACAATACACACTACTACATGATACCAAGGCATGCAAGTTCATTTTAAAAAAACCTTTGAGACACCTGTTACAGCACTCACAGTTGTATAGTAGGCCGACATCCAGTGTAACTCCATTCAATAAATAAGCACCAAAATAACTGGAGACAGGTGTCCCTAGCAGACAGAAAGTCACTGATGACACCTTATACAATAGCAAGACACTTGAAACAACAATACACACTTCTAAATAAGCAGTTATACTACATTCAGAAAATGCCAGTACAAAATGCTATTTAGCACCTTGCAGGTGTCTACAACAGACAGAAAAGCGGGCCCGCAGCCTACAATTTAAAAGAAGCCAGCATAAGCCTCCTCACACTACTGAAAAGCCAAGACTAACAGTGAAATCCTAAGATGGAGTACCTCTGCTTAGGACTTCACTGTAAAAATCAAAGCCTGAGTACTCTGCTCTTGCATATCAAAACCGTAACTGTCCCAATGTAATGCAGGTTGTGTATAAACAGGCAACACACAGTGGTCAGGAGGAGCGCTCCAACTTGTGCCATGTCCTGAAAGAGCACTGGATTTGTGTTTCTTGAATTGTAGTCTCCCAGGGCAAACGACTTTCTGAAACAAAAGAGCATTTCAAAGCCGGGACATTACATGGCATGGATGTCTGGTGTTCAAAATTAAAAAAAAAAAAATCAATGTGACGCTAAACAAGTCTCTGCATTTGCTTAAGGGAGGTTCTGGATCCCAGCCACGACTGTACACTTATCTAGCAGAACTCTAAACCAAAGACTGCAACTTTGTCCCTTATCTTCTTACTACTGTTTATAGAGGCAGGGAAGAGAGAAAAATCCCAGTACCTAAAATAATTTTTAAGGGCTTCACGCAGACGTGGCATCCAAATACAGGATGCTAGTTTTAAAGTCAGAAATATTCTTCTAGTCTGGGGGAGAAAAAATGAGGATCTCTATCAAGCCCCATTCAACTTCCACTAAGATTAAAAAACGAAAAAAAAAATTGTAGGGTATCCCAGTTAGGACATTTCCTTATAGGCATACCAAAGGAAGTTCACATGTCCAAGAACTACTCTTGATGTCACCATGTGTAGAGGAAGCAAAAATGGTAAAGTAATATTTAACCAGGCCATAAGAAAGGTCACAGGTAGCCACCGAGAGACTATAGGATGAATTAGTTTGGTTTAATCTATTTAGAAGTATCTTTGCAGTAAGTGGAGTTTGCCACATTTTTCCAACATGCAAAAACATGGACTGGCATTTAAATGTATTAAGTCGGAGTTGGATCCTAGGCCTTGTTTCACTCGCACAAGCAGTATTTCTGCTTGTGCAAGCTATCCACTGATTTTCTCTTCCCACGACAGAAGCCCCAGATTTCCCTAGTTTCCAAAAGTCTACTGGCCTTCACAAGTGGGAGCAAGGAGAAGGTGAGAAACTTCCAGTTCAAGAGCAAAACTGAACACCCAGTGCACAGGTTCCAAACCTAAGGTACTTCATCCAAGTCTACATATAACTGAACAGAAGCTCTTATAATGGTCCAAAAGGCAGGTCTATTTTTGTGTAGAATGTTATGGACACATCCCAGTCCTGCTTGTGTACACAACTGCTTGTCTGCATAACAGCTACACATCCTCCCCAGAAGCAATCTAGCCTTTATAATTAGTTCCATAATACTTAACATATTTCTTTAGTTATTGTTCATGACCTAGTTTGGCTTAATCTGCTTCTACCTGCTCTTAATGCTTTTAATGTAGTCCATGCAAAAACTCTCACTAGATGAAGGATGCCTGTTTTCCATCTGTCCCTCTATAGGTCCACAAAGAAAGGAGCTGACTTAATAACGTAATATTCAATTTATATACCGCCCTTCAGGACACAACTTAACTCCCACTCAGAGCGGCTTACAGAGCTTGACATTTCACTCCCCATCCCCAATAACTGTGAACATCTTCTGTTGACTTCTTTATGGTTCACTTTTTAGCCAAGAGGGGTGCTTTCCCATTTAACTGTGATAGTTTATCTTATCAAGACAACTAAAGAGCAACTCATCGGGCTTTAACACCCGGGGCAGGTACTGCCAAATTGAATCAGATCACAAGCCGGTCTCCTACTTCTGACAGTGACCAATGACAGATACTTAAAACATGGTGCAGGAAATAATGTTTCCAGTTCAATTTCACTGTAGTAGGGATACTATCAGCTTAAAAAGCTACTAAGGTGCAAAGAACAGCACGCTGAACAGGAAATTGGAAGACTACAGCTGAAATTGTAGTCTCTTTCTCGCATTGTTCTGCTCTTTATCTGTAAAAGAAAAACAGTAGCTAGGTAGAACTCCTATACACGGACTCACAAATTGATAGATGCCAACCCCTAAAGACTATTTCATCTTTATATCAGATCTTATCAACTTGGCTAACCGGAAAGTGACTGAAAAATTTAAGCAGGAGTTCAGCACAAGTGCTTTAAGGCATTTGGGACTAGGGAAAAGATGCTGGTCTTGACTGCTACAGTGAGAGAAACCCACCCATGAGATGACTTTTTTCCAACCAGCAATTTACAAGCACTCATTGTGCCAAAAATAAATTAGCATTACCTAAATACTAGAGTATGTTTCTCTGTAGTTTAACAAAGTTTGAGAATCTTTTAACAAGGCTGCTCTTCAGGCACCCTGTGGTCTGATGAAAGCATGTATTTAAAGCTTATGTTTAGGTACAGTTTAAAAGCTTTCCCAAAATACTATTAAATGCTAAGGTTAATTTTTTTAAAAAAAGTTAAAAGGCTCAAAGGCATCTGCCAATATCTTACTTTTTTTTTTACCTACCGCTTATTTTAAAACAATTTTGACAGGAAATAATAGCAACTGATTTATACTATCAAGGAATGACTCCATAGACACGCCTAAGGTTTCCATCAAGAGCAATCAGAAATAAGAGAATTTGTGGTTAACACACATACAGATGCAGCTAATTTGTTTTGAAGATTCAGCCATGTCTCGGTTAAAGGGAGCATTTATATTGCAGAACACTGAGCCACACACAAACAAAAAGACTCTCCCTTGCCTTTCTGTATTAATGATGTTTTTAATATAATGTAATCACTACCATTGTTTTATTTTGTTATGTATATTACTGTGTTGTGCTCCGCTCTGAGCCCGCCTGTGGGGAGAGCGGACTAAAAGTATAAATAAATAAATATCTTGGCAAAATAGAAGTGCAAACTTTGCATTAATTAGTACACCCATTTGGGCATGCTGCACAGAATCTGCCAGCACAAGGTCTCAGGGCCTACTGCTAATACCCCAGAAATTTTTAGTAGTTTTACGATTTATTTTTATAACTAAGTTGGTGATTCCCAGTACAACTTAGTTCTTTCTCAATAATACCTTTACAGGGACCTTTACGTGTTGTGCAGTGGTTAGAGCACTGGACTAGGATCTAAGTGATAAGTTCGAATCTCCACTCTACCATGAAAACTTGCCAGGTACAAGATTTAATTAATAACCTACTTGCTATAGCAAAATCATCAATAGCATATTTTTGGAAAAATCAGTCTCCACCATCCTTGAACCACTGGTACTCCAGAGTGTGGGACCAGCTCATTATAGATAAAATAACAGACAATTTATCGGCTAATTCCTCTACATCTAACTATTATGAAAAATGGTGGTCTTTCTTAGATTTTATCGACAAAACCGAAACACTCCCTCCCAACCATCTTTATCAAGATATATTGAAAGTTTAGCACTACAAGCTAAACTATCTATACCAATATATTGTGAATTTTTTTTTGTGGTGTGTGAACTACAAATTACAGTAAACAAGTGTTTTAAATGTTTTTCTTCGAAACCTGCAATCTTGTATAACCACTATATTACTCCATGTATTTGCTATTTAATGTTTATTGTTATTGTCTCCGTTCTATAATTAATAAAAGTTGTTAAAATTAAAAAAGATAACAAGAGGTGCCTAAAGGGTGTCAAATGTACTGGACTACAGAATAAATTGACCTGTCAATCTTTGCACAGTTTTTGACTAAATGTTTTCTTATTTCTGGAAGGAGAAACTTGATATTCTAATTAACCTTTCCCATGATTTGTTTGTAAGATACTATATAAGATAGTGGGCATGCCCTGCTTGGCATTGCATTGTCAGATTTCTGCTTTGCATTAGTTTATTTGGGTCTGCCTACTCTAATAAACTTTTTATCACGAAAAGAAAAAAAAAAACTTGCCAGGTGACCATGGGCCAGTTACACAAACTCAGCCTAACCTACTTCATAACAACAATTGCACTTATATACTACTCTTCTAGACAGAGTAGTGCCTCCTTCAGAGCAGTTAATAAAGTCAGTGTTGTTATTATCCCCACAATATTGCCGAGGAGCTGGGGCTGAGAGGAGTGGCTTACTCAAGGCCACCTAGTGAGGTCATGGCAGAAGTAGGATTCGAACCTACAGAGTGCTGACTTGCAATCCAACCACTTAACCACTTGTGGTGAGGAAAAATGAAGAGAAAGGCATAAGCCGTTGTGGGTCCCCATTGGACCCAAAGGCAAAATATAAGCGAAATATATAAATAAGCAAAATTTAAGTGCTTTCCCAAAGAACAGCTTCTTGCAGGAGAATGACGTAAACTGCTTCAGGCCCTAGGGTGTGAATGAAGTAAATGAACAAAATTAAGTGCTTTTCAGAAGAACAAATTGCAAGGTATGAAACAGACATTTCCCACAAGACAATGGAACAAGTGGTGAACATTTACTTATTCTGCTGCATCAAAAATGGAGGGCGGTATCAGCTTTGGTACTTTATTAGAACTAACACAAGAGAAAAACCAGAAGTTGGCCTACTGTCTGTAAAGGCCGAACACTAGAAATCATTTCAACTAGTGTGTGTGTGTGGGGGGGGTGCGCTTGTTAACTTTATTTTCTTAACCCTCCCTAGAAACTGTCCTTTTAACTTTATTTCCTTAATCCTGATGGTCTGACTCATGAAAACATAAAGAAAAACATAAATGTTTTTCTTTAAGGTGCCACTGGACTTGTTTTTTTTTCCTATTAGGACTGACATGAACTAAAAAAGACATCCAATTTCATTTTTATTTTTCAAACATATTGTGAGAACTTCTCACCAAGAATGAATTCACTCAGGCACACAAGATTATTAGATAACTGTAGTTCAAAAATACCGCACAGAAACAAACACTCCTAATTTGGGTTGTTGTGAGGGTTTTTTGACAGTGCTTCCTCCTGGCCTTCTACTTTAGCCCACTACTTGGGGGCATCAGCTGCACGCACAAATAAGAATTTCAAGAATCAAATCCCATACCAAGACTCTTCAGTGAGAACTTTACATAGGCCTATTATGGACAGCTGTATCCAGGATACTGTCAACAGACCAGATATAGGATATCATGACTATGTACCAAAGTGTTAATCTTCTAACAAGCTACCTTCCTTACTTAGCAATATATTGAAAGATTATATCCTATATGATTAATCAATCCATCATCTCCTATACCCATGAAAATCTGCAAGAGTACTTTTCCTGAAGATACACTATTGACCCAGGCCTCCTGAGCTGTTCAGCACACTTGCATAAAGAGAAGGAAGAAAAATCACCTCTTTTTTTCCCTTCCAGAGCCAGAAACATGGAACCCTCTACCTTCTCATAGTCTCACAAGATCTCACTCATGTATTGTGAGACCTCCTCAACAGAATTTTGCTCTTGTTCAGCATCAATATCTGCGATCCATTTTAAGTCCCTAAAATCTACTCCCTGACTACTAGCCTGCTTCCCACCAATTGCTATGCAGTGCTTTCTGACTCACTATAACTAATGATATTGTAACCAATTCAACAGAATAATCAACCACCACCCATTCTTTCTTACCCTCATCCTGTTTATCCCTCTCTCTCTTTCCCCAGCTTTCTAATTTATAGGATTGTAAAATCATTTACAGTGGATCACAGCAACAGCCTACCTAAGATAGTAGTACTTTGGCTTCCTCTTCATCCTACGTGCGCCTAAATTTGTACTTGCATTCTGTTCATTAACCCACCTCATCCTCTCCACAAGCGCACTGTGCCCTTGATGTGCCCACCAAGACCCAGTGTCCACAAACAATAGATGAGCTGGTAAAAGACTTCCAGACCTCTACTACTACACGCTGCAGGATGGGAACCACATAAGTGAGCACTTCCCCCTTTGATAAGAACTCACTGCTCACAGAAACCTAGATCCAGGGGAAAATACTGAAGCATAGTCACCTCCCTAACGTGCTAGCTAGCTTCCTGTGGACAGTGACTCCTCGCCATCTCTATGAACGCATCAACAGCATTGCTTGCTGTCAGGAAGAATTATACACTTGTGTATACAAAGCCTGACTCAGGCCTCATCATGGTCTTCTCCCTGCTGAAGAATACACCCAGTTTGCTCCAAAACGGATAAACTTCCTCCATCCAATCCAAATTAAACAGGAGCCTGGCGGCACATTAAAGACTACGAAGATGTATTCCTGCATAAGCATTAATTAGTCAGAGCTCTCGCCAAACTTACTCAGGAATAAATTTTGTTAATCTTTAAAATGCTGTTGGACTTTTGTCTAACTGAAAAAACACAGCTATCCATGGTGGATTCCATTCAACCCAAGAACACAACACTTCATCACCGCTCCTTCCTTATGGGTTCCACACCCCATTTTCTCTTTTCCAAAGGAAAAACTTTTATGAGCTAGTTCTGTGGTTCAGGGGTTGGATCCCTAAATGCCAATCCCCTCCAGATTGTTAGTTCACTAAACAACAACAACAACAGTGCTTCTACACCATTCTTCTAGATAGATTAGCGCCCAAGTCAGAGCATTGAACAAACCAGTGTTATTATCACAATACTCCTGGGGAGCCGGGACTGAGATGAAAGGCTTAGTCAGGGCCACCTGCTCAGCTCACGCAGTAGTGGATTCAAACAAGAAGAGTGCCGATTTCCAGTCCAACCACTTAGCCACTGCATAATAACAGAGGCAGCGCTAACAAGGGACAGGAAACAAAAATGTTACATATACTTAAACTTTGCTAGGGTTGGGGATGAAGGCAATGGAGGAGATGTAAAGGATAGACTTTTCAGGCTCTCACAATTTTATATTTTACTATTTAGCCTATCTTTATTAGACTGGACCCTACCATCTGTTGCTGAGCTCATGGCCACAGTGGGATTCAGTCCCGCAATTTTTCCAGCTTAACCCAGGGTAGGTTGTTGTGAGAGCAAGATGGAGAGAGGCCAAAGGCACAGGCAGCTTTAAAAGGAGATTAGACAGATTCATGAAGGGCACAGGTCTATCAATGGCTACTAGCCATGGAGAATGAAGGGAACCTCCATATTCCAAGGCAGTAAGTCCCGAAATACCAGTGCCGGGAGGCAACAGCAAGAGAAGCCCCTTGCCAGAATATCTAGTTGGCCACTGTTAGAGACAAGGTGCTGGCCGAGATGGACCACTAATCCGATCCAGCAGGACTCTTTTTATGTTCATATATTCTTAAATAAATTAAATACTAGTGCCAAGAGACCACCTCAGGGGAAGGCTTCGTCCTCTATGCCCTGTTGTTGGCCCTCCAAAGTAATTGGCCGGCTACTGTATAAGGCAGGATGATGAATGAGATGCACCACTGGCCTGATCCAGCTGGGTTCCCCTTAAGTTCATGTACAGCACCCCCAGAGGAAGGAAGGAATACAAGTGGGATAGGTCGATGTCCAATCTACCTAACGCCTCCCCCAAAATCCCTTAAACCCCTCCTTCACTTGCTTGGGGTAAAGGGGAACAACCATCTCTTCAACGTCTTATTGGGAGAGATTTGATTGAATTAATATAATTTAAAAAGCGGTCCCTCCTCTCAAGGCCACGGGGGCAACCAGGTCGCTGCGGAGAGGCTGCTCCCGGCGGCGCCTGCCTGAGGCGCTAGGCCCTCCTGGAGCCCAAGGCCCGCCCCGCCCCTGACCCCCGATTCTCGAAGCCCCTTTGCGGCCGGGGGGCGGCGCAGCGCCCGCGGTGCGACTAGGCCCGACGCGGGCTTGCCTGATGACCCCTGCGGCTGTTCCCCAGGCGAGGCCGCGCCACCGTCACCTTACCTTCCCCCTCCCTGCCCACCCGCCCCTCGAGGCCTCAGGGGCTCCCGAGCGGGCTCCGCCGCCGTCGCCGCTGCCGGAAGTACCCTCCGGAAGGGACGCGTCTCCGCCGCCGTTGCCCGTCGCCGTTACCACACACCAGGCGTTGTCCGGAACTAGCCGGCGACCGCGCGGGGGCCCCTGGGACTCGTAGTCCGCTCGGCGGGAAAACTACAAGTCCCGGCAAGCACTGCGCGACGGGACGAAGCTGGGGAGGGAGGAGGAAAAGAGCCGGAGAAAGGGGAGGGGGAGCGGGCGGGGAGATCACCCAATCGGAGCTCACGGTGGGAGGACGGGGCGTGGCGATACCCATATTAGGAAGGGAGGGAGGCGGGGGGAGAAAGTATTCCAGGCGCTGCAAGGCGCAACAGAAACAATCCCCGAGGTGGTGCTCGCGCGAGTGGCTGGTGGGGTTTGCGGTGTAGCGCCGGCGAAAGGAGCAGTCCCATTGTGGAGCTAAGCCAGGGGTGCAGGCAGCCGGCCACATCTGCAACATCTGCAGCTCCAGCGTCGCTCTTCCACGGGGCTTGGGAGTAGGTAAGCGCCCCTCCAGTGACTTCTGCAATAGCGTAGTTACAGCAGCTGGAGGGGGGAGGAGTGGACAGCTCCACACCCATTTTTTTTAAAAAAAATATTATTTAATGGTCATTTTATTCTCGGTTTTATTAACGGTTAAGAGTGTTCGACTACCCTTGATTTTAATGAGTACGATTTTTTTTTAGTCGTGGAGGCTAGATGTTCCGTCAAAATAAATCACTGTTCGGGTTAATTTTTCTTCTTCTTTTAAACCTTACCCAGTTTCACGGATGGGCTTTGACGAATCCCTTTCCCAAGGTTCGAGCGTTTATTATTTCTTTCCCCTGTTGCTAGAGACTGAAGTACATTGATACATCCCCCCGCCCTTGTTTTCCTAGAGGTTTCAAACTGGATCTATCTTCTTTTTTGAGGTTTTGATTTAGTATGATCTAATTAAAAGAAAACAAATCTTTTTTAAAGGGGGGGGGGTGAAATCTGCGTTTCATTTATTGCCATTCTATATAACCCCGGGTTCACGTGGTAGGACAAGGATTTTGGGGAGTAAAAGAGGCTCAGAACTTTAAAATGCAAGCTCTTGAGGCTGAAAATGCCTTAAGCTAGTTACTATTACCGTATTTTAAAAAGGGACCAGTGCTTTTTAATAGATGTTGTTCGCTGTCATTCTAGACAGTAGTCAAATATTGGTCTAGATCAGTTTCATGGTCTCCTCCTGGAGGGGGAATGTCTTCTTTGTGAGTTAATTTTGTGGAGCTAGCCATGTAATACCATCACTTTTTTCTTTCTTTTTTTAAAAAAAGACGTGTTGTTTCTGAAATCTCTCCATTCCAAAGTTATAAATTGGATGTCAGCCTAGTAAAATAACTGCTAGCCTTTGGGCTTTGTTTGTTTCCATAGAGGCTGAAACCTTTGTACTGAAATATGTGGTGAATTTGATCACTGACTCCAAAATGAGTCGCTGTTTAGTACTTATGCCTCTCTTTTATGTTAAAGAGTAAAATCCAAAACGGAGGAGTAAATAATGTTGCAAACCACATAAATTGGGATTGCTTATGGTCTTTCACAAGATACGTGCAGCGTGACGAAGGCTGTAATCCTGTGCACATTTCCTCAGGAGTAAATCCCATTTAATTCAGTGGGATATACTTCTGAGTAAACATGTGTAGACTGGGACATATGCAGTCCTAAAGAGAGTTAAGCCCTTCTAAGCCGACTTCAACAGACTTAGTGGGGGGGTGTAACTGTTGGGGATTCCACTGATGCTGGGGGATTTGGATCTATAACCAATCCTATAATGGTTTGCTCAGAAGCAGTCCGCTAAATGGAATTTAGATTGTACTCCCAGGTAAATGTGCAAAGGAATCTTATCCCAATTTGTCTGTTTGGAGTTATCCGATCAGTTTGCCTGTAAAGGTATTGCTTACCAATACTTATGCGTGACTTAGGAGTAGCTAATGCTTACAAATATTGGATAAGACCTTCAGAAGCTTTTCCCTTCCTTTGAGACTGGCGGAACAGAAGCAGTCATCGTAAAACAAAGCCCCTCTTCTTCCCAAATCGGTTCTATTGCCTCGGAGTTGTACTAGATGATGGACCCATTAATGATAACAAAGAGGCACAGTACAGGGAAAGCAGGACTGAAACCTCTCTGCTGTGGAAATGACACTTGCGTTATAGGTAACAGCAGGGGAAAGTGCAACTGTCCATCACTTTTTCTGTTTACATCTGTTCTCTTTTAAGAAAAAACAGAAAAAGTATTTTTAACATGATGGGCTTCCAGTTAGCTACTCCCCATGACCACTAAAGATGGAGTCAGTCTAGAAATACTGTACTGTGGTGTAGTAATGGAGTTATAGTGATCTCGTGATAAAGGAACCGTAGAGGTCTGGGAGATTTTGCCGTTTTCCCAGTGAGTGTATTACCTTTTTTGGGAAGCAGTATAAAAACAGTAATTCAAAATGCGCTAGGGAGCTGTCCGATCTTTAGATGTCTTGGGAGAACAGACGCTGAGATTTTTCTTAGACCTGACATTTTACTTAATCTCAGATTCTGTGATTACCTATGTGATCAGTGCAGACTGATATGGAATAAAAGATTGATTGGGACTTTCTCTCTGAATGGAACTGTTCATGAAAGGAAGCATTTCTGAACCTGTTTACTTAGGACTAAATCTCACCTGGTTCAGTGCAACTTGGAGAGCCCATGTGGTGTAGTGGCTAGAGTGACAGATTAGAATCTGGATGTCCCGAGTTCGATTCCCCACTCTGCTATGGAAACTCACTGGGTGGCCTTGGGCCAGTCGCGAACTCTCAGCCCAACCTACCCCTACCTCGCAGGGTTTGTTCTGAGAAAAAAATGGAAGAGAGGGGAATGGTATAAGCTGTTTTGGGTTGCCTTTGGGGAGAAAGGCAGGGTATAAATGAAGTAAAATAAATTATAAAAAAAACCCTTCTCCCTAGCAAATGTGTTTGATGAGGCAGCCAGATTCTAACAACAGCAGTTTAGCGCTGCAGGAAAGATATGCCTGTGCGTAATCCTACAAACTATTTGTTGTAGTAGATGGGATTACTTTGGAGTGCCTGATGGGTGAATTGCAGTTCTCCTGTTTTGAGCTCTTGCACAAGTATATTCGCTTGCAACACCCATGCAGCTATATGACTGCAGCGATCCATATGGTTGGTTCTAAGGGTGTAAGTCCTGGAAGGTTTTAGAACTGGGAGAATGCCTCTTGTGTGTTGCCACAGTGCGGCGTTCTCACCTTGTTCGTATTGTGTGTTCCCTGCCATCTTTCCTCCCCTTGAGCCCCCCAGTCAGCAACTGCAAGCCACACAGAATTTATTTTCCTTATGCTTCAATGAGCAAACGAAGGTCCTGTGCTCAGGACAAATGACACGTGACCCAGGGGGCTGTACCTGTCAAGCAACATATGTCACCCCTATCTGGTCTTTCTGCAGTAGCCATAAGCAGCATTGGGCATTCTCCCTTCTGTTGTACCTTGGATTGGAGTACACAGTAACACTCACCCTTTCTGCCCATGCATATGACAAAATAGCCTCTTTCTTACGAAAACTTGTGCTGCAGTAAACCAATTAACAGATCTGGTAACAAATTAATAGTGCTTTGATCAGATAACTCTACGTACCTTGGCTCTTTTTTGAAACTATAGGTAGGGTGAGGTGAATGTCTTGACAGGTGCCATCTTAGAAGCATGGGAGGAAAGAAGGGGAGAGTGGCTCTTCTAAGATGGCATCCTACGCCTATGGTTTTATGAGGACTTGTGGGGGGGGGACTTTTTAAAAAGAATGGAAAGTTTAGGGGACACCTTTGCAATTGTTCAAATGAGGTTTTAATTTATGAATTTAGCTTTAAAATCAGCCAAGGTTTTAAATTCTGTGTATACTTTTTGGGGTGTAGAGATTAATGGGTCACAACAGGGTTTGCCTCTGAGTAAACATGGGTTGTTATTAAGTTGTATGTGTTTTACAGCGCAAACATGTGCAGAGTGACTTGATTCTAAGCCCACTGAAATCCGGGGTTTAGAATGGGGTAACTATGCAGAAGCTTACACTGTCGACTGCACAATAAGTCGCTAGGTTGCTAGATCCCTCCCTCTTTTCCACCATCAGGACGACCCAGCCCAGCCGTCCTCCTCCTCCCTTCTCCTGTACCTCACATGACAATGGAGGCTGGATGAAGAGGTGGGCGGTGAGTTCCTGCCACACTGCGCGGCAAGGAGGGTGAGCACCACTGTCCCCCACTGCTGGCGTTTGCTCCACTTCTGGGGATGAGCAGAGCAGGGTGTGCAATGGCTTCTTGCCATAGCCTGGAGGGAGAGGATAACAGGTGCCATCTTTCCTGCATCCCCATGGGGTGAGTGAGGTGGGCAGATGCTGTATTCCTGTCTCCCTGTAGGTGGCAGCTTGAGTTAGCCCTGAATATAACATTATACCAATATGTGTGCCAGGCTCTTTGAATTCCCAGCTTTCACATTTTTATAAAGTTAACCTCTAGCACCTTTCATTGTGAAGATATAACGGGAAAGGCATTTCTCTGCACTGAAAGGCATTAAAGAATAAAAGCTGGGAATTCAGAGAACCTGGAACACAAAGTTACGACATTATATTGATATAATGATATCCACTTGTCAGTTTTTTAAAAGAAAATCAAAAGACCCTGGTGGTGTGAGGAGAGCGATGGCTGCACCCAGGGGACTGGGGCAGGGAATCCATGCCATTTGTAAGCCTGGCATGTGTCAGCTTAGGGTTGCCAGGCCCCTATATCCTCTGGGCAGGAGAAGGGGGACCTGGCACTTATCTTCAGGTCACTCTTTGCACCTGTTCAAAGTGTGCATCATGCCATTAGCAAGCTTGCTCTTGCATTTTGCACTGAGCCAATTCAGCCCATTTGGGGCCCAATTTGGCTCCTGCAAAGTGCGAGAGCATGCCTGCCGGGGGTGCAATGATGTCACTTCAGGAAGTGAAGTCGTCATGCCCCACCAGGAGCACATCCTGCTGCATGGTTGCCCACCGGTGACACGTGATTGTTGAAGGGGTGGTTTTGCTGCAATGTGGCAAACCCCTGGGAGATTGCCTGGCCCTGGTGGGCTATAGGAAACCCTAGGTACACTATTGGCGGCAGCAGCAGAGAAACTACATATGCCTGTCCCCAAGTGGAAAACCTTGCACGTAAGGAATGTACCTTAAAAAAAAAAAAGTTGGTTTTCACCCGCAGAGTCAAGGGAGCCAGTTTTGTTATAAGCAACAAGCCTTTATGCTAAACAGACCTAGCGTTGATCGGCAATCACACAAAAGTAAGTATCATGTTCAGCTGTGCGTAGAATAAATCCAAGGAGAAAACAACTTTTTTTAACCAGCGAAGCAATGCATGAAAATGGCAATAAAGGTGAACGATATGCCAGGCATAGTAGCAACCTATAGATTCTGCCCAGGGCCAATAAAGCGGCAGTATAATTCTTGATCACAAAGGGTTGTTTTTAAAGACTCCCTTCTGCCAAGACTTCATTGGAGGAGGACTTAGCAGAAAGGCATTATTGGATCCAACCCAATTAAATGCACAGAGACTAGACATGATCTTACTAAGTATGGAACAAGCCCTTCCAAATGATCATGGGGTTTTAGGGAGTTTCTAAGGAAACATGGAATAGGCATTGAGTGTGTTCTCTACACATTCTTAGCTCAAGAGCAAGCAGACGCAGTACCCATCTATTTATTGCGTTTTTCTCCTGCAGTTGTTCCTAGGAGTTTGGGGTCTCTTATATGGGTTTTTTGTTGTCTGTGTTGTCCTCAATACACTTGTGAGGTAGACTCATCCAGTGAGTTTCATGAGTCTGAATCTGAGTTTCTCCGATTTAACGACCACGCCATGCTGGCTTACTACACTGAAATGCAAGATGGCAGGTCAAGGGCAGAACCTGGGCCAATTTTGGCGTATCAGGGGTTTAGCCTGGAGGAATCTGGAAGGGCAGGCTAGGACAGAATTTGCTGAGTTGGGGGCAGAACCAGGATTTTTTTGGCAAGTTTTGGGGTTGGAATCAGGTTTATTGGCTCTTCAACAGTACTTGCCTCATAATGTGTAATGTTTGTTATTTGAACAAGTGAAATAATGAACATTTGACAATCTTGTTGCATACATTCATGCACACGCATGAAGCTGCCTTCATCGGAGTCAGGCCGTTGTTCTGTCAAGGTCACCATTGCCTGCTCTGAGTGGGGGGGGGGGGGTCTGCAGTTTCTCAGGTGGGGTTCTTTCACATCAGCTACTGTGTGGTTTATCTGGCAATGAGCTAAGCTGCAAGAGACGAATTACACGAGGAGGAGCAGGTAAAGGGAGTCGCAATGTTGGCAGGGAAGCTGAGTTTTAAAAGAGATCAGAAGGCTTTGTCAATTTCCCCTCCCTACAGAGCCAGGGAGATCATGGCTCAGAGGGTTTGTTTATTTCCTCTTAGCCTCTTAGAAGGGGAGGTGAAACTGACAAAGAAATTGCGACACCCTTTATGTGCTCCTCCTCGTGTAATTCGTCTCTTGTAGCTTGGCTCAGTACCAGGGCCTGCTGCATACAAAGCAGCTGCTCAGTCACTGATCTGTGGTCCTTCCTTAATTTATGTGTAAAGAGTCCAGTAGCATCTTTAAGACTAACCAACTTTATTGTAGCATTAGCTTTGTCAGATGCATCTGACGAAGAGAGCTGTGGTTCTCCAAAGCTACAATAAAGTTGTTTAGTCTCAGGGCTGCTTTTTCAGCTGGAACGCGTGGAATGGAGTTCCGGAACCTCTTGAAAATGGTCACATGGCTGGTGACCCCACCCCCTGATCTCCAGACAGAGGCATGGAGGGCAATCTAAACTCCCCTCTGTCTGGAGATCAGGGGGCGGGGCCACCAGCCATGTGACCATTTTCTCTGAGGGCAACCCACTGAGTTCTACCACCTCTTTTCCCAGAAAAAAAGCCCTGGTTAGTCTTAAAGGTGCTACTGGGTACTTTACTATTTTGCAACTACAAGCTAACACAACTAACTCCTCTGGATCTAATTTATATGGTAAACTCAAATGTTCCCAGTGGATCTTAGACATTGTGACCGAAAGGGAGGAGATAAGTGTCTTAAGTGGAGATGCTGCAGATTGAACCTGGGATCTTCTGCATGCAAAGCTCTCCCCCTGGAGGCTTGCCCAGTGACTGCCTAGCTGTCTTTTAAACAAACACTCCCCCCGCCCCCCAGTTCTTTCACTAAAGACTATGGTCTTTTTTAAAGCTGTGTTATGGTCCGCTTCTGACCCGAGGACTGTTTTATGAGCATTTTAGGCTGTTGCATGTTTGCTTTATGCTCTTTTTATACTCCTGTCGTGACTTTGACTGGCTTGTTTTTAATTTTGATAATTTCTGTTTCTAATGATTTTACGGTACTGTTTGTACTCATGAGCCACCTCAAGCAGGGATCTGGAGAGGCCGCATATAAATTCTTGAAACAAAATAAATTTAACTGTATTAGTTCAAACCCATCAACTTCTTTTTCTTGCCAAAGGAAAATACAGTTTAAGTGTTTTCCCCCTCTCTTAATGCCCCGTCTACTGATGAGAATTTTCAGCAGTGCCTAGTTGGCTGTTCTTTTCCAAAGGAAAGGCAGATGTTCTTGTTTGGAACGAACAGTATTGGCTTAATGTTGTGCCAGTGCCTGAAAGCCCAGAATTAAGATTTTAAATGCTGCTTGATTTGAGTGACGTGACGAGCGTATCAGCAGCCCTCGCATCTTTCTCCCGTTTGCAGCTTTGCTGTTCCCGTTTCATTTGTTGGAATAAAGCGGAGAGGGCAAGTACTGTTTGTTGCTCTAATGGTAAAACTAATTTAATAAAATGAAGCTGTATACTTAGCGGAATTGAAATAAATGGCTCGGATAAATGAAAAATGAGGGTTAGCAAATCACCCCTCTGATCATCACTGGGGGCTTATCTACTTATCGCGCCCTTTCTCCAAGCGGCTCAGAGCAGCATATATGGGATCATTCCATTTAATCCTCCAAAAGGTTAGGCAAAGAGGCAGCGACTTGCTGAAGGCTGTCTTACGAGCATCATGGCAGGTCTCCCGTTAATGGTGATCAGATATATCCACGTGGGGCTCTTTTTTTGGTTTTGGGTATTGTCATTGTGAGCCTGACCTGGATAGCCCAGGCAAGCCCAGTCTCTCCAAATCTCAGAAGCTAAGCAAGGTCAGCCTTGGTTAGTCATTGGATGGGAGACCACCATGGAAGACGAGGGCTGCCATGCAGAGCCAGGCAATGGCAAACCACCTCTGTTAATCGCTTGCCTTGAAAACCCCCTGCAGGGGTCGTCATAAGTTAGCTATGACTTGACAGCACTCTCTACCATCATTCACATTGTGAAACTCTTTACAGTGGCATCTTAAGCCGAGTTACACGTTCCTAAACTAATTAGCTTCAATGGACTTGGAAGGGTGCAGCGTTGTTTAGGGCAGCTTTGTTAAATTTGTCTCTCATTTTGGTGGTTTGTATTCCTGGCGAGTTTCTTTTCTGCTCCCAACTGATGCAAAAAAAAAAAAGAAGTTAGCATTGCATAAACTGGACGGGGAAATATTCAGCATGAGGAAATGAAAAATAGCCCAGGAGGAAAGAGTTGCAGATTGGTTTGCTCAAGGGAGAAGCAACACAAGGATTTTCAAGTGGAAAGGATGAGTTTACGAAGTTTCACTAGATCCCAAGTCTCTTTGATTTGCTCATTTCCCACTCTGCTGCAAACTGAATGCTTCTTTTCTGCCTCCTTTTAAAAAAGAATTAAATATGGCCATGTTAGTGAAGTGTCATGGAGGAAGTATGGAAACTGGATTCTAGGGTTTGGAAGCAGAATGCCCAAAAGATAATTTCTCTGAGATTTAATAACATGAAATGTGAATAGCTTGGCTTTACAGTTCCCAGAGAATGACGTGCATCTTACATTTGTTTTGCCTTCTGTAAAAATGATGTAATGAAACCTCTTCCTCTTTAGATTTGGGAGATGCCAAATTTTAAGCTTTAAAATTTCATTAGGTAGGTGATGATGTATAAAGTATAAACATTGCTGTATACCTTGGTAATAAGACACAGTATACTAAATAGATACTTGTGGCTTTTTTATTCCAGCATAGCTGAAATCAGTGTTTCTACACTTCTGAGGTTGTAAGATGAGCATTTTCTCTTCTGCCTCGGTGGCGCAACGCCCCATTTCTAAACACCTTCATTGGAGTAGCTTACTTGTTATGCCAGTCTCGTAGACTCTTTGCAAGAGAACAGTGGCCCCCTCCATCATTAGAACCCTCTAAGAGGCCATTTGCAAATTACAAAAACAGGATAGTAAAATTATAGGTCGTGCCTCTTCACCCGGCAAATGGAACATGTCTTTTAAGCTATGTCTTCACGTAACAAGTTCCTTGCATGCCAAGTGCTGTCGTTTTCTCTGTTGTGTGTTTGTTATTTTACTACAAGTAGGAAGTTCACATAGGGGAGTGTTAAAAAATACTGGTGCACACGTGGCACTGAAAGTGGTACAGTCCAGAACACCATGACCTTATTCCATGCAATCATATGAGTATGATTTCAGTGGGCTTAGATGGGAGTCACTCTGCTTAGGATTGCACTGTTAGTTTTGTTAAAGTAATAAGTCTTAAGGCTGATGCCCATGTTAGAAAGAAAGGACCCAAGGAAGCCAGTATCCGCCTTGTTTGGAAACTTAGTACGTGTAAATTTCCCCATCAGGACAAATAGGGATTCTCCAGGACCATTTAAAGATCCCTTTAAACAGCTGGCAAGTGGCAGGAGGGGGATTCCCCCTGCCGCCTTCCAGCTGATAGTTTAAAGGGCCCTGTCCTGGCAGTGTCTGATGGCAGCTAGTTTGAGGGGTTACCAACTGACATTCCCAATGTCCAATACCCACCAAATTTGCAGGGGACATAGTCCTCACTGTCCTCTGAGGACCCCCCAAGTTTCAGAGAGATTGCATGGTGGGAAAGTCATGATCCATGGGTCTTCCCCCTTGGCTGTCATTTTCTCTTCACAGTGGCAAAAATGGGACTCTCTGCTGGAAATGCTTTGTAGGGTTAAAGCCAGAAGGAAAGGCAGAAGGAGTTCAGACAGAGTTCAGTCCCTGCCTGTTGCCAGGGGAATTGATTGAAAGGCACCAGACTGTCTGGACTGACGAACGGCTGACGAAAGCAACGAACGAGGCTTGCAATGACCACTTGTTCGTTTAGAATGGAGCCTCACGAACAGCTTGTTTGCAAACAGACGCACGGGCTGTTCGTGGATTTTTTCTGTTCGTAATGCTGTTCGTACCCATGTCTAGTGGTGAGTAGCAGCAGGTGTGTTTGAGGGTAAGGAACACCCCACTGCGTTTGCCTCTCCAGAGATCTGAGGGCAGGGCATCCTACAGCTCCAGTGCTAGTGTTCCTGGCCCAGGGGCTCTGTCAGTGGCAGCGGGCACTCTGCTGCCATTGACAATCTGAGTGCAGGAGCTTCAATGATGGGGTACAGCTCATTTTGAGGGGTCCTGCTTGCTAGGCACATCCTGGCAAACGCAAAAGAGAACACAGTGTAATAAACCCAAACTACAAAATGCTAATAGTGTAAACAAATTCTGGGAATTCCAAATGCCCATGAGGAGCTGTCTTACTTTGACAGCCTGCCCACAGGTGTAGTTGGCTGTGGGGACTCCTCCTCTCATGAAATTTGGCCCCGGACTCCTGGGCCATTCAGCTGCAGCCTTGCCCTTAAAAGTTCAAGCTGATGTGCCAGAGAGCTCTTTCGGGTGGTTTATGGAGAGGCCTGGGTCTGCAGCGGCAGGAGCCACGGAGAAGCTAAACCCCTCTGCCTCCCTGACGCACTTAGGCAAGGAAAGGAGTTCAGCTTCAACAAGGGACGTTGGAGAGCATTCAGGAGCATGAGCCCAACCCCACAGAGGCAGCCTCTGACAAAGTTGAGGTTTCTGTTTGCACATGTCCTGCCGGATGGTCATTAAAACTGCTGGGGCTCAAAATGGCCGCTTCCCATTTTCAATTGCTTTCCGTAGTTTTCCATTACATTACTGTAGCGGAGTGAGAAGCATTGAAATGTGTGTTTTCCGGGAACCACTCCAATAAGGTTGGACGATCAATGCTTAGAGGAGGAGTTCATGGCATTGGAATGGTTGTACTGAAAGAACATGAGAAGTGATGCTAAGATAATGTCCGAAAGAGGCCTGAGAGATTCAGATCCGGAAGTCCTAGTGGAGCGGGCATCTTGATCAGTGGTATGAGTGAGTCTGCTCATGTTGTCCAATCTTGACTCTAGCAGAGCTTCAGAAATGGAGAAAGGCATCTTTTTGCTCCCCATCTGTTTTAAAATGCCCCCCATTTGCCTCTAGATTGCCACATCCTATTTATTTATTTATTTATTTATTTATTTATTTATTTATTTGACTTGCACCCTGCCCTTCCTGCAAGCAGGCTCAGGGTGGCTTCCAACAATATTCCAATCAAAATACAATAAAACATCAAAAAATGCCCCCCATTTGCCTCTAGATTGCCACATCCTATTATTATTTATTTATTTATTTGACTTGCACCCTGCCCTTCCTGCAAGCAGGCTCAGGGTGGCTTCCAACAATATTCCAATCAAAATACAATAAAACATCAAAACCACGTATGACTCATTCAGTCCTCTGCAGTTGGTGCTACAAGGGGTAGATGGGGAGGAATCGCTGGATCCTGAAGGTATAGTTCAATCAGGGCAACACAATGTTGCTGCCTCCCTGCCGATTACCACAAGACCCTTGGAACAGCTTTTGGAAACAAAACAAAACAACTTAGAAGGTGCGATGCCGTTCTGTGGACTCCCATTGGACCAGGGCAGGACTCCTGATCTGTGTTTGTGGAACATTTGAGTAGATGTATCGAGGGAAGAGTTCTTGCATATATTTTGCCTGCGTCTGTGTGGACCGGAGCTCCCTGGGCCTTTAATGTCTGTGATCTCATGGGATGTTCAGAAGGTAATTTGGGAGTGACTTAGCATCTGTCACTCTCTTAACTGTGAGTGATTCCGCACGCGTTGGATAATGTACTTCCAATCCTCTTTATAGATCATTTGGAACGGATTTTTTTGTGCGCGGAACAAAAAATCCACCTAAAACTATTGATAAAGTGCATTGAAAGTGCATTATCCAACGTGTACAGAATCAGCCTGTAAAAAAATCTCTTAACTGTAAAAAAAAGTTCATTCACAATGGGGTGAGTGAGTGAGAGTGTGATATACTAGAAGTTTCTATCTTGGCACTGAATCATTTGCGTCATGATTTGCTGCCTTTTCAAGATGGTAGGGGCTTTCCCATAAGGATATTCCTGCACTTACCTTTTTTTCCCCCTGTGACTTCCTTTTTTCTCACAGCTGCAGACATTATGGGTAGGAGGGTGAGTAAGCAGGTAAAAGTGATAGGGGAGCAGAAGCTGTTAAAACAGCGGCAGGCTAAGGTTGCCAGGTCCCCTTACCCTCCCAACAGGAGGTGGGGACATAACACTCACTTTAATCTCCTCCTCATACGCCCAATCATCCTGGTGTGAACTCCTGGGGCCTGCACGTGATAACGTCATTCCTAGGAACGACATTGTTGTGCCAAGCCAGGAGGCGTCTTCCCCCCGCCCCCCCCAGCAGCCAGGTGAGTGGTGGTGGCGGGCAGAAGGTGAGAGCGGAGGATTCACAGCCCTCACCAGGGGACCTGGCAGCCCTAGAGTGGGCTACAGTCACTGGTACAGCACATGTTTTGCGTGTACAGAATCCCACCCACCCACCCCGTTCAACTCTTAGCATCTCCGGCTAATGGGATCCTAGGTAGCTGTTCTTGGGGGAAAGTTATTGCTCCAACTGAGACTCTAGAGAGCCACTGGCAGTCAGACTGGAAAATTCTGATTCAGTGATATAAGGCAACTTCAAGTGTCCAAGTGCTAGCTGCTGCAGGTAGCTAGAGGCTTCTCGCCTAGTGGAGCCTGGCTTGTGTGATCTAAGGGGCTTAGTGTGGGATTCTTTAGATGTGGTTACTGCTTCCTGTCTGACAGTACTCAGCAAACCTGCTCTTGTGAGTTTGGCTCAGATTTTGAAAGCCACTACTTTGTCTTCCCTCTACAAACAGAGGGCCTGGGAGGCAGGAACTTAAACCTGCATTCTCTTACCGTTGCAAGGGAGTTTCTGGGCTGCCTGTTTGCTGTAAGGCAGCAGTTAATGGAGGGGTGGGACTGAACTGGAGTGTGTTTTGCCTTTCATGGGCGATTCAGAGAGACAAGTTTTATTTAAGCTACAAAAGCGATTAATACGACTGCGAATTCTCAGCATTTAATCCTGGGATCTGTGCCCGGCAAATTGTCCTGCTAAGGAGAGATGCTGGAATCCGGTTCTCTGTCACTAAATGAGTTCTGTGTTAATTATAATTATAATTTATGTTCATTAGTCTTTTGGTTTTTAAAATTCCTATATAGGTTTTAGATACTAATGATGTCCTTTGTGGACTACACACGCCGTTTCCTCCCTCATTACTATCAAATATCATCTGGCAGAGAGTGAGTATATATTCAAGCAGTCTCTTTTGACAGTCTCATTTTCTGGGCGAAGGGATTGATGCTATCTGTTCTCTTTCTCTTGGTGTCTTTCCAGAGAGCAGATACCATGCCTTCTACAGCTAATATATTTTAATATTTAATCTAATTGGTTCAGTAAATCTGCTCCTCTGGAATGCTTTCGCTTCATCCACATTAAAGTAGGGTTTAAAACATACAGTCACGATATACTTCGCACTGCAATTGATGATGTGTACAGACTATTCTTGTTTTTGAGAATCCACTATGGTTCCTCCCCCCTGCCGCCTTTCTGCACACAACCCCAACTTTGTAGCCTCTTCACACATGACATAACAAGAGCCCTGTTGGATCAGATCAGTGGTCCATCTGATGCAGCATCCTTTCTCAGAAAGTGCCCAACCAGGAAGTGTCCAATAGGGCATAAAAGCTGAGACCTTGAAAGCAAGGACACACGCCAGCTGCTTCTACCATCCAGTTCTTCTTTACTCCCAAAAGCAGCTTACAACATTATTCTCCCTCCTCCATTTCATTCTTTCTCCTCCATGTTATCTTCACAACAACCCTGTGATGTAGATTCGCCTGAGAGATGGTGCCTAATTGGCCTGAGGTCACCCAATGAGCTTCCATGGCAGAGTGGGGGATTTGACGATGGACTACCCAGATCCTAGGCCAGTGCTCTAACCATTGTACCACTGTGATAAAGTTCTGATTAAAAGTGAAACTTTAATTCTTGTTTATGGGGCTGTCTTCCAGTTCCTGCCCCACCTTTGTTTCCAAGTGGGTAGCGGTTTTGAATTTTCATGGGATGTATGTTAACTCACAGAGTTGTTTATTTAAATGTGTGTACACCGCTTTTCCCCCAACACATAGTAAAACTGTGTACAGCTCTTTCAGGTAGGAAAAAAATAGAAAACCTGTGTGGCAGCTAGTGCTTTTCTACATTTGGCAATAGCTGCCACACAGTCTAAATATCTCCAGAGGGTAGCGGGCAAAGGATGAGAGAGTAAAAGAGAGAAAAATGACCCAGGATGTGAACAAGGGGAGCAGCTACATGAAGAGGAAGGGCCAGGCCGAAGAGAGGAGCCAAATAGGTAACAGTTATTAAAGAAATGTTGTTCCTCATTCAAAGGCAGAGCTAGAAATTAAATAAGGCTTTTGAAAATGGGAAGAGTATGGGTAGCCACAAGGAGAAGGAAAGGTAGGGTAACCACCAGCCTCCAGGTGGTGGAGCCTGGCAAGCTCCCTGAATCACGGCTGATCTCCAAGCTACAGAGATCAGTTCCCCAAGAGGCAATGGCTGATTTGGATTGCGGACGGCATGGCATTATTCCCTGCCGAGGTGCCTCCACTCTCCAAATACAATCATTTCCGGGCACCAACCCCAGATCTCCAGAAACTTCCCAACCTGGAGCAGGCAACCCTAGGAAGAGGCCAGCAACCCAAACCCTGGAAATCTGAGAGGGAAGTACTATATAAGGTGGAAAAGAACTAGGCTAGAGCCTAACATTTGATCCAGGCCTCATGCAAAGGCCTGTAAAGCTACATGCTAAGAAACCTTGGGTCTCTCTACCTTCAGGAGTCACTCAGTGGCAAAAACTGCCATCAGGTGGAGCTGTGTTGAAACTTCTGGTATCTGATGTCCATCATGTAACCTGCTGGAAGTTCTCTTTCTGTCCTGGGGACACACGATGGCACCACACGGACAGTCATCTGTTAACCCCGTTTTTATGGAATGTTGTGCTGTGATTGAGAAAGGTGAATGGTGTGACTATACATCTTTGGATGTGCATTGTGCTCATCGTTCATATCTTGGAGGAAGGGTGGACTAAGGTAAAGGTATACCAAATAATAAATAAACAAATCCGTATGGGCTCTTAAGTTTACTAGGCTTCTGTAGCTTCTTGCTTTTGGTGGAGTTCATTCCACTCTCCCCCCCCCCTTTTAAAGAAACAAGTAAGCCTGTGAATATTTTTGTTTGTGGTCAGAGACCTTCCCAACTAGCAGATTACTCTTTACACACCTTGTCTTTTTAAACTCTTGATTAGATTTATGTTGTATATTCAAAATAATTTGGGCAATTCAAACACATCTACAAAAATCCTTTGGAAAATAATTTGGATTTTGTTGCTGTTCAAACAGGAGCTCTCAGTATGAGATGGAAGACTAGAGAATGTTAAGTGAAAGAGCAGGCTGTGATCTATAGACCATTGAAGCAGGGCCCATGATCCATAGAGTTGACAACTCTGTGTTGGGAAATTCTTGGAGATTTGGGGGTTAGATCCTGGGGAGGGCATAGTTTGGGAAGCAGCGGGACCTCCGCAGGGTATAATGTCATGGAGTCCACTTTCCAAAACAGCCATTTTATCCATGAGAACCGTTAAGGAAAAAAATCTTTAAAGGTACTCTGCGTTCAGATTACATTTCCCAACAGCCATCACCCACAGTTAACAAAGACACCAAAATAGTGATCCATAAAGAATAATGAGCTTTATTAAGAATAAAACCTAGATGCAACACCATGTTCTGATATATGCATAAAGATCAGTCACAGCAGAGAATCTTATATACCTTTCAAAGCTAATTGCTTACAGAATAAAAGATTAAAGGTTAACACCGGGTTTATACAAATAATCCTTTGGAAATGCTGCCTTCAGGAATTATGGCACCTGATGGGTCCAGATGACAAGACAGTAAATTCTTCCTGATATAAACATGTCAAAAAGTGCGGCACCTTACTTCTTACAGTGTGCGTAAGAACCTCCCTGAGAGTGTTTTCCAAGGCTATTTCTTGATTTGAGAAAAGGAAAACAAAACATTGACATTACTGTAAAGTTACTATGACTTTTAATCTTACGACTTTTAATCTAAAGAAAGAACGTTCCCTGTATGAAGGATTCTAACTTCTGTGTAAAAAGGTCTGCTTCAATAGAGCTCATATTTGGGTAAAGGGTTACAAAAATTCCCTGACAAGAACTGACCCCTGTGGCTTGGAGATCAGTTGTAATTCCAGGAGATCTCCAGCCACTCCCTGGAGGTTGGCAATCCTACGTAGAGTCCACCCTGCAAAGCAGCCGTTTCTCCAGGGGAACTGATCCCTGTGGCCTGGAGGCTTGGAGGCTGTTATGGGTGATCTCCAGGCCCCACCTGGAGAGTGGCAACCTGAATGGATCATCAGACACTCCATGGTCTTGTTTTGTCACTGGCTATCCATTTACAAGCTGTCCTCCCTCCTCTTGAATAAATGTACTTTTCAAATGGAAGATAAATAACGATAACTAATTCATCCCCAGTTTTTGGATTGCTCATTTGTATGATGCATTTAGATTTGAGAAGTACAACCTTAAACGCAAATCAGGCATAATACCAGACATCTTTTTTCTTCAGCATGACGTCCCATTCATCTCTAACTGAGACATGATATTAAATTTCACCTCCCCTATCATAACTTCTTACGAAGCTAATACAATTTTTCCTCCTTTTTTTTGGAGAAAATCAATATGTGAAGATGGCAATGGTGGGACAAGCCAAAATGTGCATATGCTTGTTTAATGACGTTTGATTTATGCATAATAGAGAGTGCGGGTGCCAAATAGCGAAGAGGGAAAGTCATAATAGTCAGAGTCAAGACAAAGAGGCAATATGACTTGCCGAAGAAATCTTCTGTCAAAGGCTCAAGCAGCATTCAGAGAATCTGATGGCCGAAGCCTTGACTCCTTTGTGTGTGTGTGTGTGTGTGTGTGTGTTTCCCTCCAAGTCTTTCTGTGGCTCTTTGTGAGATAATTGGGGGCTAGAGTGGCCAACTATTGACTGGGAAATTCCTGGAGATATGGGGGTGAAGCCTGGAGACAGCAGAGTCTGGCGAAAGGTGGACCTCAGGAGGGTATAATACCTCCAAACTTGCCATTTTCTCCAGGGTAACTGACTTCTCTAGTCAAGAGATTGGTTGTAATTTTGGGAGCTCTCCAGGCTCCACCTGTAGGTTGGCCCATTCTAACAAGTGTGGAGGAAATGAATATTGAGCTCAGTAGAGAGAATTCTTACAGGCAGATATGTAGTTAATGACAGTACTGGAAAAGAGACCCGAGGAAATCCCTGTATCTAGAGGATTTCAGCAGCCTTCCTTTTTAGTACTCTGGCTTGGATCCTGCGAATAAGCTCCGTGCACGCTATGTAGTCCTTGCCAGCAGAGCATGCTTATCTAGTGCACACAGAACTTGTTCATAGGATCCAGGTCTCAGTTTTTTTAGTGTCTTACGCTGGGCAATACCTAGTCCCTGATCCTGCCTGGTGTCTTAAAGGGGAGAGTGTCTCTCACCCTCTGCAAAGCATGTCATCAGTCTTGTCTTGATTATTTAGCTGCACAAGTTGCCTTCCCTCCCCTGTGGCATCTGTTACATCATCTCAGCTGTCTACTTAACCTTTATTTCACGATCATCCCTCCAACCGTCTTCCACACTAGTCTTCAGCAAACCTTTAAAATTCTTTGAAATCATAACAGTTGGGAGGGTGAGGGAGGGAGGGGTTAGGGAAGAGATTAATTTTCCCTTAGTTTTGCATTTATGGTCTTGGGAGAGCATTGGATACAAGCCTGGCTATATGTTTTCCTAGAAAGATGGTAGAAGAAGGTGGCTAGTAAATAGACGGGCTTAGTCAAGTCATTGTCTGAGCCACAGTTCCTGCTTGCAATAGACAGGTGATAATTAGATGGCTTCAGCAAGGGAATGTAACATTGGCAGAGTAATATTTCTTCTGCTGTTATTATTACTGAGTCATAAATATCTTTTTTTTTTTACTAGAAAATGGAAAACTAAATGCATTCTACCCTGAGCTGGTAAATCCTGGTGGTTTCTGCACTTATAGTGCAATATTGGGGTACTGCGGTCTAAACCTATGGCAACCCGTGGGCTTAGACTGGAGGTGCTGTACATGGGGTTGCTCTGTTCATGCACCATCAACTAGCATGCACATTTGGTAAGCTTCAGGGCAACACTAATTACTAACAATATGATAAGATGCACAGGAGAAATACGTTGAAGCAAGCTGATTGAAATCTTATTTAATTTGGAGGCTGTGCAATTTTCATATGCCCTACAGGAAATGATTAATATTGATGGTCAGGATGAGCTCTGTGAAGGCATCTATGAGGAATGCTAAAGTTCTAGTCAAAATGTCATCGGTTTACCCAGTCATGTGGGAAAGCCAAAGAACAGAACCGAATTGAAAATGTATGGTGGATAACCCAACCAACCACTCTTTTTTTAAAAAATTCTTTCCCGGTAGGTTTTATTTATTAAGTGACCGAATGAGGTGTGAGGACCCAGGCAGAATAATAAAGAGCTTTATTAAAAAGGTTTATTAATAACTGGTGCTCAAAACTTTGTAAAATAAAGAGAATAGTAAAGGTTGGTGAATAAATAAACTAACACACCCTAACATGTCTAACTAGACTGTTCTTAACTGTCTCCTGTCTCCCAACTGTCTCACTCCTTCTGGATGAGGATCCCTCCATCTGCAGCAGCCTCTCCTCAGCTCTGCTCCCTAGGAGTGAACCCCCTCCCAACTGTGTGAGGCCTTTTATCCCTTCTCTTAGGCACCATCCCCCTACTTTCCTATTGGTGCAATTTTCCCTCAGGGTACCTGCGAAATATAGGCCTGCAGTCACTGTAATGTAGGCTTCCTCAGAGCCTCTAGGCCCAGGCTCATTCAGATCTCAGAAGCTAAGGAGGATCAGCCTTGGTTAGTAATTGGATGGGAGACCTCCAATGAAGACCAAGGTTGCAGAGGCAAGCAATTGAAAACCAGCCTGTTAGACTCTTGCCAGAAAAATCTCACCAGCGTGGCCATAAGTCAGCTATGACTTCAGGGCACTCTCGACCACCACACTGGTCGAGACTCTAAAACTTAGTAGTTCTATCTAGGGTTGTCAGCTTCCAGGTGGTGCCTGGAGATCTTCTGGAATTACAACTAATCTCCGGATGACAGAGATCAGTTCCCCTGGAGAAAATAGCTGCTTTGGAGGTAGGGTTGCCAGCAACCTGGAGTCCCTCCAGGTCCCATCCTGGAGTTCCTGGATGTCATCACGCAGGGTAAAAGGGTGCCCCTGGGTCAAAGGGGCCCTTGTCCCAGCCAATGCAGGCTGCTCTTGCCATGACTGCGGCCCGCTCTTGTTCAGCACACAGAGGCCGCAGGGGCGAGAGCGGCCGGCGGTGGTGGCAGCAGCAAGACTGTGAGCAGCCTGCTCTTGCTGCCTGCTCTTGCTGCCGCTGTGCACCACTCGCTCTTGCCACTGCCACCTACTCACCACCATGTGCTGTGCCATCCGGGTAGGGGGCACCCCAGGGAGTGTGCCCCCTCCCAATGGCAAGGACCCTACGATCAGTTAGGCCCACCACATGTCCCTTGGACCCATGCCCATCATGGCTGGTAAAGGCCAGTGCCAAGGGGCTGCGGTCCTCGCTGGAGGCCATTGTTAACCTATCCTTAGGCTCCAAGGTTTTTACTGGGCCATTAAAGGAAGCTGTGGTGAGGCCTCTTTTAAAGAACCCATCGCTGCACCCCACTGACCTGGTCAATAACCACCCGGTTTCGAACCTCACGTTTCTGGGAAAGGTGATTGAGCAGGCGGAGGTGGAACAGCTGCAGGGCTTCCTGAAGGATGTCTCAGCCCTAGACCCCTTCCAGTCCGGGTTCCGTCCGGGACATGGGACAGAGACATTGCTGGTTGCCCTCACAGACGATCTTCGTAGACATCTGGATCAAGGTGGCGCGGCGCTGCTGATATTATTGGATTTAATTAAACAAAAATGGCTGTTCCTGTACCAAATAGACAAAATCCAAAAGAGAATACACTCACAGGAGCATACAAATTATAAATTTATAAGTCAATTAATCAAGTGCAATTACTACATATTACTAGCAATTGCACTTGATTAATTGACTTATAAATTTATAATTTGTATGCTCCTGTGAGTGTATTCTCTTTTGGATTTTGGATATTATTGGATTTGTCAGCAGCGTTCGATAGAGTTGATTACGATCTTCAGACTCACTGCCTCGCCGATGTGAGGATACGAGGGACTACCTTACAGTGGCTTGTCTCTTTTCTCCATGGTCGGGGACAGAGGGTGGTGCTTGGGGAGAAATTGTCATCCTGCCACCCTTTGGTGTGCAGGGTCCCACAGGGAGCAATACTCTCCCCTTTATTGTTTAACATCTATATGCGCCCCCTTGCCCAGTTGGTGCAAAGTTTTGGACTTGGGTGTCATCAATATGCAGATGACACCCAGTTGTATCTGATGATGGATGGATGGCCCAGCTCAGCCCCAGATGTCCTGGAACATGCTTTTGCAACTGTGACTGGTTGGTTGAAGCAGAGTTGGCTGAAACTGAACCCGACAAAGATGGAGGTCCTGTACTTGAGCCACGGGGGATTCGGTTCGGGACTCCAGCTCCCGGCCCTCAATGGGGCACCATTAGTGCCATTTCCAAGGGTTAAGAGCCTAGGGGTGATCTTGGATGCCTCCCTGAAAATGGAGGCACAGGTCACAGCGGTTGTCAGGTCCTCTTTTTTCCATCTGCAGCAGACCAGGCAACTTGTCCCTTACCTGTCAACCCGTGACTTAACTACAGTGATCCTAGCAATGGTCATCTCTAGGCTAGATTACTGTAACTCGCTCTACGCAGGGCTGCCTTTGATCCTGACCCGGAGATTATAGCTGGTACAAAATGCAGCGGCGCGTGTTATTACGAGAGTGCCAAATAAGGCGCATATAACACTATTCTTAGGCCAGCTGCATTGGTTGCCACTGGAGTACCAGATCAGATTCAAGGTTCTGGTATTGACCCTGTGCGGACTGAGACCAGCATATCTACAGGACCGTCTCTCCCCATAAATTCCCCAGAGGACACTCCGATCAGGGGACAAACAGCTGTTGGTGGTCCCTGGCCCCAAGGAGGCCCGCCTAGCCTCGACTAGAGCCAGGGCCTTTTCGGTCCTGGCTCCCACCTGGTGGAATGCTCTGTCTGCTGAAATCAGGGCCCAGCAGGACTTACTATATTTTTGCCGGGCCTGCAAGACAGAGTTGTTCTGCCAGGCATATGGCTGAGGCTGGGCCTCCGCCGGCCTGGAAAAAAAGGGGTGTATAAAACACTCCCTGTGAAGGCTGTCCACCATCTTGTTTTAAATGTGTTGTTTTTAATGAATATGAATTTTTAACTGTATTTTAATTGTATTTTAATATGTTGTTATCTGCCCTTGCGGGGAGGGCGGAATACAAATTTGAAATAAATAAAATAAATAAATAATAAATAAAAGGAAAGTAGCCACAGGGGGGAAAGGGTGGGATTGGGAGATTCCCTCGCCCTGGGCGGGGGAATGGCAACCCTATTTGGAGGGTTGACTCTATGACATTATACCTTCTTGAGGTTCCTCTCCTCTCCAGACCCTGCTCTCTCCAGGCTTCACCCCCCAAATCTCCAGGAATTTCTCAACCAGGTGCTGGCAACCCTAGTTTTATCCCATCCTTCTTCCAAGGAACTCAGACATGGTCCTCCCTTCCTTGTTGTATAGTCACAACAACCCTGTGAAATATGTTAGGCTGAGAGAGAATATCTCACCTATGATCACACAGCAAGTTTTGCCATACAGTGGCAATCTGAACCCAAATCTCCAGCTTCTAGTCCAATTGTCTGACAACTCTACACTGTACTGGCTCTCTGGTCTTGTGGAACTCTTATGAGGACGAATAGAATTAAACTCTTGATTTCCTTGACAGCAATTTGCGTAGCTACAGGTGCTATATAAACCAGCTATTTGTAAAGGAAACACTGTTTTACGGATGTATTTGCTTTGAGATTGTACAGGAGGTAGAAATACATTGTCACTCATGCAAAACTTCATTATATTGAGTTCGGTCAGAGTGAATCGAAGAGAATTAGTCTCCTGTACTTTGGAAGCAGGCAATTCCAGTCTTGCAACGTAGCAGAAACGCTACCAGACAGACGCAATTGGATAAAATTTGAATTGCTTCATCAAGCTTTGCTAGAACAGAGTTGAAGTCAATTTGCCGAATAAAATGCATTAAAAAAAATCTCCACCTAACTGCTGGAAAAATTGTGGGGAGGAAGGGAACTTTGCCCAGTGTTGGTGGAGGTGTAAGCATATTGAATCATTTTGGAAAGCAGTGCTAAAGGAAATTCAGAAAATAACAGGATATGAAATCCTCCTGATGTCAGAAACTATTCTATTGGACCAATGGGACAAATACCAAGACCAAATTTCAACAATAAGAAGAGACCTAATAGCCACCCTACTAGTAGCTGCAAAAAGCGCAATAGCTTCCTTTTGGAAATCCAAGTCTACACCCTCAATTGATAACTGGCACAAAAAAATCTGGGACCATTATATACCAGAAAAGCTATATGATAAAATGTACCAAATAGAAAATTTTCCAAGAACGACCAACTTTATTGAGAAATGGTTTCCTTTCTTTGAATATCTCGAAAATAATAGTTCCTTACCTGGTCTTAAACTCTTTCATACATAAGCAAATATATAAGTAATCTGTCAATTTAATATGTTAGAATTTACAAGTACTTTCTCCATTTATTTGTTCAGATATATGCTCAGATATAACCCTCTAAATTGCTCTAATATGCATTCAGTTGTTACTTATGACATGTTATGTGTTTATTAATTGTGATGTATTTATTAACGGATTTTAACATTAACTTCTTGTATGACTGCAAATTCTTGATTGTATATAGTTTATAGTTATTTAAAAAATTAATAAAGACAGTGATCTGAGATGTCCTTTGCCAGTTTGCTTGAAGCAGAACACTATCATATCAGACTCTTTCATTTACATTCGTTAAAAGTGACTCCCAAGGAGCCATTTAAAAAACACAGAAGAGCATCGCTCAGGGTCAAACTCAAATTTGGTCTCCTGAGCTTTTAAACTTATGAATTCAGGATTGCTTCAAAGGATTTTGTTGTCCCTAAAGCAAGGTATGTCCATCCCCTCCTGGCCTCATGCTACCCTCCTCCAGATCCAAGCCAAGCCCCTGCTGCATTGCCAAAGGAGCATGGCTTGGACCTGGTTGATGGTACATCCCACAAAGGAATGCCTGTGGCATCCTGTGCCACCAATGACTGTGAGAAAGCTGAGACTTTGCGCTGCTTTGGCGCCCTGCTAATTGAGCCATTGCAAGCATTCTCCTGGATAGCTTGGCTGAAGAACTGGCCCTGAGTAAATAGTAGTTGCACAGGGACCTTAATTACAGGGCTACAGTACAGACACAGGTTAGTTCAAGGGTAGGCAGGTTTTTGCCGAAAGAAATATGCAGTGTCTACCTGTGAAGATGGTGGAGTGCTAGCAAATAAGGGGCAGGGGAGAGGTGAAGGTTGTCCTCAGCTAGATGTCCTTGGAGAAGACCAAACCCTATTGGCACTGCCAACATGTTGGAAATTGCCTGTAGCTGCAGATCTGGGAGGTGATGTCAGACCTGAGCCACGTCTTCTGCCTTCTCCACACCACTGGCTCCCGCTGTGCTACCTGTGCCATGGTTACTTTAGTGGAAATCTGCCCCTGTGTGCCAAGCAAAATGGTCTGGTGTACCCAGGGTTGCCAACCTCCAGCTGGGGCCTGGGAATCTCCTGGAATTGCAGCTGATCTCCAAACTACAGAGATCAGGTCTCCTGCAGAATATTGCTGCTTTGGAGGGTGGATTCTTTGGCATTATATTCCACTCCTCTCACCCCCAGATTCCACACCCAAATCTCCAAGAATTTCCCAACCCAAAGTTGGCAGCCCTAGGTGTACCACCATCAGCACCTGTGCCAGAGGTTCCCTACACCGGGTTTAATCCTTTCCACTGATGACATTGTCCCAACCCTTGATAGCCCTTTTGGCTGCTTTCTGTCCCGTTCAGGGAAGCATACAGGATGTTTCTCCCAATGAGCCAAATAAGCTGTTTGATACCAAGCAAGCAAAAAGAGGCAAAGGTTAACTCTTCTTTCATCCACACTTCAGTTCCACTCTTAATGACCCCACCCAGGGCTGCTGTTTACAATAAGAAATTATTGAAAGATCAGTCCAATTATTGAAAAGTTTCCCAGCATCCCATCCAGATTGGCCCTCAAAGGATAATGTTTTTGGAATGTCTTTTCTGTAAAGAAAAGCTTAAAAAATGGCACTTAACATAAAAAACTGCCTAAGGAAAGGATTTGAGAAGTTTTATGACATAAATGAGGCAAGGCTCGACAGAAAGAAACGTACTGGAACTTGGGAGCAGCCGATGAAATTCATCGTCAGCAGGCTGAGGGTTGGACATAAAGGCTGCAGTCCTAAATAACATTTTTCCTGGGAGTCAATACCACTGAATAAAACAGTGTTTGCCTGCTTTTAGGGGCACTCTCAGAAAGTGCTACTTTATTCAGACTTGCAATTAATTTACAGAATTCACGCCCCCAAGATGCGGCACTTTAGATTAGACATTCGTTCATCTTTATGAAGTATCTGTCTAAACCATCCATATTTAGATTACATAATTCATTGAGGAGATCTTTATTTTATTTATTAATGGCCTTTTATTAATTTAGCTGTTGTCACTGCTGCTTCCTGCTGCTGCTTCTATTTTATTGGTGCTGTTCAGTGCAATGGCTGTGAGCCTTCTTTAACGTTTATCAAAACTGCAGGTTTTTTGTAAATAAATAAAATAAATGTTGGTTGATTGGCCACTTTTGTTTCTCAATAAGTGTTAGCCAGGGCTTTTTTTCTAGGAAAAGAGGTGTGGAGGGCAATCTAAACTCCCCCCTGTCTGGAGATCAGGGGGCGGGGCCACCAGCCATGTGACCATTTTCAAGAGGTTCCGGAACTCCGTTCCCCCACGTTCCTGCTGAAAAAAAGCCCTGGTGTTAGCTAAATGGAACCTCCATCTTCAGGGGCAGTATATCTCCTGCTAGAGATAAGCCAAGAATGGCCAGGGCTTTTTTTCTGGGAAAAGAGATGGGGAACTCTATCACATGTGTGCGCTCAAAGTTTGTATGCGCTCCCAGAAATGTGTGATGATGTCACTTTTGGAAGTGACGTCATTCCTGGAAGTGGTGCCACTTCCCGGAACCCAGCATAATGCATTACAACAAGAAAAATGTTAGTAAGCTTGGAAAATTACACTATTATGAGAAGGTTTTTTTCTTTTCTGTATCCTCTGCAAAAAGTGAAATCTTCCATTCCCTTTCCCAAACATTTCATTTCTTTGGAATCCTATTTTAAAAGATGCAAGAAGGAGGGGGCCTCTAAAAATCCAAAACCCATCTCACAAATCTAAATTCTAACAGTGTAGGGAAAAAAATCCAAAATTCTTCCTCAAAATTCCAGAGTCTGACATTCCTAATCTAATGAATATTGAATTTTCAAAGTTTCAGGGAGGGTTTTCCTTTACTGGAGCAATTCAAAAGAAGATACTCAACTTTAGCTGCATTATATCTATACGTAGTTTAAAATGATTTTTTTTGTTGCCTGCCAACTCTACCTTACCAATGGCTAAGCTGTTGTGACATTGTGAAGTGCTCATAAATATTCCAATGTCTCAGACAAACAATATTCATAAAAACTTCCGTAGCACCCATATGTCCACTGCAATTTCAGTGATGTTAATCAGCTGAGGGTGGGGAGAACCATTTGAGTTACAGCTATTAAGACATAAGAACATCTATATGCTGATGAATATATTGATGAAAGCCTTCTGTGACTTGGACACAGTTATCCATTCCTAGCATAAAACTGGAATAACCATAACTGATATTTTAACTAATACAAATAACCGTAACTGATATATTTAACAAACAGAGAAACAATCTGCATTCAAAAGCTGTGGGAACCATAACAATGTCAACTTCAGTCAACAAAAGAATGAAAGCAAAACACACGCACACACATGGCCCCACCCACCCCCATGAAAAGAAAGCAGAATGAACTCAAAGCAGCACACACACACACAGCCCCACTCACCCACCCCCAAATGAAAATAAAATGTAATGAACTCAAAGCAGCACACACATACACAGAAACCCCTGAATGAAAATGAAAGCAGAATGAACTCAAAAGCTGGCCTCAGCAGCTCTGTTTGCGTGTTTGTTCGTGCTCTCTCTCTCTCTCTCTCTCTCTCTCTCTCTCTCTCACTCGCGCACGTGCATGCTCACACACACAGAGAGGAATGAAAGTAGAATGAACTCAAAGCAGCTTAGGCTGAATCCACATGTCTCAAGTTTTCCGCTTTTTTCCTGCCCATTATTCGCTTCTCAGAGGGCTGTTCACATACTCTTACCTCAATCCTGCCATTCTCTCGCGTCTTTCGCGTTGCGCCTCAGATGAATTTGTCATGCGTTCAAATGCTTCTCTTGCGCAGTTCTTACCGTGGATGTGGACAAATAGAAGCGTTTTACAAGGAGACCGCCCCTTTCAAACCATGCCACTTCTGTGTTTGCAGCCTTTCTGGAACACCATCCCTCTTTGCCGTGCAATTATCAAGCTTTTCCACTCTCTCTGCAGCATGCCTGCCTGCCCACCCTTTCCCTTTTTTTTTTTTAAAGGGGACTTTCCCAGTGTTGTTGCACAATCTCAGCCATAAATCTTAATCAGGGTGCTCCAAAATCCCTGCGGAGACATCAAGGGGTGGCATCATTTCCATTTCCGTGTCATTTTTAGGATGCCGAACAGTCGGAAATATCGGTGGCTGTTAAAATTATTTTTTTTAACTGTTGAAATTACCGTTATAGCGGAAATCCGTCATTCTAACATTACATTCAAGCGTCAAATAATTAGTCTGCCCGTTTGGAGAGTTTGGATCACCCCCACCTTAAATATCAGTTCAAATTAGCCCGCCAGAATAATGGTCCAATGGATTTCAAAGAAGAAGGCATAGAATAACATTAACCAATCACAGGCATCATAGGGGTGTGGCCTCACCATAGCAATTTAGCAAAAAAAACGCTGTAGCGGAAATCTGATGAAAAAAAAAAGAATGTGATGTCATTGGCGACGTCGGATCTAAACCCACCCCATATTGCACGATTCTACCAGGGATGTGGACGAAGTATAGCGTGAGGCAGCGGCAGTAAGAGAAAGGATGTGAACACAGACTGGGACATTGCGGGATAGAATCCAGCGCAATTAATGCACATGAAAAGCGGAAGGTAGGGAAGTGTGGATTCGGCCTTAGCCTCCTCTGCAAAGCCCGCACCTGGCCTGAGCTACGTCTGCTTGTACTCTTGCTCTTTCTCACTCACTCACTCACTCACTCACTCACTCACTCACTCACTCACTCACTCACTCACTCACTCAAGAAAGCAGAATGAACTCAAAGCAGCTTAACCTCCTCTGCAGAGCCCATGGGGCTGAAGGAGGAAGGAATCACGTGGGCAGATTCTGTTCTGGAGCATTCCCCCTCAAAAAAAGCCCTAAGAATGGCCTTCACCTCCAGCCCTTGCTTTTGAACTTTGAAGGCCTCTGAGTCTAAATGGACTTTTGGCCTGAACTAGCCAGGTAATACATGTCCTTTTGAAGGTTTTTTCCCAAAGAAAAAAGTTGACAGTTCTAAATCTTTTTTCTGTGTTTTATCAGGTGGAAAAAAAATTATTATTTAAGTTTCAGTGACTGTCTCCAAACTTGTGCAAAGCAAAATTAATTGAGACACGCTACACTCCCACCCCCCACCCCCCACCCCCGTCAAAGTGGAACAGTCAGCTGGCTGGCTTGTGTGAATAATCCATCACTGTGAATCATTAACTTACAAGACAGGCTACAGTAATTGATGTCTTTATGCATGCTATAGAAACATTCAGGGAAATAATTTATTTCCCTTGTTGGCGAACGTTTTAATTCATTTATTTATTTTATCAGGCTTCATGAGCTGAAAAAGCATTGTGCTGTAACCTGTGGATCAGACTTCCTTGAGCTTAAATGCTTCAGTGGGATGAAACCTCTTTTAAAAAATTGAATTAGCACCATCCTTCCTTTAGAATAACTAAAGATGCTGAGCACCGGAGAAAGAAATGCGTTGCTCTCTGAATCTGTCCGTTCGGGTGGGCTTTGATTCTAAATATGCACAATGTGCATTTTCTTTGCTGCTCTGCAGCAACGTCGCTACAGCTAGCCAGAAGGTGGTACTACAGCTACCATCTCTGCAGGGATCGGATAATGCAAGAGGTGAAAAAGGTTCCATCTGGCCCTATAAAACTGATCAAAATGTCGTGGCTCTGCAGCCTGAATTCAGCCCAGAGGACAGAAGAGAATGAACTAGCAAGAGACCTTGCATATGGGAATTTACCCACAGCACAAGGTCAAGCTATGGGATTTGGCTTTATTGGACTTTACCCGTTAAATTTATCTCTGTTATTATTACAGCTGTCAAGTGATTCCTTTACTCTTGGCCTCTAAGGGGGTCTGTGGTCTCCTTGGGCATCAGAAGGACACAAGGAGGACTGCTGGCTTTTGTAATTCTAATGGAGTAACAACACCGTTTGTTTTTGTTTTATCTTCTTGCTCAGAGGAACAAGGATACAACCGGACACCAAGGCACCAATGTATTTTTACCTGGCTGCCAGCATAGAGCAAAAAGATACTGGTAAAAAAAGGGTCTTTAAAATCATGGCCTTAAACATCACCGATTCTCCCGCCATTTCTTTTTTAGTTTATAACATCCAGCCTGAGGAAGAACTTCAAAGCCGGAAACTGTTTTGTGTCATTGCCGCTGGTCCAAATTAAAAAGTTTTTTTTTTTCATTAATAGATTTTTATTTGATGGGTCAATATATATTCAATTTCAATTACAAATACATTCCATTTCAATTCCCCTGTGTATATTTCCCCACCCCCTCCCCTCCCCTCCTTTTCAATAATGACTTCCAACAGCAAAGTTTTAATGTGGATTCTGGCTTGTTTGGGGGCCTTCAATCGGAACAACCTGTTGCTGAAATGCTAAGGAAGCAACTCTTGGATCATGCCGTCTTCAGTATCCTGCTTACCTTTAGATCACTGATGTAAATGTGAAATGTGTGTGGATGTAAGACTCTTCAAGGTTTGACTGTCAATAAGAAGCATGTAAACATTCTTGTTATGCCCTTATCCTTTTCAGAAGATGGACAGAAAATGGTCTCATTGTACCGGTTCCTTCCATCCATGCAGTTGGTTCAAAATCCAAAGGAGTTAGCCTTGTTAGTCTGTAGTTGCAAAATAGTAAAACGTCCAGTAGCACCTTTAAGACTAACCAACTTTATTGAGGCATAAGCTTTTGACAACCACAGCTCTCTTTGTCAGATGCATCGTGTTTGCTCAAAATGACTCAGTGAACTGAATCTTTGGTTTTGGTTGACTTGATCATATTTGAGAAAAATTATTTAGATGACACAACACAGCCTCCCCCCACCCCTAGTGACGTGTGTATATGGGTTTGAATCCCAACTTGTCTGAAGATGCTGTTGCAATGCAATCCTATGCACAGTTGTATTTTTCTAACTTCAGTGGACATAGGACAGCTTAGGACTATATAGTTAATAAGGTCTCTGGGGAAGTTAAAACTGGCCTATAATTAACTAAGCTTCAGATATACATATGCTTTGGGTTATAATAAAGAAACCCAAAACGCACATCTTCACATATACCTTTGTTTGCATCAGCTTTCTTGTGGCTGTATCTCACATGAGCTTCTTCATTTGAGCATATATTCATTGTTGTGACTCTTGTATCTCTTGCGTGGATCAAACTCCAGGAAACCAAAAACCGAAGCATCGCTCCATCTCTCCTGTTTCACATTCCAACATAATACCTCATGTTTCAAAAGCACTTCATGTCCTTTCTCGATACGCTTTACAACAACCAGAAAGGGTAGATCATGTAAGGAAAGGGTATATCATGCAAGGAAAGGCTGTTGTACGTAAATCGGGTTGTCATGAATATCCATGTACTTTCTGGTTGGTATTTCAGTTGCTTTGCATAATCTTAGATGTGTGTGTCACCTTGCAGAAACTGTAACCTGCATGGAAAGGTGAGCATGTGATCTGGTTCTGAATCATTCAGAATTCTTTTTCAGCAAAGAATTGGTTAGATTTGTAAACTGCCCTTCAGCTCAAGGAGATTCATCTTCATCCATCTACCCTTGACTTCCACCAGTGGGTGAAGATTTCTTCTTTTTGCCTGGCATTCCATCACTGAGCCTCATTGACCATTCCTCCTGTTCCTGTGTTTATGTCTTTGGTTTTAACTGGATTTAAAATATATATATATATTTATAATTGCAGTCTAGGGGTGGAAAGATGGGTGGAAAGGCAGCTTTCATTTTTTTAAAAATAAATAAAACAAATAAGGAGCTCAGCATCCCCCCCCCCCGATTTTATTGCCCACTGAATAGCTTGCTACTCTCCATCCCGCAGGATTTGAAGTTTGGGCTGTGCAATGTGAGTGCTGCATCGAGAAGTTGTGTTACTGAATTGAAATGTTGATGTTTTTTAACCTGTTTATTGTTGTTTTACTTTTATATGTAAATCCACTCTGAGCCCACTTGTGGGAAGGGTGGGCTATGAATTTAATAAAATAAATGAATAATAGCATGGTGTATGTGGTCTGCCCTTTCTATTGTACCCTCACAAGAACTCGTAAAGAAGGGAGGCTGAGACACGGTAAGCTGGCCCAAAGTCTGTTAGCGGGGCTGTATGCCAGAGCAGAGAGGGGATTTGGAATTGAGTCCACCTGTTGCTAGTACAATGCTCACCACTATGTGAGAGCCAGCATAGTGTACTGGTTACAGTATCAGGCAGGATTGAGACCCAGATTCTGGGTTTGCCAACCTCCAAATGGTAGCTGAAGATCTCACAGAATTTCAACTGATCTCCAGGTGACAGAGATCTGTTCCTCTGCAGAAAATGTTTTTTTTTGGAATGTGGACTCTATGGGTACCTCACTTCCCTAAGCTCCTCCCTCCCTAGGCTCCACCCCCCAGAATCTCCAGGAATTTCCCAACCTGAAGCTGGCAACCCTGCCAGCTTCAAATTCTTGCTCTGCCATGATTCTCACTAGGTCACTTTGGGGCCAGACTCTCTTGACCTGATCTAGCTCAGAGGGTAGTTTTAAAGATAAAATGGAGAAGAGAAAGAGGGCCCCATGAGCTTCATGAGAGAAGGATGAGATAAAAATGTGCTAAATAGTACTGGCTCCCTTGAATTTATCCTTCTGCATTGGCTTGAAGATATGTAGCTGTATTACGGATAAGGTATAAGTCAAGTTGCCTTACAGTAATAGTCATTTTTGCCCTCTTTCAGAATAGGATTTCGTTGAATCTCGTGGGCAGGGGGAAGGGAGTAGCGACACAGGATATGTGGAATTGATGCGACACTCTCTAGGCTGGGATATTTATTCCAGAACCTATAATGCCTCTGAAAATGAATAGCTGCTGTTCATTCCTGTTAGGAGGTGAAAGTATTTGTAGTCATTTGGATTTATTTTTGGAATAGGACCTGTCTAAAAAAGAAGCAAAATTAAATCTATAAATCAGTGGTGTTCCTAACAAAATTGCTGAAGGCCAACTTGGGTTTTCGAGTGGTTTTTCAAAAGAGAAGTCAAGTAAAATGCAGTAAACAAATATGATATAAAATGTGTTGTTGGCTATATGGAAGGAGCATTGGGTTGAGCTCATGTGCAAGTCTTTACACAAATGTCCACGTCCAACCCCCCTCAAGCTTTTATTCTGCCCCCTTCCTGCTGAGAGCTGCCATAATAATAACATTCGATTTATATACCACCCTTCAGGACAATTTAATGCCCACTCAGAGTGGTTTACAAAGTATGTTATTATTATCCTTACGACAATCACCCTGTGAGGTGGGTGGGGCTGAGAGGGCTAAGTGGCTGGGTTGTGAATCAGCACTCTGTTGGTTTGAATCCCATTACTGCCATGAGTTCAGTAGGTGGCCTTGGATAAGCCATTCCTCCCAGCTTCCCAGCTGTATTGTGGAGATAATAAAACACTGACTTGGTTCACTGCTCTGAGTGAGGCACTAATCTGTTCTGAAGCGTGGTATATAAGCACACATTTGTTGTTGTTGTTCCTGCATTTCTTCATTGCCAGCTTCTCATGTGCTTCCTCCAGGCTTCTGCTGCCCGACTGGAAGGAACCTCTTGGCTACCTTTGGTGCCACCATGTCTTATTCTAATACAATTATTTGCTCTGTAGCAGGGTATTCATTAGCCAAGACCTGCTTGGCAAGCATGTGGTTTCAACCAATTTCTAATCCCAAATGGGCATAATTCAAAGAAGATACAGGAGATGGAATAAAGAGGCAGAGGGTGTGAAAACAGAAGGGACTGAAGGCTTGCTTGTGGGTCTTCAGCAGGATAGCCATAGGGGCCTCAAAGCAACAACAAAAAAAGTAACCAGTACAGTTGTATATGCAGGATAACTCTACATACAACTCTCTAAGAACCAGTGTGGTGTAGTTGCAGTGTCAAACTAGGATCTGGGAGACCCAGATTCAAATCCCCAATCTGCCGTGGAAGGTTGTTGGTGACCATGGGCCAGGCACACACTCAGCCTAACCTCCCTCGCAGGGTTGTTTTGAGGGTAAAATGGAGGAATATTGTAAGCAGTTTTGGGTCTCCATTGGGGAGGAAGGCAGGGTGTAAATGAAGTGAATCAATAAGTATAAAACCTGTTCCTGGCATCAAATGCTAAGCCATGATACTCTGCAGCAGCAGAATAAAACACTTTAAAGAGTAACAAACTTTATTTGTGAGTCAGAGCACACTTCATCAGGTGTGTGAGATGTACATTCATGAGAGGTTCGAAAGAAGATCTAATCCCAAGAGTCGTCAGTTCTGAATGGCTCACGCCCAATCTGAATGAAACAAGTGATTACTCCTTGGACTGGATCTTTTGAACCGTTTTGCATCTTTGTTATCTCCCCCCACCCCCCCTCGCCCAGGTAGACTTTCAGACTTGTGTTTCAGGGAATAGGAATGGCAAAGAAAAATCAGCAGCACAGAAAGGGCTTGTGAACCAGACTCCTTCTGTTCTGAGGATCCAAATGCTTTGCATCACCCTTGTCCTAGCCCACTCAGCCAGGGCAATGTCCATAAATTAAAACACTAGCATGTCATTTCATATAAAGACCCCAAGGCTGGAGATGCTAGAAAAAGGGCCAATCTCTCCTGGCTAGTTTTTCCCTTGAGTCTTGAATAAATAATGATAATAATAACCTTTTATTTATATACCGTTCTTCAGGACAACTGAATGTCCGCTCAGAGCTAAGCTTCAAGAGACGAATTACACGAGGACGCACACTTGAAGGGAATCGCAATGTTAGCCAGGAAGCTGAGTTTTAAACGAGATCTGAAGGCTTTGTCAATGTCCTCTCTCTCTACGGAGCCCGCAAAGATCGCTCCTCAGAGGGTTTGTCTATTTCCTCTTTAACCGTTACACTAAACTGGCATTTATTACAAAGAGACCATTATTGTATCTAAATATATGCTGATGTTTTGCCAATATGGCCTTAGCCGTCACCACCCCAGTCGATGTTCCTGACCAAGCCAAGACTTAACCCCCTCCCCAAAATGGTAGTGGATAGGGCTGGGCTGGGAAATAGTACAATTTTCGAGGGTCCTGGCTTCAAGAAAACAGGGTGGCTCCAGCCACTCTGTTCAGTGAAGTTTGAAGCCTTCCTCCAACCTGAGCATCCATTGTGGGGAGGGGCTTTGGCTCAGCTTTATCACATCAGATTGACATGCAGAAGGTCCCAGATTCAATCACAGTCATCTCTAATTAAAAGGGTCAGGTAAGTGAGTGATGTGAAAGACCTCAGCCTGAGAGCCTGGAGAGTTGCTGCCAGTCCAAGTAGACAATAGTGACCTTGGTAGATGAACAGTCTGATTCAAGATAAGGCAACTTCAAGTGGAGGAAGAACCTGTCAGTCTTAGGGTGGCAGTCAGATCCCTAAGCCCCTCGCAGCAAGCAGGCAGGTGCATTGGTTGAAGAAACTTTATTTAGAGATCTATTCAGTTCAGGTATGCACTAATAGAAGGTGGCAGAAGTGATTATTCAAACAATAGGACTACTGATACAGGGGACGTTCTCCCGCTCTTTTCATTCAGGTGCGAAAGCCCAAATAGTTACATGGGAACAAAGTATTTTAATCTAGACAAAGTACAGAGTGGAATCATTCCCTCCTGTGAAAAGATACATTTCAGTACACTGCTGCAGCTTTGGCCCAAGGCCACTCAGAAGTGAAAGCGCATATTTCCTAGAGATAACTTGCTCTAACAAGGCTACTTGCTCCTCTGGAAATTAATATTAGCAGGCTAGACACCCTCAGGTGACTTATATAAAATGCATAAGATGCAGCACTTAACTTTGGCATTATATCAATATGAGTTTAAGATGCGTGTAATATGCAGAACACACGAATGGCATGGATGCATATATTACTCTCAGTATAAAATGCAGAATACAACAATGGCTTGGATGCTTGCAGAACACAACAATGGCATATAACACAACAATGGCATGGATGCTGGCATACATGACAGAACCACTTAAACTGGAAGACGGCTTCATACTTTGCTGAGCAGAGTGACTGAATCCACCCAGCCATGCTTAAACCCCGGTAGCTGGGTGGGAAGAAGCTTTTGCCTCCTCCATAAAACCCATCTCAAAAGCAGAAGACCCAGATACGCAAAGAATTACAAACCTTTAATCCCCTTGTCTGAATGAGTCTGAGGAGGCAAATTTGGATGCTTTTTAATAATAACCCCTTCCCTCAATAATCCGAAATATCCAAATAGCATGGAATGCCAGCCATCTGCAGGAGAGAGCTCTTATAATGACTGACAAGCAAGCTAATCTGCATTGTTGAGAGGATATCATCCATCATGTTGATGAATGGTTGCTGACAGTTTTTCAGGATGCCATTCCAACTGCCAAGTAAATAGATCATAAATGCTTTTGGAGCCTGAAATATTTATTGATGCTTGCTTGCTTGTGTGTGTGTGTGTGCACCAAACTAAGAAAGCAAAATTGAGAAGGGGGGAGAAGAACCTTCTTTTTCTTGCCAACATGTCTGTTCTTCTAACAATTGTTCTGAAGTTTGCATTCTGAAAATCTTGTTTGCATTAGCTGCTGGCTGGTGCCTTATAATCACAACAGGTTCCATTAATTTCTGCAGGAATTTCACTGGTATTTAGATGGGGTGAAAGGTGCTGGGGACTAGCACAGGAGCTTGCTGTCGAGCAGTTTGTATAATGACTACATGGACACTTGTCTCATTTGGTTGTTCAAAGCCCCCTTCAAGGTGACGCAGGCTGTCTGCATTTAGCCAAAGGCTATTGTAAGTTACCAAACAGAAGAAACAAAAGAAAATAAAATGGCAATGTTCAAAAAGTTTTTTTTTTCAAGTAATGGAGTAACACTATTAAAACAGCTGTAGAAAAGAGCAAGAGTCCAGTAGCACCTATAAAACTAACAAAATTTGTGGTAGGCTATGAGATTTTGTGAGTCACGGCTCACTTTTTCAGGTAGTCTTATAGGTGCTACTGGACTCTAGGAGCTGTGACTCACAGCAATTCATACTCTACCACAAATTTTGTTAGTCTTACAGGCACTACTGGACTCGGGCTCTTTTCTACTGCTACAGACAGACTAAAACGGCTACCCATCATGATTAAAACAGTGGATAATTTAAACATGGTCTTAAATAATCATGTCAGATTAGTGTGTCACCATGGCAATTTGTTGCCAGGCCTAAAATGGCTTTTGGCTCAGATTTTTCATGGCTGCCAAAGTATATAACAAAAACATATACATTACTTACAGACGTATATCAGGAGGAGGGGTTTTTTTTGCCCTACAACAGAGTTTGAATTTAAATGAACTTGGATGGCAACAAGAAATGTGTGACGGGTTTGATAGTCAGTGTGGAAACTGTACAATGGAAGAAATTGCCATCAGAAAGGGAGCTAGATTGGACAACAGACATTGGGGTAGCTCCTACTTCAATCCTGCCACTCCACTAAGCAAAGTTCATTTATTCTTTTATTAAAATATTTATACCCCCATCTTTCCTCTTGGCTCAAGATTATGCCTTCCTCCAATCAAAGGAGCTTTCCTTCAGCTTAATTGGCTCTTCCATTTGAGGAAGAGCCACTTAAATTGGAGGAGGAAGGTTACTTAGAGACTGGTCGGATCCAACCCATTGTTAGAACTGGTGCTGCCAAGTCTCTAATGTGGATGCTTACTGGTAGGCTGAAAGGACTAAGACCCCAAAGGAAAGCAGAATTTCTCTATTCAGAGTCTCAATGACTTATCTGGAAGTTCTAATGTCTGCGGCACTGCTGGTCAATGGAACTGTCAGATATTGTCAGTCGACCAGGTCGTTGATTGCACAGAATTTGACCATGGTCAAATATGATCAAGTATGCCATGAAGCCAAGAATGGCACTGTGCAGAGAGCCGTTTCACATTTTTATTTTATTGTGTCATGTAGGAGGCAAAGTGAAGGCTGTCTCCCCCCCACCCCCATGCTCACAGTAGAGTTGGAGGCAAGCCTAACAGAAAGTATCTAAAGAGGAAGCCTTGGTCTGCTGCCTATGCACCACACTTAATATGCACACACGCATCAATTTACACATTACAAAGTGTACAGGTTAGGCCTGGGTTCCCCACTCAGTGTAACATTCAGACGTGAGTTGCAGGTTCTTCCATGTGTGCAGTGCTTGGTGTAGATGAGGATTGTGGCACCTAAGCAGAAGGGACTTCAGCCTCTGTTATGCTGTCTTCTTGACCTGAGGCACTCTTTGGCCCATTGGGGGGAACACATGGGTTTCCCCAATGGACCAAATAGCACCCTCCAAGACAGCTTTATTTATTTATTTATTTATTTATTTATATTCTGCCTTGTCTCCACAAACTCGAGGTGGTTAACAAAACGGAAAAGTTGCAGGACACAAACATAGTAAGAAAACATAGTAAGAAAACATAGTTGCAGGACACAAACATAGTAAGAAAACTTAAACAAATACACAAACACGGTTAAATGCCAGTATGCAGAGTTGAACACAACCAGTTTACATTCCACCAAATACCCTCTGGAACAGAACCATCTTTCATAATCTGTTTAAGGTGAGGTCTGCCGTGGCCTTGGCAACCAGTGGGAAACTTACTGGGCTCCGGGGGGTGGGGGTGGGGGGGTGGAAATGGCATCTAGCAATGTCACTTCCAGCCAGAAAACCAGAAGTGAATGTGGTGACACTCTAGGAATCGATTCTTAGAGCATCACTGTGATGCAGTGACATGACTTTATGTGATTCAGCCAGAAGTGCCTGCAATACCATTGTTTCCTCCCCATTTCCTCCCACTGCTCAGTCAAGCAGAAGCAGGGGTTGCTAGGAAGGTTATACAGGAGCCTTTCTGCTGAAAGGGGGTAAATGGCATCTCTAAGAAAATGGTGCAAGGAGATATTGCAGCCCCAATCTGCATTGGGTACTGCACCCGTAGGGACTGAGGAGGACCTACAAATCATGCCTGAATGTTACAGAGGGTGGGCACCCCAGACCCAGCTTCCGTACTCAGTAACATGTGAATTGGCAATTGAGGTATTGGAAACACTTGCATTTCAGGAATACTTGGTTTATTCCTAGCTACCCATTTGATGGTATTATAGAACCTTGAGACTTCAGCCGTGCCTGAAAGTCCCAGCATACTCGATTTGAAAAGCATTAACTACCAATTGTCCATTTCCAGGCTTACAACCTAAAAAAGGTACCAATAAGTAACCAGAGATGGACGGATTAATTAATCGCAATTGCAATCGCTGCTGGCATTGTACACTACTCAAGAATATCTTTTATCTTTTTACTTTGTAGTCCTTCATTTCTCAACAACAGAGGACGTTGCAGAAAACAATGGGAACAGGGAATAACAGAGTGTAGAGATTGCGGGAAAGAGAGGCAGGGAAATCAGCAGAAGAAAGGAATGATTTTTCCTCTAAATGCTCTGTCTAAGGAAAACCAAAGAAGATTTCAGTGCTCTTTTCCATGAAGTGCAGCAGTCATGAGGAAAGCTGGCCTCAAGGTGTCTGTCACAGTGATGGGTTTTGACACGCATCCAAATTGCTGTTAAATAACCAAGAGAAAAACGTGTTCATAGATGCATGATTATACGACAGAATTTTCAGCTAGCATTTTAGTGAATTCCTAATCCTTAGCAGTGTGTAAAGTTGGTGAATCACTGTGGACATTAGGGCTGCCAATCCCCCGCCCGGGGCGGGGGATCCCCTGTTCCCACCTCCTCCCCCTGACCCTTGGGTACCCCCAGGCAGCACACCCCCATGCCCCACCATGGCACACTCCCCACGACTTGCCATGGGCCTGTTTCGGACTGAATCAGGCCCACGGGGGGGGCGATTCAGCCTTTCAGCAAGCATGGGCATGAATGCTGGGCTGCCCTTTGACCCGCGTGATGACATCAGTTCCCGGAAGTGACATCATCACGCATGCCTCGAGCATGCGAGTACATAGCGCGTGGCAGAAAGGACACCGGGCACCGCGGAGGGTGAGTGCCAGGTTCCCAGTCCCCTGCCAGGGGACTAGAGGGACCTGCCAACCCTAATGGACATTCACTCTGGTCCTAGCCATGATAGGTTTCAGGAGCCTTCTCTTGGCATTATTTCAAGCTCTTCATTATTTTTTTAACTGTTCGGAAGGGAGTTCTAAGGCTGCTTTACAGAGCCAATTGCCTTTGGGAAATCAAAGACTAGACTAAAGTCTATGAAGTAGTTGACTCTCAAGGAAGCCGAACATGTGTTGGCAGCACTAGTTCTAATTCTGTTGACCCCAAGACGACTTGGGCCAGCTGTCTTGGGGAAAATGGAGAAACGGCTTGTATTTGATGAGCAGGTCCAAATTGTGCTCTTAGCTCTCTGGGCACATCAGTGCTTTCACTCGGATCAAAGTCCAAGCTGGCCTTTTTGTCTGTGAAGGCAGGTATGATATTCCATGCTTGCTTCAGAGGCCAAAGGCAATGTTGTTTATTTTGATTTGTATTTATTTTATTTATTTAAAACGTGTTTTGGCTGCCCTTCCACCCACCAAAGGCCATTACTGACCCATATTTTCCCTCCCTGTATCTGGGCCTATCAAGTCAGAGAGCCATTTTATATAATGAACGAGTAGGGGTTGGATTCTTCAAGGGATTTCTGTAGATGGAGGGGGCATTTTCCTATTTCTCCTCCTGTTGGAGATCTCTAACTCCCCACTCATAGCGGTTCTGGGAAGTCCTTGTCCCCCAGAGGCAACATATGGGAGGAATTCTGGGACGGCAGGAGGAGGTAAGGAAAATCTACTCTACCAATGGCCATCTCTTCCAACAGGACGGATGATCTGTGGAATTTAAACCTAGATCAGCAATACTATTTTCCCCTTCAACCTCAATCTGTAATCCATTTTTTCCCTTTTGACTTCTACAGCATCACTCTTGATAATTTGTCATTGCTGAAAAGGCAATTATTCATCCTGCTTTGGCAAAAATTGAGAGGGAGGATCTTTAAATTGTTCTACATATTTCTCTTCAACTCTGAGCAAGGAGTCTCCACAGCGGCCCTTTGCAACCATTTCCATGCCCCAAGTGCACTGTCCTTGGTGTACCCGGAGTGAGGCACTCATCAGTGTTCCCTGTTCTCATATGAATAAGGTCTACGTGTAATTTGGCATCGGTGACTCTTTTTTTAAATTGTAATTTTCAAATCACGCCCATTCTCAATATTGCCACTTTCGCTATCGATTTGTAAAATATAAATTTAACAGCCAAACAAGACATGGTAAGGAAGATCTGTGAACAAGATCTGTTGTGGGTCTCCTACTACTTTTGACCAGGAGGGGAAGGGGCTGTGTGCTCAGCAGCAGATCACCTGCCTGGCATGCAGAAGGTCCCTCCCAGGTTCAATCCTGGGCATCTCCACAGTTACCTGGTAATGTGAAAGACCTTTATCTTGGCCTCATCTAAGTAGATAATACTGAATTTAATGGAACAATAATCTGATTCGGTATAAGGCAACTTCATGCATTCAAGTGTACTTATAATGAGAGTGTGATGCACTTCATCCTGGGACATCCTGAACGCTGCTTTTCATCCACCTAAAGTGGTAAGTAGCCAGAGGGTAAAGAAATATTAATAATCACTCTTGCTCAAGAATTCGTGAATCTCTTATTAAGACTATAAGTCTAATAACTTCCACCAGCATGTAATCTAATTAAGAGAGCAACCTCTCCTAGCCTTCATTTTAAGAAATCTACAAAGTACAGATGTGGAGTTTTACTAGTATGTTCTGAATCAAGAGTCCCCAACATGGTGCCTAGGGCACTATGGCACCTAGCAACACTTTTCCTGGCATCTGCCAAATGTTTTTAGAAAGTGGGTGGGGCCAGGTGGAGCCTTGCCCAGCATGGCTTCTGATTGGCTGTTGGAGATCTGATTGGCTGAGCAGCTTTTTAAACAATTGCTTTGGCAGCAGCTGCCACCACAACTCAAGGATCTTCACTGCATGAATGAAAGGAAGTTGTGTGTATGCAAGAAAAATATTCCTAAACAATATGTTCATGGCATCCTGTTAAACAGAGCTTCTGCCTGAAATGTAAAGAGTTACTATTCGAGTTACGAATGACCTCACTCCCTTGCATTTTTTGATCAGCTCTGCCTCCCATAGTAGTAGGTTGCCAGGTCCAGGTTGGGAAATTCCTGGAGATTTGGGGGGGGGGAGCCTGGGGAGGGTGGGGTTTGGAGAGGGGAGGGGCATCAATGGGGCATAATGCCATAAAGTCCACCCTCCAAAGCAGCCAATGTCTCCAGGGGAAATTATCTCTGTTGCCTGGAGATCAGTTGAAATTCCAGGAGATCTCCAGCCACCACCTGGAGCCTGGCAGCCCTACATGTTAGCCATTTTGTGGTTGTGCCCACCACCTTACATCAGAATTCCAAAGGTGCCCACTGGCTCAGAAAGGTTGGGGACACTTGCTCTGAAACATTTTTTTCCTCTTTTTTCTTTTCTGGACAATAATAAGCCTCACAGAGTTTTGAGAAACTCAAAAGCCAGGACTCATTATTTTGTGATATTCTGATGGGTCCTAATAAAAAAAAGATTACACTGCTGCTGTTCTGGAGACTGTTTTGTGATATTCTCATTAGTCTGTTATATTCTGGTGTGTGTTAATAAAAAAAGTATTAGGTTGCTATTGTTTTAGGGATCTTTTCTGTTGAACTACAATCTTCTTACTTCTTCACGGTAGTTGTGTAGGACTGCTAATTTGATTATCAACACAGTGTATTGGGAGGGGATAATGTGTATTTATTTTCCCTCCGCTGATTTAATATCCACTGAGGGGATCTGTAATGAGGGTGATTAAGGGACTGGAGCACCTTTCCTACAGGAAAGGCTCAAGGATATGGGGCTTTTTAATTTGGGAAAAAATTGACTGAAAGAAGTCATGATAGAGGTTCGTAAAATTGTATAAAATGTTAAGAAAGTGGATTATTATTATTATTATTATTTTATTATTTTATTATTTTATTATTATTATTATTATTTTATAGTCCACCTTTCACACTGAGATCCAAGGTAGATCACACCACACAAGTGTGAGTACAATATAATTGACAGCTAGGACGTTCACTGAGCAAAGTACAGTAATGAAAAACAGTTTGGACATTCATTGAAAGAGATACAATAAGGTGTGGTGGCAGAACATTTGAAAAAGAAGCATAAAGATAAAATCTTTCTGAAACAAAGTATAACTAATTGCCATGGCATGTTTAGCAATATGGAAACAGTAGTCTGTAGGAAATGCTGATCACGAAGTCACGTCTAGTGTGAATTTAACCTAGAAATGGGATGTACATTTGGGTACTCCAATTTCTGATTGATTATTTATTTAAAATATTTATTAGCCGCCTTTCATCCAAAGGTACACAAGGCGGCTTACAATGGAAATTATTTCAAATGCCCATCCTGGTTATTTCATCCCATGATGCGAAAGGTGCTTCTAAAGCATTGGAAGTTAATCTTTCTTGCTTGGTTGGCTTCAGAGCTTGCCAGCCAGAGTTGCCCTGCGACTTGTTCATTCTCAAACGGCTGCCAAAAGAGCACCCTCAGAATAGTAGCTTTGAAACGCTCTAGTTTGGTGTGGGAGTGGGAGACGGCTTCATATCCCCTGCCAGCACATCTCCATTAGCTGAATGGCTTTGAGATCAACTTCGTTGCCAGAACAATTCCCTTATCTGAGTTCAGAGCCATTGCCAGTAGACCCGCTGCCAAGAATGGCTGGGTCTTTATTGGCCGGTTGATTATGTGTTTCAGAGTCAAAGCCGCTCCATTTTGAATACAGTTTTCCTTGGTTGGCTGTCAACATTCTGGCGATTGTGACTGTCTGTTGATTCATGCGGCCTCTTCCAAGAGTAATTACAGCCTGACTGGGAGCACACACTGACTGCTGTTGCCGTTTTTCATCTCCCAGGCTATAATTGGCTATAATACTGAAAAACATTGGAAAAGCAACTGCCGTGAGTTAATAAGAAATCTTTGATCATGATAAATTGGCATTCCTAACCTCCTGAAATGGAACATCTTCTTTCTCCCCTAAAGCCACAACACAATGGATCTGTTTTCCTCATTATGGAACCCTTAGGAAATCAATACATTTAATGTCACCGGCATTATGGGGTCTCTTTCTGATCTACGTCTGTGCTATCGCAAAATGATGTGTAGTTTTGCAAAACCCAATGAATAGATGCAATAATCATTCACCTGAATTCCTTGGGGTGGTGGGGGGAGGCATAACATGCATAGGCAAACTCCTTGCAATTTATAAAAATGAATGTACATTTTCAGGCAGCCTTTGACGTGGCAGATCTTTGTCTCTGTTGAAAGGTCTTCTTGTTCATCTCCCCAAATTTCTGAATTCTTTATTGTCCAACTCATAACAATGCAGCAACTTTTTAGAAAACAATATAATCCATCAATACAACTTCACTAAAAAAAAACACCTTACTTCCTCCAATATATTGGTCAGAGATTTTCTCTTGTCCTTGATATGTTCCAAATTCACTGGAACGTTGCCTTTGGTCAAACAGTAACAGTCCTACACAGTTTGTACTTCCTCAGACGTGTTTTATGTTAGGCCAATTTATTCATTAACATAGACTAGGTGTTTTTTAATAATACCATCTCTTAGAATGCAAAGCTGTACAGAATCACTCCATTCAAAGGGCACTGATTTCAAGGAGCTTAGGACTGGAGTAACTCTGCCCATGAACACACTCTTGGTGACTTAAAGATAAGTCAGTATTGGATCATGTTTACTGCATTTTTTAAAATTATCATGAGCAAAGGCACCATTCCAGATTTTGTTTTGCAGTTTTGCAATCCACGCCTGGGCTAAAAAAAAGTAATTATGAATTAACAGGACAAATGCCCTTCATGGTAAATCACAAAGCAGGATTCCAAATGAACAATCAGTTCCTGCTCCAAACTGTCCTGCTGTAATTCATTGTGCTTCATTTATGCCAGGGGTTACCAGGGCCCATCCCTAGCATCTGTTTCAGGACTGTAAGAGCAGCCACGATGGATCAGATCAGTAGTCCATCTAGTCCAGAATCCTAATTCACACAGCTGCCAATTCAGTGCTCCCCAGAAGGTTGACACGTTGGCAAGGAAGCCCAAACCTTTCCCTATTGCTCCCTAGCTCTGGTATTCAGAGGGTTTCCACCTCTGAATGGAAGTTACGCAATTGTAAGCAGACTTATACCCTTCGAAATGCATTGAAATCAACGGACATAGAAGGGTGTAACTCCATTTAGGATTGTACTGTTGACCTACTCATTGATGAACTTCTATCAGTAAGGTTCTGTGGTTCATTCCCCCCCAGACCCCCGGTGGGGGTGGGGGATCTCCCGCCCCCACCCTGCCACCCCCGCCCCTCCCTACTTGGCCAGCGGGGAGGCGCGCACCTTCCATGAGCGCCCCCCTGTGGTGCTGAGCACCCCCACACACAGCAACCACCAGGATCAGGCCTGTTTTGGCCTGGATCGAGGCCCCTGTGGAGCGCGGGAGCATTCCTGTGCTCCGCAGGGGCCCACAATGGGCCCAATCTGTGTCAAAACAAGCCCGATCCGCACCAAAATGGGCGCGGATCAGGCCTGTTTTGGCACGGATTGGGCCCGTTGTGGGCCCCTGCGGAGCACAGGAACGCTCCCATGCTCCACAGGGGCCTGAAATGGGCCCAATCCGTGCCAAAATGGGCACGGATCAGGCCCGTTTGGGCACGGATTGGGCCCGTTGTGGGCCCCTGCGGAGCACAGGAACGCTCCTGTGCTCCACAGGGACCCACAACGGGCCCGATCCGCGCCCAAACAGGTTGCGTGGTGACGTCACTTCCCAGCAGTGACGTCATCACACTTGCAGGAGTGTGCGCGCACCCCCCCCTCCAGGTAAGAGCCAGGTCTCAATCTCCTGCTGGGAGATCAAGGGGGCCTGGCAACCCTACCCCCCCCCCCCCACACACTACAATTTTGCAATCTTATAATTTTGCAGTATTGAATTCCTTGCAATGCTAAGGATTGCTCTTGGGACTGAGAAGAATGGATGAAAGTGCCTCAGAACATGTGCAGGACTGAGGGGAGGGCCCTCTAGATCAGAGGGTGTTATTTCAAAAGAGACTTGAACCTCAGCGTGTCCCTTTTGAAAAATCAAGTTCTTGTAAATTGTAATACGGTTTCTCCATCTAAAGGTCATAGCAGCTCCTTCACAGAATCACAGTCTTTAGTACCACCAGCAGAATGACTCTGGTAATAATTACAGTCTCTAGAGCCTCTTCCCACACAAGCGTTTTTGATGCCCTCGATCAAATACCGCAACGGGGGGTATCAGTGTCAAATGCTGTGGTGCTGCCACAGACAGAGTCGTCATAATAGGATTTAATAGCACTAGGGGAAGTGTAATAAGGCTGTAATTCCTTTATGATTTGGTCATGCGTAGGAAATTAGCAGTGAGATATCTGTGGAAGTAAGAGCTGCTGCCAGGCTTGCCAGGCACCCTAGGGGCCAAAGTGCCAGTGAAGGGGGGTGGAGGGGTACTTGCACCAGACAATGATGTCATTTTCTAGCATGACAGAGGAACCGAGGGGCACACTGAAGCCCAGTTCCGTACAGATGGTTTCCAAAAATACGATATTTACTGTACTGGGCTTCAGAGCACCCTACATCTCCTCTGTTTCCCAGCGCAATGGGGCAGTGTGCTCACATGCTTCTTCACCACCGTGCCTCCACCCGCCCGCCAGCCAGGTGAGCAAGTCTGGGGGGGCGGCATGTAGAGTTGGGGATTTCCCTGTCCTTGGCGGAGAGATGGCAAGCCTAGCTGCAGCTTTGATGCCCATGGGAAGGTTACAAATTGGTGTTGGGAAGCCACCATTTTTGCACACAAATCAGGGAGACTGACCTTGCTTGGCAGCCACTCAATTACAAGTTTTCCTCCTATCGTATACCATTTTCTGTTGAAAGGTCCTTCATGTATACTGTCACATTTGGGCTTATCATCACCTCAGAGGGCAGGATAGTAAAGAGTCCAGTAGCACCTTTAAGACTAACCAACTTTATTGTAGCATAAGCTTTCGAGAACCCCAGCTCTCTTCATTAGATGCATCTGACAAAGAGAACTGTGCTTCTCGAAAGCTTATGCTACAATAAAGTTGGTTAGTCTTAAAGGTGCTACTGGACTCTTTACTATTTTGTGACTACAGACTACCACGGCTAACTTCTCTGGATCTATATCAGGGGCAGGGGCACTCATCAACTAGAGTCCTTCTCCCCCTTTGTCCATCCTCATCATCAGCTGCCGTGAGCCCTTTATTTATTCTCTTCCACACTCAACTAAAGATAGCTGTACCTTTAAATAAAGTCCCCAGTACCTTCCCTAGGTTTGGAGCCTCCTTGGCTGCCCTGCCTCACCTAGGCAGCAACTGTGCCGGGCACTGCCCTCTATTGTCTGGTCCTCTCTGTCTCCCGTCCCAGTGCCTTTCTGTTCCTTGGGGGCTGTCTCTGTTCCTCCCTCGAGCAAGCTGACTACTAGAAAGTCTTCTCTTTCCCTGCCCTTGCAGCCTTCCTTCTTTGCAGTCTGCCCTCTCCTTCTAGCCTTCTCCCACCTTTTTATCAGGTTCCAGCCTGGGCAAAAGGAAGCTGCCTCACCCGCTGCAGATTTGCCCACTCCTGCCTCAGCTGCTTTTAAGCTCAGCTGCAAGAAAAAAAGGAGCCCTTCTGGGGGAAAGTGCAGCACCACAAGGGAAATTACCTATGAAGAGGCTTCCATTTAAATCAGAAATTTGGCTTTTTCCTGTTAGTTACATATGTGTATATGCAGGGCTTTTTTCTGGGAAAAGAGGTGGTGGAACTCAGTGGGTTGCCAGCACAGGGGGTAACTCCTGGCGGGAGGTGGCGCCCCTGGTATCACATGTGCACCACATGTGCACGTGCAAAGTGCGTGCACACTTCCAGGACCACACAATGATGTCACTTTGGGTCAGGTGGAACAAGGGGAGGAGTTTTTTAAAATTTAAATCGCCTTTAGAGAAAATGGTCACATGGCTGGTGGCCTCGCCCCCTGATCTCCAGACAGAGGGGAGTTTAGATCGCCCTCCGCGCTATGTGTGGAGGGTGATCTAAACTCTTCTCTGTCTGGAGATCAGGGGCGGGGCCACCCAGCCATGTGACCATTTTCAAGAGGTGCCGGAACTCCGTTCCACCACGTTCCTGCTGAAAAAAAGCCCTGTGTATATGAAACAAAGTATGGGGGCTCAAAAGGAAATATGCTTTTCATTTAAACCAATTATAGTTCTCAATGGGGGATTGTGCATGATCAATTTTGATCAGCCTTTCTGAGCAGTCGTGCTGCAGTGGAGTTGTATGAATCCACCTCTCCCTGATTCCACATTAAGGCTTTTGTTTCACATTGACATTTCATTTCATCATGCTCAAAGTCCATCGTGTGGAATTTGCCAGTATAAAAATGGATTCCTCATTGCTTTTTCTGGGAGAAGTGTCGATAGACGTGCGCCTTCTTCATTTTTTAAATTTTTTTTTTCAAAAAAACATTGCTACATATAAACGTTGCATCAAACAAACACATCTGATAGGTCAGAGCATTTCCCGCTAATATCATGGAATGATTATTGGCTATTGACATTTGGAGGGAAAATTGTTACCAATGACCCCACTTTCCCTCTGCCTCAGAAGCTGTCAGCTGTCAGCGAGCAACAAGGAACAAATCTGGCGCATTGAAAAATGGACCCATTATTGGTCAGCTGTCGTTACGTGACACAGGATATGTTTCTGCATAGACTTGTAGAAACGTTGCAACATTTTAATATTTTGCAATATTAATGTTTTAATATTTTAAAAAAAAACAAGAGGGGAAGGGAAAGGTAGTGGGTGTAGCTTAGAAAACGCGATCGGCCAATCAAATTAAGTTGATTCAAAGGGTGAGAGAAAAGGGCAAGGGTGGGGAGAACATCGGATAAAGAATTTCACGTGATTAAAATCTCTAATCTGCTGCGAATGGACAAATAAGTTGGGGAAAAGCAGGATGGGAAAAAAGGACAAAACCTGCAGTGACCTCGAAGCTGCTGCTAGGATTCCCTTCCAAACACAAAGAAAAATCGAGGTCATTTGGAAGCTGAACAGCGGAAAACCACTAGTGCGGAATCACCCAATGAAACGTATTGGTAAGGAGTAAAAGCAAAGCTGGACAGTGCTGTATCTCAGGACATTCTTCCAACCAAGGTCCATATATCTACACCCAGCTGTAGTTGGATCATTTTTCTGCCCTTGATAAAGTTGTGGATACTAACTGAGTTAAGTGGACTGGCTTCTCATCGGGTGGGAGGGTCCCTGTACCCCCAGTCTGCAATATCTGACCTGAGAATAGAACATAACATTAATTGCAGATTGGAGAGTTGTTTTGTTGCACTTACCTGTTCTGTCTTCCATCAATGGTGTCTGTCACCTTAAGACTCTATCCTGGCATCTCTATAAGAGAAAGAAGAATTTATCTATGGACTGTTAATTTTGATTAACGGCTTTATATACTTACCTATGAATGTGAAATCATATTAATTATATTTATGGTATTTATTGGATTCATTGGAATGCTATATATGTGTATATAGCATATATGTGCCGCTCCCTGTTCCCGAGATCTCTGGCATTGATTGTGTTGGCCTAGCGTGGGATGCCAAAGAGAGTTTGGCTATCTGTTTGGTGTACCAACCGCCTGGCGCACCAGCAGACACCCTGCCATGCCTGGTGGAGGTGGTGGTGGGGTGGGCCTTGGAGTATCCCAGACAGTTAGTGCTGGGAGACTTCAACGTCCATGGCGATGATGCTACCTCCTCACAGGCTAGGGACCTGGTGTCCTCCATGGCAGTGGTGGGGCTCAGTTTGTATCAACCCCTGCACATTAAGCGAGCCACACACAAGGGCCGTTTCCAGATGACTTACCTGCCTCCGGAACATCGCGCCATGTTGCGGGGAAAACGCGAAATATCGCGTTTTCTCGCGCGAGTTTTGCGCGACATCGCGTTTTCCCCACAACATGGTGCGACGTTCCGGAGGCAGGTAAGCCGTCTGGAAACAGCCTAGATTTGATCTTCAGGATGGGGATTTATGTGGATCTGGAAGTAGCTGAATTAGTGCCATGAAGGCTCGGTTGGATGCGACCCCCCCCCCCCCCGCAGGGGCAGCGAGCAGATTTGTGCTCACCCATGGAGAATCATGGATCCAATTAGTTTCCAGAATGCTCTGCGGGATCCAATGCTCCCTGGTGGTTCGTTAGATGAGCTGGTGCATTATGGATGTCCTTGGAGGCTATTATTAACTTGTCCCTGGGCTCTGGAGTCTTTCCTGGAGCATTAAAAGAAGCCATGGTGAGACCTCTTTTAAAGGAACCATCTTTGGACCCTACTGACCCGACCAATTACCTCCCAGTTTCGAACCTCCTATTTCTGGAAATGTCTGTGGGCAGCTCTCAGTGTGACTGGCAATCCTAACAAAAAGCAGCCTCATGTTTTTGTTCGTGAGAGTTGTCCCCTCACGGTGATCTTGGGTCAGTCACAGCTCTCTCAGGGCTTTCTCAGCCCCACCCACCTCACACGGGTGATTGTAGTAAGGATAATAACAACACCCTTTGTAAACCACTCTAAGTGTGGCATTAAGTTGTCCTGATGGACAGTATAGAAATTGAATGTTGTTGTTGTTGTTATTTGGGGGTGGGACCTGAGGGATGGGATTTAAGGAGGGTATAGTGTCATAGAATCCACCCTTTAAGGCAGCCATTTTCTCCACGGCAATTGACATCCGGAGATAAGTTGTAATTTCAGGCGATCTCCAGGGTCTAGCTAGACAATTGTTTATTTGGAGTGGGGGAGAGATGACTCTTTTCAATAGAGTTTAAATCCATATTGCCAGATTTTGGATGAGTAGTCTTCCTGACAAGAAGTATTGCATTTTTATTTTATTTATTTATTTTATTTACTTTAAATGTCTAGTCCACCCTCCCCAAGAAGGGCTCAGGATGGATTACAATTATTACAATGCTGCTAGTAGGATAAAATCCAGAAGACATCCTCCCTGCTTGCTCCTGTGAATTTTGAATTTGGTTGACAATTGGATTATTCGCAGGGGTGCCGATGTACAAGATGAGGCAAAGGCACAAATCGTATAAAGTTGATTGAGCTGAGGTATTATGTGAAATTCAAATGTTTGAAACATGAAAGAGCATGCCTTCACTCCGACCTCCTCGATCTACATCTTGGCTACTTCTGTTTTTCCATTTGCAGAAGTAAAGCACAGCCAACTAAGAGGATTGTTGCCACTGTGCACGTTTAGCAGATCAATAACCTTGTGAGACATTCGGCATCATGGTGCAGCACAGTGCAGAAAGTTCCAGGTTCAGTCCGTGGAACTTTTTGCACAGCAATCTATCAACCCAAGAGAGGTTCAGATTAAGAAGAGAAAGAGGATGGCTTGGATCCAGCAATGTGCGAGAAGAAATGGGCTTAACACAGTTCCACTTCATCAAGATCTTGATGTGCAACACCTAGTGCTTTCCTTCCTGTATATATTAAGGTGGCCAGAAATTGGTTGCACAGTGTCTTGCCAAGCGGGGATATGATAAGCTAGACTTAGCCCAAGCAATTACCATGGTTTTTTTCTTGCATTTTGCTTGCACAAGATTGTTAGCACAAGTGGAAATTTTGCACTGGATCCAACCCAATTTCTAGCCATATCCTATATTCATTTAAGCATTTCAGTTTTCAGTACTTCAGCATTCCAATTCTGGTACATATTGGCCCTTTTCCATGTCTGCATGTGCCAGTAGCCTGGCAACTGTGTGTATCGAGAGCATGTACTGCCTGTCATACACACAGTCATCATGTTTTCTGACCAGGGGAATGCTCTGTTTTGTCTGTGTGTGCTGTTTTGATATATACCTGCCAGAATTCAGGAAAATCCAGTGGCTTGTTCGTATGTACTGAAGCTGTCCACACATGAAAAATGCAAGCATTGCCTTGTCCAGACAGAATGGCAGCCTCACATATTGGGCTGATCTTCACATGGTTGGTGACTGCCTGGTATATGCATGGACTTAATTTATTTATGTTATTTATAGTCCTCTTTTCTAACTGAGACTCAAGGCAGTGTGAATCATTACGATCAACGGCTTGGTCATTCAATAACAATGCAGTATGGATTGAAGAAATCTGAAACAATGTTGAATACAGAGCTGAAGCAATGCTGAAACAAAACATGAGAAAGACATGGCATATTAAATGAAGCAAAGGCTACCAAATAGCTACACAGTAGTAGAGTCTACAGTTCCTGTCCCTTTACCAGAGCATCTCTCAGAACCATTTCCTTACAGCACAGCCCTATTACTTGTGTAAAAAAGCCCTCCCAAATATTTCAGTTCTGCATCATTTGCAGAAAGCCAAGAGAGTGGGAGCTCTTCCTTGACCTCTTCAGGCAAGCTGTTCCTTAAGGTGGGGGATACTACAGCGAATGCACATGTGCAGGCAGCTGTTGATTTTGCCCATTTGCAGGGTGGCATCTGCAGAAGGCCCTATTCAGATGAGCGAAGCTGCTGTGGCAGAACATAGGGAGAGAAACACTCTTGCTCATGAGGGACCCATGCCATGCAGGACTTTGTATATGATAGCCAATACCTTGAATTGAGCCTGGTAACTTATAGGTAGCCAGTGGAGTGACTGCTGAGTGGGAGTAAAATGCATGCTCCGCCTCACTTCCAATAATACCTGATAAATATTATTGGAAGTGAGGGTACCAGGGCTCATTTTGAGAGGGAACGCACAGGAATGCAGTTCCAGTAGTTCCCCAAAGAGGTCACATGTCAGGTGGCCCCGCCCACCTGACTCGGCCATTTTGGGCCCGTTTTGGCCTGGATTGGGGCCGAAACAGCCCGGATTGGGCCTCTGACGGGTGCTGGATCACTCTCCCGCTCAGCAGCGGCCCGATCCTGACCATTTTGGGTCCCTTTTTGGCCATTTCAGCCCCTTTTTGCCATTTTGGGCCCAATTTCGGCCCTGAATGGCCAGGATTGGGTCCAAAACAGCCAGGATAGGTGATGTCAGGGGGTGTGGCATATGCAAATCAGTTATGCTAATGACACATTTCAGGTGCTGTCAAGGGGTGTAGCATATGCTAATGAGTTGTGCTAATAAGTTATGCTAATGAGTTCTTCCAGCTCTTTTTCTATGAAATGACCCCTGGAGGGTACCCGAGCTGCAGAGTTGACTTTGAGGGGAAACCTTTGTAGAGTGCATTGCAGGAGTCTATCTCAGTGTTATTATGACATGGATCCATGTGGCTAGGTCAGCCATGTCAAGGTAGGGGGGCATCTTCCAGGCTAGACTGAGTTGGAAGAAGGCATTTTTCGCAGCTGCAGTAACTTGCGTCTCTAGCAGCAATATAACCACAACGGCACCCCATCAAAAGTGGAGAGCACAGTGTCTTTCAATATCTACACCTTTTCTGCCAGGATCACTTCCACCTTGCCTGGGTTCAGCAAACCTATTATGGGGACTTAAATGACTAAGCTACCCTTACGTTGTTCACTCCGGGTGGGAAGCTGTGTTGATCCGCAGTAGATGACAAAGGGAGCTTGACTCCAAAATCTTAACCTCTGGAAAATCTTGTTGGTCTGTATGGTACGACTGGACTTGAACCTTGCTCATTATGTTGTTCATTATTGCAAAGAATTCCGGGGACACTTCAGAGTGTGTGGAGGGGATGTTTAGCTCTTTAGGAATGCTTTCTTAATGTGTCCTTGCGTGGTATGTGAATTAAACTCTTCTCCCCCCACCCACCCCACCCCGCTGTTAAAAGTGTTAATAAAATGAAACCAATGATAGCTTTTATAGCCCACTGATGCGCTAATATCATGAGACATAATTGCAGTTTCTGCACCATAAGTGACAGCTTTCGTCGCTTATAAAACTACGCTCCAGTACATGCAATAATGTCGCCCTTAGACTTGAACTGGAGCTATTACAGATGGCAGTCACATATGGTGAATCTTAGCTACTGCCCTTTTAATTAAATTACAACTGGGGAATAGCTTCTGGGAGTCAATACCAAAATGCCAGATTTCACAGTCAGATACAGAATATGCAACTCCTGTGTTCGATGAGACGTGCGGATCCTCAAAAAAGAAGTTATGAGTATCATAGTGCTATTAAATGAACTGCTGGTGCAAGCACAATTAAAATACTGATATGAGATGCCATTTGCCCCATCTCAGAAAAGGATATGAGAGAACTGGTGAGGTGACGGTTCAAAAAAGGACAATGGAGATGACCAAGGGGATGGAGTGCTTGCCTGTCTCAGCTACCAAAATTCAGAGCTGTCAACATCTTTCCTTGGTCTTTAAAGAAAGCTAAGCTATATTAGGAATGGGGCCATGGCTCAGTGGTAGAGCATCTGCCATACAGAAGGTCCTAGATTCGATCCTTAACATCTCCAGTTAAAAAAAGGATAACAACAACATTTGATTTATATACTGCCCTTCAGGACAACTTAACACCCACTCAGAGTGGTTTATGTTGTTATTCCCATAACAAACACCCTGTGAGGTGGGTGGGGCTAAGAGAGCTCCTCGAAGCTGTGACTGACCCAAGGTCGCCCAGCTGGATTCAAGCGGAGGAGTGGGGAATCAAACCCGGTTCTCCAGATTAGAGTCCCACACTCTTAACCACTGCACCAAACTTGATCAAACTAGGTGATGTGAAAGAGTAGACAACAATAATCTTAGTCAATGGTCTAAGTATAAGGCAGCTCCCTGTATTTAGTTACCATCACCAGCTTTTGTGGCAGTGAGTTCTTTCTGTTAATCATGTATTATTGAAGTAGTACTTCCCTTTAGCTGCGTGGTTTGGCCCTGACACAATGCAAAACCATGGTTTATTTTAACTATGGTTTGTGAAACAAGGATATGGCCCCTAGATGATCACTCATCTCCTGATTCAATAAATACTTGTTTCATTGCCTTCCTTTTGACCAAGAGTGTATAAGGGCGGTGTTGATGAACATGGCAGGATGTCCACAGTCGTACATCATCCAAAGCCATAGTTAAGATTGGGATCTTCAAACCATAGCTTCAGATCCTGGTTTAGAGGACCCTAACTAAGTGTAGGTAGTGAAGGTCGTCTGTATCCAAGCAGTCTTGCTAACCATAGTTAAATTAAATCATGCATTATATCCATAGTATCACTGGTTGAACCAGTCTTTATCTTTTGAAATAGCAAAGGAAAAAAATTACCCATTCTCCTCTGCATGTTGGTGGTAACTATCAACCTCCTTCGTTAGCTTTATAAAGTAAGAAGAACCTCAGTTCCTTCAGCCACTTCAGGTGATCATTTTGGTTGGCCTTTTCCAGACTTTTCCCAGCTCTGTGAGATCCTTGTTGAGTTGTTTACTAGAGTTATTTCTGACTGGAATCTCGAGTGCCCCATAACAGTTATGGGTCATGACTCTCAGGTTGTGGAGACCCGCCTGCTGAGTTGCAAGCCACTATTGATCTGCTGTTTTCCTTACCTTTTGGCAGGACCTGCGGCTAGTGCATATGTGCAAGGGCATCACACCTCTTGCCTCTCTGTGTACATACTGAGAAGAACAGAAGAACAGCAAGGTGAAGTCAGTGAGAGGAGAGGATTCCTCTATGGCTCTGACCTTTAGCTTGTTCCTCACCACCATACACTTCCTGGTGCTTAGGTTGTATTTCCTGTTCTGGGCTCCCTTGGTCTGCTGCTCACAGTCCTGCCCTTGAAGAAGTCATAACCTTGTCACTGTGATGTGCCATACTTCTATCTGAGGATTAAAGGTGGGCCAAGGCCAGGAAAGGCTGAAAACTACAGCCCAATGAGGTACGAGGTGCTTGCTAATGGAAAGCCTGCCTTACTTGTGACCCACCGAAATGACTCACAACTTGATAGCCAGGCATGCAATCTGTCAGCTATTTGACATCCTCCTTGTTTTGGCAAGTCCATGCAGGTTTATCAGGTCCTTGGTGGGCTGCCACACGTGGGCTGCCAGACTTCGTTTGCTGTGGCTTGTGGTGTTGGCCACCATGCCATCCCTCTAAAAAAATCATTTTGCTTTGGAGAGTTCTATGTAAGCAGGCTTTAATTGCTTTCCTAAAGAGCTGTCCTTTCCTAATCTCCAAGATGACATCTTTGCTGTCATTTTATTTATCCTTCTAAATTGGACGGCATGCTGCCAACAAAATGGAAATCGACGTCAAGGTTTCCTGGTTCCAGAAAACAAGCACATAGGTGAATCAACAGCTGGTGTTCAAATGCTGCCGTTTAAGTTATTGGCTCTCATCGCACGTGGAAGCATGCATACCATTAAACATCACTAAGGGAAGCAGAGCAAATCTAGAAACATGTAATCTGTGACATATGGCCATAAGGATACTGTGCGCCAAGGTGACAAGCTTGGATAACTCTGTTCACCTCTCTGGAATATTATAGATCAGGACAAAAAGTTCTTGCAAAGCACAGAAAAGCAAGCTGACATTGGCTGCAATACTCCAAATCTCACAGTCAAACAGCTTGCCATTGTTTTGTACTAACACTTTGCAAAATAAATATATAGACTTGGACGCCCCCTCCCAAGAATGGCTTTGTGGGACGTCTGCTAGGGGAGGGGAGAACTGGTGAAAAGCACCTTCCTTCCGTGCATAGAGATTCTACGTAGGATTCAACCCATAATCTGAAAACTCAGACCTGTGTTCAAAGAAAGTTGATCCAATCCCAAATGCTAATTCAGTCGAGTCAGCCAGCTATCTTTGATAAATTTATGCAAACGTACAACTGAAACAAAATGAATCCTATCAAGTCAATGGAAGAAATTCCAAATATAGCTGATCTTTGAAGCAATAATTTACAACTCAAACACTCCCAAATTATTCAGTCTTAGAAGCCTACTTGGGTCCAATAAGAGCTACCCAACATTTTGATTTCCATCTTCATCAGTAGCTATTATGCAGCATACGGAAGTTCAGTTCAATGTATATTCATAAAACATCATTTATATCTTCTTCACTGCAGAATAGGGGGAAATTCTCAAATAAGGCTTCAAGGTGCTAGAAATTCCAGGTTTGACCTTGCTGAACGAAGTGGACTCCAAAATTGCATTGATCGGACAGCGTGCATCTGTTTACAGTTGATCAGATGGCTGAGAAAGAGCAAACCAAAGATGAAGAGACAGAGGTGATGTGGATTGGGGTGGCTGATGAAGAGATTGATTTAATGTGCAGATTGCCTTCTCCCATTGAGTAAAAATCTTGCCAGTACTTTTGGACTCAGTGCTGTTATTAGAGGAGAAAATTGGTAGCGTGCCAGAAGTGCTTTCTTCTATTTGCTTCTGGTTAGCAGATTATTCTCCCTTCTAGACTCACCTGACCTAGCCATGCTGATCCTTTTATTTAAGTAGTATAATTAATTTACCTGCTGCCTTTCGGCCACATTTGGGGTTCTCAAGGTGACTTTCAACAGTTTTAAAGCTATTTAAACTATTGATGATTGCACAAGATGGGGAATAATAAAAGAAGCCATGCTTCTGGAATACTGTGGTTGGATTGCTGTAATAGGATTCACATGGTACTGCCCCTTGAAGACTGTTTGGAAATTTCTTTTGGTACAGAATGTGGCTGCTTGCTTATTTTCTGAGAATGTATTCACATAATATCAAGAAAAAAACATTGTTAGTTTTCTTCTCTGCTGAATGTTAAGTGCTGAGTCTTACCTTTTACATCCCTAAAGGAGAGGAGAGGGCAGGACAAATCATCTCCCTCTCTTGGAGGGAGGCCAGCCACAGCTGTCAGTGCTCTGCCCTTTGGTGGCCGGATGTCCTTCAACTCCATCCAGCTCAATCACTCTGAGGATATTCCACAGCCTCTGCATTTCTGAAGCCCGAAGGGAGCAGAGGCTTCATTACTCCCTCCATAAGTACAACCCACTGGCACCGCCTAGAGCGTAGTGCTCACAAGCAAGTATGGAGTGCCTCTAAAGGTTGCAATTGTAAATTTTCTGCTTTTCAAAAATAATTTGCAAAGGGCAGAGGAAGCAGGTTTCATGCATCAAAAGGAACTTTGATTATGATCCAAATGAGAAGAGTAAATACAAGTTTATGGTACAGACCATCTTTGCTCTACCAAACACAAGTTTATGGCATCAAAAGGAAGGCATGGGAAATAAGATGGGAGAGGGAAAGAATGGCAAGATCTCAGAGGGGAACCTGGCACTCACATTTCTTGTTCTCTGCACACATGCCCACTCCCAAGGTGGTGTGATGACATCACTTCCTAGAAGTGATGTCATCGTGCAGGGCCTGTGAGTGCTCCTGTGCTTTGCAGGGGGCCAATTTGGGTCCCAAACAGGCCCAATTTGCCCTGTTTGGGGCCCAAATCAGCCTGCTGTGAAGCACGCCTGGGAGGCCTGTTCCCCTGCCTTTCCTCCCCTGCCAGCCAGGTATGTGGTGGCAGGGGGTGGAAGATGGGAGCAAGGGATCCCCCACCTCCACCGGGAGACCTGGTAGCCCTAGGTGGGGGATAGGAGACTGGCTTGATCAGTGACCCAGGGTGGTGGTGGGGGTGTAAATCATTCTACTGATATATGAAAAATCCAGCTTCCAGCATTCCTTCACACTACGAAGAAAGAGAGCCCAGGGTGGAATTCCAGGCTTGATTCTTAGGCTGTGCTCCCACGTGTTGGACAATGCACAGTTGATGTGCTTTAGGCATTGTTTGCAACCAGATTTTCCTGTTTTGTACAAATCTGAACCTAGATGTCCCAGATCCTCATCCGACACTCTAAGCACTACAACATGCCAGCTCTCTTGAACTTGTTCCTACTTTTCCTCTTCAGGGCAGCTTATTATGAAATGAAGGGGAATGTTGGCCACCTCCCCCCACCGAAAAAGGTTAATTCAGAAGGAGGAAGGAACACATGTTCTCAGTTGCCATTGCCTGCCTCTGTATAGCAACCCTAGTGGTTTCCCATCCAAGTACTAACCTGGGCCAACCCTGCTTAGCTTCCGAGATCTGGATAGGCTGGGCCATCCTGGTTAATTTACCAAGTCATATATTTAGGGTGTCCCTTGAGTATCTAGAAACACCTACTTTCTTTGTGAATACACTGTCTTTGCCAGAGTTGTGATTAGCATAAACCATAAAGCATTAAAAAACAGTAATTTCATTGTGTTGTGACCTTCTGCCCGGATATACCAGGTCGCCTCTGTTGACTTGTTCCAGAGTTACAGGTAATATTTTACCTGAGATGAACATATACTTTCTGGTATCTGCCCATGGTCCATGGCTAATTGAGTAACTAAAGAGGACATTTATTTTGATCTGCTGAACTTTGGAAGTTGGGGACTCTGGCTAGCCTCCTGTGATCTTGAAATGGAAAAATTATCGAATTCTTCTGCATCTTCAGCTGTTGAAGGAGGCAAGGAGAGAGAAAAACTCTGTATCGCTCAGAGTAATTGTGTGTACACCCCCAGTGGAACTATTCTTCATGTGAGGCATCAAATGAAGGATTCCTTACAGTACAAAAACTGTTTTGTCGGTTTTGCATTCCCAATCTGTCCCCTTGTTCACCTTCAGTTAAGAACGTCGTCAGGCATTACTGTGTTTTGTTCGCTCTTCCCTTCTGCCTGATGTGTTATTTGGCAGGTCTGTATTGAAGGCAGCTGACAAGGTCTTGGCCTTCCAAAGCGGTCTTGCATGCGCTGAACTAAGTGTAACTATTTAGGCTTTTATTTTAAAAACTGACAATTCCTAGGTTGTATTCTGAGCCACCGAAGCGAAGGGGTAAACCTTTTGTTTGGTTTCTCAAACTTGGTGTTTCAAAAGCTGAAGGAAGAGAAAGCCTTGTACTTCTACATCTGTCTCATTTCAGAAGTCAAGTTTGGTTATTTTATTTATTCAAGATGCTTCTACATAGATTTTTTCCAAACTTCCTTTGCTTCTAAACTGGAGCTCTGTTTTGGGAACATCCCCCAAACATCATTTTCCTTGGTTGTCTCCAACCTGAGCACACATTTTCTCAAACCTGGTTTAGTACAATCTTTTCTGAAAAAAATGCATTCCCGCCATCTGGACGAGAAGGTGTGCTTTCTGGAAGGCCCCACCCACATCAGTGCCATTTTTCTTTCATCGGCCTTTTGCAGCTGCCATTTCCCCTTCTGTACCACTGAAAGGCTTTTAGTGGGCCTTGAAATATATAATTGTGGTAGTGTATACCAGGTACTGGTTTCTTTTTTAGAAGCTTCGCCTCAAAAGCCCTCTGGTAGCACAGTGAGGAAAAATGCAGAGGGGGAATGTGGGAAAATGGCAAGTAATGGAGAAATGTGCACTAAAAGCTCCCAACTAAGGTTGCCAGCCTCCAGGTGGTGGCTGGAGATCTCCCAGAATTGCAACTGATCTCCAGGCCATAGAGATCTGTTCCCCTGGAGAAAATGGCTGCTTTGGAGGGAGGACTCTATGGAATTATCGTTCGCTGAAGTCCTTTCCTTCCCAAAGCCTGTCTTCTTTAGGCTTCATCCCTCAAATCTCCAGGAATTTCCCAACCTGGAGCTGGCAACTCCTACTCCCAATGGTGCTAAAAATATGGTCAAATAATTGACAGTTTTCTTCCTTCTTAATGGTACCCCCAAAGATGCCATGTAAATTGGGCTTCCTCACTCTTACTGACAATGATCCAAAGGTATTGTTCCTTGGAGATGTCTGCTTCTCAGCTTTTATATGTGGCTAATTTAAGGTTGCCAAGGCTATAGCCGACACCACCACCACACTACACACACACGACACACACGCTACCCAGAAGTGTATCCCTCATCCAGTATGCATGCTTTGCATTTTTGTTACCCAGGTGGAGAACCTGGCACTTATCCATGTTAAATCGCATCTTGTTCAAATCTGCCCACTTTCCCAGATCTCATTGAATTCGATCCCTATCTTCATGAGTGTTTACTACTACTCCCACTTTTGTGTCATCTGCAGATTTAATGAGTAATCCCTTCACACTCTCACCAATATCACTTTTAAAAATACTGGAAAGCACTGGACCCAAAACAGAGCCCCGTGGCACTCCACAGGACACCTCCCTCCAATCAGACATGATGCCATTGACAACTATTTGGGAGCAGTTATCCAGCTAGTTCTCGATCCATCTAGCCATCCTAGAGTCCATTCTACCATTCCCACTAGAACATCATGAGGAACCTTGTCAAAAGCTTTACTGAAATCTAGATAAACAACATCGACAGCATTCCCATGATCCAGTAATCCTCTCACATGATTGTAGAAGAGGACGTGGTTGGTTTGGGGACAAATCCATGCTGACTTTCCCATATCACCATGTTGTCCATCAGATGCTTGCAGATTGACACCTTTAATATCTGTTCCACTATCTTCTCTGGGACAGACATCTGGCTAACTGGCCTGTAGTTCGCAGGACTGTCCTTACTCCCTTTCTTGAAGATTGGGATGACAAAAACAATAGGAGTAGTGATATCTCACCTTTATTAGGAAGTGGCACGCATGAGATCTCATGATAAATAATAAACTGTGAGAATCCTCTTCAGGTTTATTCAGTGAGAGCTGTTTAGTATTGCATTGAAATATCCACAGGAGCACCTTGTGCAAGTGTATCACTGTATTGGCATAAGTCTGCACATGATGCACTCTTGGATTACTGGCACCTGTTCACCTCTCTCATTTGCCTTTCTATAAAGCATCTCTAACATGTCCATTAGTCCCATTTTTAAAAATTTACCTGCCCTTCCCTTCACATTCTGGTTATTTTAGCATAACATCTACTCTTCCAATGTTAACTAAAATTGCTTTTTTAAAGAGGAGTAGTTGGTTCTGTTTTAAGCCACATTTGGCCGTGGAACCAGAGGTTGAAGGCTTCTTGTATAAAACCATTGAAAACAGAATTGAGCTGTGTATTTTCTATACCCATGAGATGGGAATGTCCTCATTTTATACAGCCATTTGTTGACTGGTGACTCCAGATTTTGCTTGGGTATAGAAATATTCTCAATTAGCTGTGCTGTCTCTTTTTGTTTTTCTGCCATTGTGGCAGTTCTGGTTTCTCCAGTGTTCTCCTCTTGCTGTTTGCAGTGGGCATTGAAAAGAGCAGGTTCCAGACAGTGTCTTCTTGAGAGGGTGGGTGGCTGGAATGACTAATTATAACCCTTTCATTTTCTTCTGGGCATGATCCTTCTAATCTTTTGGAGGCTGCTGCTTGAAATAAAGGAAAAAGAGAATGAAAGCAGGAAAAGAGGAGCTCACCACCAAGCGTAGAAGGTGCCGCTGTCTATAAATAATTTCTTATTCTCACCATTTTGGAAGTTGCTGACAAAGGATAGATGGTTTCATGAAAAAGGAACAATACTTTCAGGAAGAATCTTATAAGGATTAGGCAAAGAAAAGACAAGAATGCTGAAAGACGATTGTGGATTGGGTCGTCTTAATTTGTGGCGCAAGTTGATTTTTTTTTAACAGGGTCTTGCTGTATCTGTGACTCGCATTGTAATGGAGAGAATAGAACACCTGCAGATTCATTTTGTTCTTTGTAGAGCTGAATCTTTGGGGACAGAATAAAGGGAGATGAAAGGGGCAGCAGAGTGGAGAGTGAAAGGAGAGAAGCAGAGAAGGCAGAAATGGCATTCGTACGGTTGTTAACACAACGGAAGAATCGCCTGTCTTTCTAGCGGCTGAGGGTCTAACCCTGTCTGAATGGACTAAAAGGGCAAATCTAATGATTTTTAATTTCCGTTACAGCAGCAGCACCTCCAGCAGTGTCAGCAGGAGCCTTTGGAGACATCGCACTCGTTCCCCAGAGTTTTCAGCTCAAATTTACGAAATGTGAAATTAGCATTTTTAGGTTTTAAATACTGTGCCTTTTCCTCCAATGTTTTCTTTTTTTAAAAAAAAATAGGCATATGCTGAGGAGAAATGTGAGGAGAAATTAACGCCACCATTCCAAATGATGCAGATGAGCCGTTATTGGACCAGTTGAGTTTGTAGGATGGACAGCTCTCCATTCAGGGGTTAAAAAGTGTGGAGTTGGCTGTGTAAGAATTAGAGTTACCTGGTGGTACCACATAAGGTGGCTAGAAGCTGGGGAGGAAACATAAAAAGCACAGTTATAGGCACAGAATCAACAGTGTGTGGCAGTACTCTTGAACTAACACTGTTGGCCTTGGAGATAGATCAAGATGGGTAGCCGTGTTAGTCTGTAACAGTCATGAGATGAGACTCGTGAAAGCTCCATACCTTACCACAATTTTTTTAAGTCATATAGGTGCTACTGGACTCTTGCTCTTTCTACTGTTTGCTTTATCTGCCATATTTTGCTCCCTTTTTTGCTCCCGAGATCAGGGCAGATCAGGCAGAGATCTTTGGGAGGCAGGGGGAGAAGTTGGGAAGATCTTGTTAGCAGCAGCTGAATACCATCAGGGATGAATTATTTCTCCTCTGCTTGCAGGAGCTTAGCCTGAGTGTGGTCAAAGGCACAAACCCTTGGGCATGAGCCGAAGGGCTCTTGGCCCATGGCTCATGGCCTGCAGCCTGCGTTAGGCAGTTCAATGGACCTGGAGCAGTGCCCAGGATATTTTTATTGTAATTGTATTTTGGGATTTCCTAGAAGCTGCTCTGGGAGGGGAGGCAGCATGGTGCAGCCCAATCTCATCAGATCTCAAAAGCCAAGCAGGGCCAGTAGTTGGATGGGAGTCCACCAAGGAAGACTCTGCAGAAGAAGGCAATGGCAAACCACCTCTGCTTCTCACTTGCCTTGAAAGCCCCTTCCTGGGGTCACTATAAGTTAGCTGTGAGTTGACAGCACTTTACAAACACATGAGCTGCTCTAGGACCCTTTGGGGAGGCAAGCAGTGTCGAAATGCCCAAATAAAACAAGGGAGCCAGTTTGGTGTAGTGGTTAGGAGTAGACATGGGCCACGAACAGAAAAAAAAAAGAACACACTGTTCATTGTTTGTTGCCATCCATGAACAATGAACAACGAAAGTGGACGAACCTGACCTGTTACCAAATGTTCGTTGTTCATGGCCCTTTAAAGGTCCCTTTAAACAATCAGCTGGCAGGGGGCAGGGGGGATTCCCCCCTGCTGTCTGCCAGCTGATAGTTTAAAGGACCCTGTCTTGCCACTTGCAAGTGGCAGGGCTCTTTAAACACCCCACAACCCACAGCCCCCACCCCCTGCCCCACCCCAGAACTGCCGGACTGCTGCTGCCTTGTGCGAGAGGGGTGGGAAGATTCTCCCTGTCCCTCTTGCACCCGAAGAGTGGGCAGCGCTGGGCTGCTGCAGCCTACTGCAAGAGGGGTGGGGAGATTTTCCCCATCCCTCTCGCCCTGGGAGAGCTGGCACCGCCGGGCTGCTGTGACCCAGTGCGAGACGGGCGGAGAGATTCCCCCCGTCTCTCTTGCACCGGGAGAGCCAGTGCCGCCGGGCTACTGCGGCCTGGTGCAAGATGGGTGGGGAGATTCTCCCCGTTCCTCTCACACTGGGAGAGCCAGCGGCACCGGTCTGCTGCGGCCAGGTGCGAGAGGGGCAGGGAGAATCTCCATGGGATCCATGGCCCTTTCCTGTCATTTACAGCGGAAATGTCATTCCTGTCATTTCACAGTAGAAAAAACTGGACTGTCTGTTTGAAGCTACTTTGAGGGGTTAACTTACAAACCAGAAGGAAAGCCAGAAGGAGTTCAGAGTTCAGACAGTCCATGCCTATGTTGCCAGGGGAATTGATTGAAAGGTGCCAGACTTTCTGGCTTGACAAACAGATGACGAACACAACAAACGAGGCTTGCAACGGCTACTTGTTCGTTTAGAATGGGGCCTCACGAACAGCTTGTTCACGAACAGCAGATTGGGGTGTTTGTGGCTTTTTTTTGTTCATACTGCTGTTCATGCTCATCTCTAAGGAGTGGCAGGACTCATTATGGAGAGCCAGGTTTGATTCCCCACTCCTTCGCTTGAAACCAGCTGGGTGACCTTGGGACAGTCACAGCTCTTCCAGAGTCCCCTCAGCCCCACCCACCTCACAGGATAACACACTTTGTAAACCACTTTTAGTAGGTGTTAAATTGTCCTGAAGGGCGGTATATAAATCAAATGTTGTTGTTGTTATAAATATAGAATGCTTGAAGCATCCTTGAAAGCCAACGGGTGTGTATTACTCTGCTATGTTCACTTCCACACACTTGTATCCAAATCCTGCCTGAACCTTCAAGCCATCATTGGCATCATTTCCTAAGGGAACTACACATCTTTTTAATTTTTTTTAAAAAAACATAACGCAGCAGAAAGCTTTCTGGTACACCACCAACCAAAGCAGTCAGCCTGTACCCATTAACATAGTAATTTTTTGTTAACTTTCACATTAACTTTCTGTTAATTCTCCAAGTAAAAGCTGTATAAAATTAATAGTGCCAGTTTAATGTATGCTTTGTAAGATGGTGAGCAGAGGTATATTTTCTTCAAATCGAAACTTGGTTTGCAGTCTGTCGCCAAATCGCCATATCCCTCAAGTGATTTCTCTTTCTGCTTGTCATGACGAAATCTCTCCTGAAAACTGCTTGTTGAAGAAGTGCTAGACTTAACTTGGTTGTGTAGAAGTCTTGTTTGTTACTGTTTACTCTGGGTTGGGCCCACTCCCCAGCTTTTCTCTTCATTAGGACCCTAAGTGGTTAACATAATCTTCTTCCATTTTAACTTCACAACAGCAAGCCTGTGAACAGAGCAATCTGGTCTCCTGTTCTGGTGGGAGGTCTCTAGGCTACAGCCCTGGTCCTCCACTGCTGCTTGGTTGGGTGATTGTGAGAAAATAAGATGGAAATCGCCACCACTCCAATGTCACAATGTCACTTCCAGCATGAAGTGGAACCCAGTTTTACCATAGAGTTTCAGTGGAATTCGAGAGTGTCACCCTAATGTGATGACATTACTTCTGGGTTTGGCTGGAGGTGCCATCAGTGCAACAGCAATTTACATGCCCCAAACCCCACTGTCTCCAGCTAGTGGCCAGCACTGGACAGGGAACCCTTCCTATAAAGCAGGTTAGGTTAAGACAGAGACAGAGACAGAGAGAGAGCTATAATGGCCCAAGCTCACGCAACACATTTCCATAGCAGAGTGGGGATTCAAACCTAGTTCTCCTGGATCCTAGTTCAACACTCTAGCCACTGCACCATGCTGTATTCCACAAACACAGCTAGTTTGTAGAAGTGATGTTTACTGTCTTCCTCCAGCAGCCTCCTGCACTGCCCTCAAAAACATTCCTAAGGTTGTGGGGAGGTCCTCAGGAATACTGCAGAATGTAGGTTAGGGAATTGCTTGGGGAAGAGGAAACCACCAGAAATATCCCTTCCTCACTATTGTGCAAGCAGAGCAAGTTCCATGAACAAAATAAAAACTCTCACGGGGCGGCGGGGGGGAGGGTTCTGCCAGTCTTGCTTTAACTCCCTGTACTACACTGTATATTTTCCTTTGGGTTCCCTGACTCTCAGAAGTAGGTTTTTATTTGGGACTTTTGGGCATGCTGATTGTGTGCCCCAAAATCATTTTGTTCAAAATTATGTGCACACGTGCTTTAGAGTATGATACATTAAATCTACTGTGCCTTTTTTCTGAGTAAACATGCAAAGGCTGAGGTTAGTACATCAGTAAAGTATGTGGGGGTGAGCTGACATTTTAGCCTTTACAGAATTTCAAACCTGTTAACAGTTTTCTGACAGGTAGTTTTTACCTTGAGAAAACATCAAGCATCTGTAAACTTTTTTCAGTGTGTGACATAATCACCTTTCCATGCTCAACACAGCTCTGATAAATTTCAGTCGTGGTGTATGGGGTGCTATCTTAGCCTAGCGGTCACAGTTTTAGTTCTAAAGGAATGGGTAAATACGAATCACCTGTTCAGGGAATAAAAAGCCCCCCAGTCACTTATACAATGGTAGAATTTGTGAGGTGTCACACCAAAACATGGCTGTTTTATATGGCATACACAAAACTTGGAGAGCATTTGAGTTTCATTAGTCCTGGTAATATTGTTTCCATTTTTTTTGGTAATGACTTTTTCTTTATTGATTTAAGGGTAAGACAACCCTAAATTTGGGGAAATCAGTATCTCTTTGCATATCTAAGTTCAGTTGTGTGATGTAGAAAAAGGAAACACTTTTTAGGGGCGGGATAAGGTAAGGTAAAGGTAGTCCACTGTGCAAGCACCAAGTCATTACTGACCCATGGGGGGATGTTGCATCACAACTTTTTCTTGGCAGACTTTTTACTGGGTGGTTTGCCATTGCCTTCCTCAGTTATCTACACTTTACCCCAGGAAACTGGGTACTCATTTTACTGATCTCAGAAGGATGGAAGGCTGAGTCAATCTTGAGCTGGCTACTTGAACCTGGCTTTCCCCAAATTTCCCCAAATTGAGGGTGCTCGTTTCCAGCACTTGATAACCAAAAAATGTTCTCCCATTTCACTCATTTCGAAACCTCTCTCAATGTGAAATCTAACACTACATCATACTTTTTGTTTGGTTTTGATTTGGGACTTTGCTTTGGACCAATGGGGCTATCTCATTCAGTGTGAAATGTATTGAAGTTCTACTGGCATAATCCTAAAATAAGCTGTGGGACTTTAACAGTATGATATATACTCAAACTGGCTACAGAACTATACAATACTGGCTATTAATACTTCTCCTGGATAAACCAGTGCCCATGGTACAATCCTAAGCAGTTACACCTTTCTCAGCCCATTGACTTCAATGGGTGTTGCAGGGTGTAACTCTGTTTAGGATAGCACTGTCATATTGGGAAAAGTCCAGGGATATACCAGTGTCAAGTTATACCAGACTAACCAGATATGTGTGCAGCCAATGCTGTAGGATTGCATGGCCCAGCACTCAACTTTGAATCATCCCTAATATCGAAGCATGGATGTGTTGTATGTTGTTTATCTCCACAGAATTAAGAATGAAATTCTTTGACCAGTCCATTACCATTCTGGAAATTAACTACAACTCCGGACGTCTTGTCCGGAATACGTAGGGTAGCCAACTTCCATGTGGGCACTCGAGTTTTCCCAGAACTACCTTTGATTCCCAGAATCTCCACAGATCTCCATGGAGATGGCGTGGCTTTAGTGCATCTACTTGGCATGCAACAGGTCCTAGGTTCAATCCCCAGCATCTTCAGTTCCAAAAAGAGTGCAAGTACAATTGATCTCCAGGCAACAGAGATCAGTTCCCCTGGAGAAAATGGCTGCTTTGAAAGATGGATTCTATGGTGTTATACCCTGCTGAGGACCATCCCTTCCCCAAGCTCCACCAAATGTCCAGGAGTTTTCCATCCCAAAGATGGCAACCCTAGAGGTCTGATTTATGTGTCCATGTGTATATGACTACAGAGATGGGTTCCTCTGGAGGAAATGGTAGAATATGGGAGGAAATGGGAGATTGGAGGACAAACACTATGACATTTCCACTGAGCTTCTCCTACCCATCCCACTTTGCTATCTACATGAACTACCCCCAAATCTATAGGAATTTCCCAAACTGGAATTGGCAGCCCTAGGAATATGGTTAAAATCTAAATATATCCTCAGTGAATCTCCCAATAGTACCTTCATTGCTCAGTTTCAAGCACCAACTACAAACACTCATGTTCAGCCAGGCTTTAAATCCTTGGTTTAATGCTACCTCTTAATCATCATCTCCAGAGTTTTATTAATTTGATGTCAAATTATAATGTTTATGCTTAATCCTTTTTAAAATTTCTATCTGACATCATTTTACCTGTTGGAATTTGTATTTGTTGCTAATACGTTTAGGGTTTTAATTGATAAGTGGCTGGTTATATAATTACAGGCGCACATGATGCTGCTATTTTCATTGTTGTTTGCGGCCATGGTTTTCATTGCTGATTGTAAACTTGGATGCCTTAGGAGTTCTGTGATTGTGAGGTGGTACCTAATGGTTCAGTCCTGTGCAGGGGTGGATTTATTTCAGAGATCTTAGGCTGGAATAGCTCTGTGTAGAATTGCACTGTAAAGACCTAATATATCATAGCATGCTCTTGTGCATACTCTCTCATGGAGTCTTATTAGGGTTGCCAGGTCCCTTGAGTCCCCCAGCAGGAGACTAGGAGCCTGGCACTTACCCTGTGGAGGCTCCAGCATCTTTTGTTGTGCGTGTGCACAGTGCGCGTGTGCTCCTGGCGTGCGTGATGATGTCACTTCCAGGAAGTAATGCCATCATGCAGGTCAAAGGGCAGCCAGGAGTGCTTCTGCACTCGCCAAAGTGCTGAACTGCCCCCCCACCTCCAGCCAACATGAGCGCCCCCCCCCCCGCTGGCCAGGTAAGTGGGCGCAGGGGGAGGAGGTGGGAGCAGGAGATCCCCCGTCCCAGGTGAGGGAATGGCAAGCCTAAATCTTATCTACATAAAACTAACAAAATGCCCATCAGTGTGATAAGCAGACTGTATCTGGAGGCATGCCGATGTATCTTGAGAGCTCATGGGGGTACTGCAAAGCATCTTTGTGCCATGGACCAAGCGTTTATTATCTTAAATGATGCAGAGAAAAAGAAAGTAAAAAAGCAAGGGTGTCAAGTTACAATAGTGTTGCCCTGCAAAAGCAGCATTTCTCTTTGGACATCTAATTAATTGGACATCTAATTAATTAGACATCTTCTTCATTTTAACAACGATACAGCCAGTGGGTAAAAAACTATCAAGTAGCATTACTTATAACTTACATAATGATTTGAAAACTTGGTGCTGGCTTGCCCTGCAAGGTGGGTCACTGTAATTCACACTTTGTAGAAAGAAAATGGAGGCTGATAGCAAATTGCCCTCAGATACATAGTGAGTCAATGGCAGAAGTAGGATTTGATCAAAATCCCCTTAGTAGAGTCCTTTCCCCCCACCACCAGCTCTCATTAAAGAATAAAAGGGAAAAGAGGCAAGGAATGAATAAATGTTGGTATCTGTTTATATTTGGATGAATTGCTTGCCTTACAGCCCTTGAAAGAAATAATGACCATCATACGTCAGAGAGTGGAAAATATTTCTCCATCTCCTCTAGGAAAATGTTAAATCGCTTTACAACACTGCTAAAGTAGGTAGTCAAGCCTCAAGCAACGTTCAAAGCCAACAGGGTCTAGGGCTTAGCTAATTTATTTTTCTTACAATACAGCAGCAAATAACAAGTAAAATAATGGCGATTTGGCTGGTAAGGGCTTTTCTTTCCTGATCCTCAGCTTGCGAAATATTAGCAAAACATTTGTGCAGATATGCAGATTTTAACAGCACATTACCAAAGCTATTCTTCACAAATGAAGGTGCGAATGCAGAGAACAAAGTGCAGAAGCGTTTCACAGGCACACAAAAAAATTAGAAAAGCCCTTGGTGCCACATGCCATTCACACTTGATTTTAACTTCCTTCGGTCCTGGCTCCCACCTGATGGAGTGCTCTGTCTGCCGAGATCAGGGCCCATCTGCCGGGCCTGCAAGACAAGAGTTGTTCCACCAGGCATATGGCTGAGGCTGGGCCTCCGCCGGCCTGAAAAAAGGGGTGTATAAAAGCTTAACCCTCTCTGTGAAGGCTGTCCAGCATCCTGTTTTAAATGTGTATTAATAAAAACTGCTGTTTTAATGATGTTTTAATGCAGATGAGTTTTTATTGTATTTTAATATGTTGTTATCTGCCCTGAACCTGCCCGCGGGGAGGGCAGAATAGAAATTTGAAATAAATAAAATAAAAATAAATAAAAACATGCACAAAAATATGTGGCCTTATGGTCACATCAGGCCAGGTGTGCCGCTGTTTAACAATGCATAGCACGGCAGTGGGAAGCAATCTGTACCTCCAGAAGGAACTCCAGGCTGAGTGAGTCTCCTCGCCATCCTGCTGTGCCTCTTAGCATGTGTTAAAGAGCAGCAGGGGGCACTCTCTTGCCTACAGATACTAGCAGCAGATCTTTCCAAAAAGAAAAGAGCTCGCAAATAGGCTTACTGACCTCACGATGGGGCCAGGAGTTCTCTTGGAATCTCCTGGACTCTCTTGGAATCTTCAGACTACAGAGAACAGGAAGGAGTGGCAGTTTGGGAAGGTGGACTCTCTGGCATCATATCCCGGCTGAGCTCGCTGTCCTCCCCAAACTCCTCCTTTCCCAGGCACCACCTTCAAATCTACAGGATTTTCCTATGCTGGGGTTGGCATCTGTACTCACAAACCAGCTGGGGGTTCCAGCCCATGTCTGAAGATTACTGAATTACATGGGCTAGTATCCTTACTCGTTATTTTTATATATGGCATGACTAAAAAGTTTCAACAGAAGAACAGGGTCTGAATGGTTCAACAAAACTGGCTGTTGGAGAATAAAATGTTCAAAATGGTATGTGTCATGGTGAGAACTAAACGTGTGTTAATCCTGAATTGAGCATCAGTTCTGCATAATATGGGCTTCTTGAGGAGTGTCTGAAGCGAAAGTTTTAATGGTTATCAAATAATAGCTCTCAGTTCAGCATAAATATGACCATTTTATACTCTGTGTTTCTTCATGAGAAACTCCCCTCAATGAACCCTCTTTCTTCTGAACAAATGCTAAGCTCCCAGACACCTAATCTATTTATGTCTATAAAACCTGAACCACAAGTAGGTTGCCAGCCATTTGCAGACAGCAGGAGAGGCAGGGAGCAGGGATGGTGGGAAATGATGTTGAGCCAATGGTGCAAAGTCACTTCTGGTGAATACCACATCACGAGTATGCCATCAATGTGATGCTCTAGGATTCAGACAAAACTCTATGGGTTTTCCCTGAATCTTTGAGTGTTGCATTGATTTCATGTCAGTGATGTGACATCATTTCCTGGTATTGGTTAGAAATGCTAGCATGATGCTGCTTTTAAAAACATTTTTCTCAACGGCCAGCAGGCAACCTAGGGAGAAGCCGGGAGGTCTCTCTAACCCTGTGAGGTCAATACCAACTACTTGGTTGTGGTGGCAATCAGGGAAATGACACGGGGAGGAAAGGGTTGTAAAACCCTCCCATGCTGGGCCCTGATCCAAACTATGCCCTCCACGGGTCTTTTAAGCCTAAAAAAGGGATTTCTGATGTGCTTCCTGGTATCTTCTTGTTGCATCTTGCTTGGTCCTTAGCAGTTGGATTGTAAGTCTGTTCCTAAACTACACAGCTTTGGAATTAGGGTTGCCACTTCCAAGTGGGGACATTTCTGGAGATTTACTCTGGGGATGGCAGGGTTTGGAGAGTTAGGGACCTCAGTGGGATATAATGCCATAGAGTCCACCCTCCAAAGCAGCCATTTTCTCCAGGGAAAATAATCTCTGCAGCATGGAGGTCAGTTGTAATTCCAGGAGATCTCCATTCACTACCTGGAAGTTGGCAACTCTATTTGGAATACAAGAGCAGTCTCAAATTCTAAGATATTCTTCTATTTAAAAAGAAACCCTCTCCCTATCCAGAAAGCAAGATATTGGAGGGACGGTTTCTAACCTGGCTCTCTTCTTAATACAGTAGTTCTGTATTTGACGGGCACTGTTTTTGCAGGAAGCTTTCAATTAGGCCTTTCTCCCACCTGCAGTCTGAAATGTTATATTTCAAAAATGTGAAATCGGCCTTCCGTTTGTTGCCAAAACACACAAAACGGCCTATTTACTCTGTGTTTCTTCATCTATAAAATGGGCTTAATAATATTTAATTATGCACCACTCTGAGCTGTCACCACAGTTAATTGGATAATGTTTGCAGAGCAGTATGCTAATAAGAGACACCATCTAAATGTTAAGTGTTATTATCTCAGAAGGTCACTGCAAAGAGGAACACAAATGACCTATTAAACAGGCACAAATGAACCATGCCATGGTCAAACAAGACTCTGGGACGGCACATTTCAGGCTGGGGCACTGAAGAGATTTATATGTTTCTTGCATAACAGTCTTTTTTTTCTAACAAAATTCTCCCTGACAAAAGAATGTGATAGTTTTCAGTATCTGCATTTGAGACCCTTCTAGATAGATATCTAGGGATGTCAAACAGAGGGGATAATCCAGTCTGGAGGTGCTATAGAAGCTCTTTGTGTCAAATGTGACATGAAGATCTGTGGTGAAGAACTTCCATTTTTAAACTATGGAATGCATTACTGGTGTGGGGGGAGGGGAACAACTTTAGGAATAGAGTTACAGACTTCACCACCCCTCATGTCATTTTCATAATTGTAAATCCCTCCCCAAAAGAGAAGTTATTTGCCCCCAGGTACCTGCTCCTCTCTTCCAATATATATACTTACGGGAGCAATCCTAAGCCTAAAACTATTCAGAAGTAAGTCCCATGTTGTTCAGTAGGGCTTATTCCTAAGAAAGTGTCTTTAGAATTGCAGCCAACACATTTATAAGCTTGTATGTTTATTTCTGGGAATAAATACTGGGTTTTAATATGGTGATTTCATTGGAGAAGATGGGGGAACGGTTAAACTTTTACTTCCCCCATACAATAGTCCTGAATGATCCAGATTGGGCGTTTCAGCATTTAAAAAAAAATGTTGGAGGTCTGATTTACCAGTTTCCTAGTAATTTAATTTCGTAGTTGACCTTTAGACTCTTCTTCTGGATCATTTTCTTTCTTCCTTTCTAGCTACTGTCCATCTCTCCGTTGATCCAAGGGGCAGAAATAGACAGCTTTGCCCTCTCTTTGACAGGATTTGGAGAAAGAAACGCCCCCTGAAGGAGAGCCAATGGGCTTGTTCACAGATTTGTCTGGAGGGTGAATCAGTCAGCTCTAAGGACCAAACTATTTGTAATGCTGGACTTCCATGACTGGAACTCCAGATACTTTATTTGCTTTATAAAGTACCTGGAGGGGATCTGATATGGATCAAGACTATACTAAAAATATCTTCCTACAGCAGGTGCCTGTCTTTTTCCCCTACCAAAACCTAAAGCAGTGAGGAGGGGAGAATTTCCATTTGTAAAGCAGTGTGGAAGAAAACATTAAATTCCCCTCTTCCCTAGCACTAGATCCAGAGGATTTAGCCGTGCTGGTCTATAGTAGCAAAATAGTAAAGAGTCCAGTAGCACCTTTAAGACTAACCAACTTTATTGTAGCATAAGCTTTTGAGAACCACAGCTCTCTTCATCAGATGCATCTTCAAACCCACCTAAAAATTAGCTTTTGTCATAAAACATTTAATACAACTCTCCTTCCCAGCCAAAGCTAAACTGAATGAAACTAGTATAAATATATATGTTCTCCCCCGCTTCTATCCGCCTCCTCCTCCCTTTTGCCTGCTTTTGTTACCTCCCTTGTGTCAAATTTTAAATAAAACGTTCCTCTAGAGAAGGATCTGTCATCTGCTTTGCTCGGCACACTGATGGTGGTATATAAATAAATCATAATATTAATATATTTATTCTAATTTGACGCTTGTTGTTTTTAATCATTTTTACATTTGTTTGTGTGTTTTAAAACATACCCCTGTTTTTCAAATATTGGTTTAATAATGTTTAATGATCCCAACTGTACAATGTAGGATTCATTTGCGGTCTCTGTAACTTGCCTTGTAGATCAGAATCTCTGGCGACATGTTCCTTCTCGGACTGCTGTCCCTGTTCGTTTTGCAAAGTGAGGCCTTCAGCACCAGTTTTCCTGATGAAACCATTGCCGAATTTTCGGTGAACATTTACAACCAGCTGAGAGCAACAGGGGAAGATGAAAACATTATATTCTCCCCGCTGGGGATTGCAATTGCCATGGGAATGGTGGAACTCGGAGCCCATAGTTCCACCTTGAAGGAAATCCGACACTCCATGGGATACGACGGCTTGAAAAATGGTAATGTGTGTTTCAGTCAATCAATAGTTTCTTTGATAACACTATTTAATCCCCAAATAGTCCATCTTTGGAAGTGAGTCACACTTATTCTCAAGCAGCTGTGTGCAGGATTACATCTTCAGACTACCAAGGATATATGAAAATGTCAACAACGAAGCAGGAAGAGTCTTCGGTCACTTAAAGGTTAACACATAAAGTTTTATGAACCAGAGGCCACTTCAGGTGTTTGCAACCACTCCTTGGCAGATGTATATATGTGGGCCTAAAGAGAAAAAATGTAGAGAGTGAAAAGAAAGAGGTATGGTAATGGGTGATCACATGATTTCCATGGACTACTGCTTCCTACTTAACAGTCCTGTCCTGAGCAGAGGTATACTCTCCTAAACCTTTCAAGTTTTAAAAAATTTATTTATTTGTAGTCTACCTTTCTCATTGAGATCCCAGGTGGATTACATAGTACAAGTGAAAATATAATATAATCGATAGCTAATCGACTGAGCAAAGTACAATAATGAACAACAGGACGTTAAGGGAAACAGATGCAATAGGGTATGGTAGCAGAAAATTTAAATAACAAGCATAAAGCTGAGTATAGAGATGAAATCTTTCTAAACCAAGTGTAATTAATTTACATGGCATGTTTAGCAACGTGGAAACTCTCTAGTAGGCACATGTCTACATCAGCAGGCAGTACCAAACAGAATAGCATATAGTTCCTATCTCTACTAAGGTATCTCTCTGAGCTACTTGTTATGACACAGCCATATAATCTGGGTAGAAAACCCTCCGGATTAATTCGGTTTTGCATAGATTGTGAAATGCCAGAAGAATGGGAGCTTTCCTGACCTCCTCAGGCAAACCATTCCATAAGTTAGGGGCCAACACAGAGAAAGCACATGTGTGGGCAGTTGTTGATTTTACCCAGCTGTAGGATGGTATCTGTAGAAGGCCCTGTTCAGATGAACGAAACTGCCAAGATGGAACATAGCAGGAGAGGTGGTTGCACAGATATGATGAGCTGAGGCCATAAAGGGCTTTGAATGAGGTAGTCCTGACCTTGAACTGAGCCTAGTAATTGATGGGAAGCTGATGGAGTGACTGCAGAATGGGAGTGATATGCATGCTCTGTCTAGCTCCTGAGTCAGTAAATGAGCTGCAGTATTCTGCAGCAACTGGAGTCTCCACGTCAGCTTTGAGGGGGAGACCTGTGTAGAGTGGATTACAGTAGTCTAGTCTCAATGTTACTGTGCCATTGGCTATGTCAAGGTAGGGATCCATTTTAAAGTCTACTAAGGCCTAAACAGTTATCAGATTAAGCTATTCATTCTGGAATCTCCTTCTGAAGTTCTGTTGTTCAATAATGGTGACTCAAGTCAGCTGCTAAGCATTCTGGGAGATTGACATATTCTCCCACTGGTTTCTAGGCATTGTTAGCATGTGATGGGATATATAAAACAATGGCTCATGCACAGGAGAATGACCCATTCATGGTATCATCTTCATTCAACAAAAGATCATCAAAGAATAACTTCTGCATTGAATAGCTGAATTAAAATGTACTGGAGAATTTGCTATTATCCATTTAGATTTCAATTTAGAGAGGCTGCTCTTACGTTATAGCTGTAAAATTAGTTTAGCTAGACTTGGAAGACTGTAATATCATCTATTCCGGCTGCTGTAAATAGTCATTTTGTTTCTTCTGTATGCCTTTGAACATTGCAAATAACATCACATAATATACATCCTGCATTTCACTGTTTTTAAATCCCATTGCTTAGTATTTTTTTTTCTCTATGCCATCCTACATTTGATGAAATACTAGTCCACAGTGGTTCAAGTCATAATAAATCTAATTATGCTTTAAGGTGCCACAATTGTTTTTGGGTTGGATTTTGGGTTGGAATGATTTTCCTTCAGCTGAGTGGGATTTCCACAAATCCCCCTTTCCGCTGCAGCTGGAAATGCCCTTCCAAATCCTACTTCTGGAGGGCAGCAGACTCTCAGGAAAAGTGTGACAAGGAGGAGTCAAAGATCTGGCACAGGATGGGGGAATTCGTAAAAATCGAAGCCATGTTTCTATAAGAAAATAACGTGGCTTCTCCTTTGGAATGTTTGACCTTGAAAATGTTCAGTGTTCTTTATAGACTGCTAGTACATCAGCAGCCTTCTGGACAGGGCTGGCAACCTATTTTTAGTTAAATTTTAATAGGGCGATAAGACCTCGTGTGCCTGAAGGGATGGTCTTCTGTAGGGAAAAGTGGGTCATCCCAATATTTTTGTTAACATTTATCATAATGCAGGTGTAATGAAAACCTTTAATAGATGAGTAGAGTCTGAATGAATGCAGAACAGTGGAGCCAGTTTGGAAGCATCCTCAGTGCATTCAGTTAAACCTACTTTTCCTTTCCAGGAATGAGCTTGGGCGAAATAAAATGTTTTCTGCAGAAAGGAACTCTCCATGGTGCTGAAATCTCTCTCCCCCCCCCGCCCCAGAATGCCACACATACATGATCTGTAGAGTAATTTTCTACCTTTTAAACAAAAATTCCTTTCCATTTATGACTGCTACGATTATGATTGTGTGGATAAATATACATGTGGTGCTCACATAAGATCATAAGAGCAGCTATGCTGGATCAAAACTGATAGTCTGTCCTGTTTTATGTAGAACCCAACCAGATGCCTTCAGGATTCCTACGAACAGGGCATAGAGGCCAAACTTCCCCTTCCCACAGCAGCAGTATTCAGAGTGTTTGCCCAACTCTGAGGTTTTGTCCAATATTCATGGCCAATGGCCGTTGATGGAATGATCTTCTATAGACTTCTCTAATCCCCTTTTAAAGCCAACTAAACTAATGGCACATCCTATGGCAATGAAATAAAATTCTTTGCTCTTTGAGTAAAGAAGTATTTCCTTTTGTTTGCCCATCAATTTCATTGGATACCCCCAAGATCTAGTATTAGGGAAGAAGAAAGAGGTCTTGCTCTCTTCTTTCTACACCCAGTTCACACTTGTACAAGTGAACATAGGACAACTCTGTGATAATTGCTGTGGAGCCACTGTGCTGTAATGGTTAGAGTATCAGACTACTGGATGACCCAGCTTAAAATCCTCAATCAGACATGAAGCTCTCTGGGCGACCTTTGAACAGTCACATCTGTTAAGCCTATTTTATAGGATTGTTGTGATATAACTTGAGGATGAGAGCACAATGTATGTCACTGTGATCTTTTTGGAGGACTGGCAAGATGAGAAATAAATAGTTTTGAGACTAGGCATTCAGAGTTGATTCTCTAACTACCTGGATCAAAATTCAGCAGCAGGCCTTTGGGAAGTGAGGCAGAAATGGTTCCCTCTGCCTGGATCACTTCTGAGAACTGAGAAGAACACACTGTTGGGCCCTGAGACTTGCTCTAGGAACTTGGAGAACCTACTCTCTGTGTCTGGATTGGAAGTCCCCCCCCCAACCAGTGTCTGCATCTTCTCTGATAGCAGGGGGGCTAGTAAGTAAAAATAGGGATGGAGAAGCAAGAGTGGACTGTTGCCTCTCCACCTCTGAACTTCTAGTCCATGAAAGTTTCTGAATTTCAATGGAAGATCTTTATGTTCAAATCTGAAGTGTGACAAGGGATCACTCTCTAAATGGAACAGAACAGTGGAAACCTTCTCATTCCTACATGCAACTTGATAATTTTAATGAATTCTTAGGAAAGGGATGCTGCTAGGCACCCCTCTCATGAGCCATGAGGTTCCCACTGAATTTGCTATCTACTCCTCTGTGGGACCTAAGCTTTTTTTTTCACACTGCCGCTAAAACCTCCAAAGCATTTGGCGAATGTGGCAGAACAGTATGAAGCTGGAGGAATTAAAAATAAACATCCTTATTTTAGAGAAATTGTGACAGGCTGTTGGCATTTTATAAGATGTAATAATGTTTACAACAAGCTGAGATTTATTTTTCCACGCAAGTGGCATGCACTAATCCTATGTAAACATCATTAGTACAGCTTTTTGGGGGTGGGGAGAGGAATCTTTGAAGGCGCTCAATGGAAATCTTGAGAATAATAGCCCAAATTTTAAGCAGCTGGTATAGCAGTGTAAATATTTAGCAAAAGTGGTTGGGAACCTCCCATTAAAATCAGAAACATATGGGCAGATAATGCCTGTTTATGAAAAAACAGTTGATTGTCAACCGAAGCATGCCATTAGGAAAGACATTTCTCTACTGTAAGTGTAATAAATATATTCTGTGTAGGAAAAATTTGATTTGTACTGATCAGATGTAGGGATGTTTAAACACCTGTCAGTTTGACTCACATTCTGTTCACCAGTCACAGACAGGGAGCCAGTTATTTTTAATGGCCTGTTTGTTTGTTAACTCATTTGTGGCTATTCTGCAGATTGCTTCAACTATTCCTCGCTAATAGTATGATAAAACACAACTGATATTTTATACACATGTTCACCTATAGCCTGAAGGTCCTACTTCCCCCTCCCCACCTTTGCTATGCCACTGCTCGATTTAGCAAGCAGTGGTTTAAATAGGTGGTCATAAATAATATAAATGTGATTTTAAAACAACTTGCCAACTTCAGGTGGGTATTCAAGTGGTTTACAGTAGAAGAGCAAGAGTCAAGTCCAATAGCACCTTAAAGACCAGCAATATTCTCGAAAGCTTGACTCTTGAAAGCTTATACCCTGGAAAACTTGTTGGTCTTTAAGATGCTACTGGACTCAAATCATTCTCATTTCACGTTCGTCTGTGTAGTCCTTAGCAAAGTTAATGGTTGCTGATCTGGTTTAGATGGGCAGAATTTCGCACATGTACAGTTTTACGAAAACCCCTTTCAAACCTGTTTGGGTTGTTTGGGGCCCAACTGAGCAGGCCAGACCGTCATCTCATGTCTGATTGACACAGCAGAACGTGTGAAGTTCAGCTGTGGAACACATGCCCCACAGGTTCACAGCACCTATAATCAGATATCCCCATGGAGCAACATGAGAAGAATGGTTGCTCACTGGGTTCAATACGCGGAGGGCATTTTAGGAAGTGGAGCGTTCTCCGCATTGAAAATGAAGACGCTCCTGCTCACATGAAGCTTTCAGTGCTTGTGAGAGCTCTGAGAAATTTTGAATGGCTGGTGTTGCTTCTAATTTTTTTTTTATAGTCGGGTCTCTGAAGAAGAGTCATACAACTTATAAAATGTTTCCCGGTGACCTTTTCTATTTAGAACTAAACTATCACTATGATATTCTCCAGGGAAGACAGTGGCATACTTTAAACCCTTGATATGTTTACCTGCTCTGACAGATGTATTTTCTCTCTGATTTCAGGTGAAGAATTTTCATTCCTTAAGGACCTTTCTGACATGGCAGCTGCTGAGGACAGCCAGTATGTGATGAAGCTTGCCAATTCCCTTTATGTACAGGACGGATACCACATCAGTGACAAATTTCTGCAGCTGATGAAAAAATACTTTAAAGCTGAGGTGGAAAATGTAGATTTCAGTCAAAACCTAGCTGTAGCCAGCCAAATCAATAGATGGGTGGAGAACCATACAAACAGTATGTTCTTGTATTTTAAAATTACTCTTTTCAGTTAATCACTGTCATTTTATACCATTCTAAGCCTTATTGGGGGCGGGAGGGGGCTTTTATTTTTAATTTCATTTCCCTGACTTTTTCTGCACAGTCACACCATTCTTGACAGTCTTCAGTGTCTTCAAATTTCTCCTTGCTGAAGTTTTCCTTATCCTATCAAGTTGCTTCATTTTCTTAAATTTGAGTGACTTGAATATGTGCATAACATCTTCGTCTTAGACTGGGGTGAACTTGCCCCTTAGCTTACCCGGAAATGCCCCTGGAGGGCTCTTGGCAGCCGGGATAAGACCAAGTCTTAGCAAGAGAAGTAGAACCAGAAGTTCTGCTCACCTTGGATCTGTCTGGTGGTGATTGACGACAGGTTTAGGTTAACCCGCCACCCCTTCCTGCACTGCCCCTCACCAACTCCAACCCAAGAAGCCTGGGTTATGCTGTCCTGGAAAGGTTCACAGCTTAGACCCAGCCAGTGACAGCAACAATGAACCAAGGCTCTTGGGTTGGCTCCCTCCATTCTTCTGCCAAATCAAAGCCAAGAAATCCATGCAGAATTGCCACTGCCACAGAGAACTCTTGTCTCAAGAGTGATTCCATACATATTGGATAATGCATTTCCAATCCTCTTTATAGATCATTTGGAATGAATTTTTTTGTGCGCGGAACAAAAAAATCCACCTCAAACGATTGATAGGCCATTTCCACACACGTTGAATAAAGCACCTTCAATGCACTTTAGCAATCCTTTGGAAGTGGATTTTTTTGTTCCACACATGGAAAAGCAGTTACAAATGTTCACTAAAGCATATTGAAAGTGGATTATCCAACATGTGTGGAAGCAGCCATAAAGTGCATTGAAAGTGCATTATACAACGTGTGCAGAATCAGTCTGGGCTAATTCAGCATCTCAATCTGTCCCTGGCCTTAAACGTTTTTGGTGACATTTCTTATGGAAATGCAAATGTTCTTTGCTACAACACTGCAGTTTGAAACTGTGACCAATGCACCCCATTTTTTTAAGGTTGCATTTCTTAGAACAGCAAATTAGAGAACCATTCTGCTAATGGTAGTCTTCAGTGCTTAGCATTTTGACAGAGTTTTCAGTGTTCAGAACACTTCATTTTGGCAACTATTTAGGGTTTTAAAAAAAATTCCTTTGGTTTCACTTGAAAGATTTTAACTATTGCTTTTAAGCCCCTTTGAGTAAAGAGAAAAGGTGAGGTATAAATATTTCCGTAAATAAATTTGCCTTATCCCAGTAATCTTTACAACAGCCCTATGAGGTAAGCCAGGATTATTATTCCTATATTGTGGAGGAGGGAGATGAGGCTGATCAAGAGTCACTTAACTAGGGCCACCTAAGAATTTGTGGCAGAGGTGAGATTTGAACCAGGGACATCCTGGATTACAACTTATTCTCTTTATCATTATGCTGCATCAGTTGAACAACTACTAACTGACTTATTTTTATTTTTTAAGTGACATAATTCGTCATGGTTCAAAATTGGATCATAACAGCTGAAAGGACCTCACGGGTTGTCAAGTAATCAAGGATTTATTTATTATTTTTATTATTAGACTTCTATTCCGCCCATCCCACCAGGCGAGCTCAGGGCAGATCATATCATTGAAAATACAATAAAACGTAATTTCATACAATTTTACATAAAACATTAAAACACTATAACAATCTAAAACCAGATTTTCAACAGTACTAATATAATTTCCAAGGTGGAAGCAGCTCCTGCTCGACTATTTACTTGGCCTCTCTTTGAGTGTATTAGGGCCAAGCTACAAGTGACAAATGACACTTGAACGGCAAGTGTATTTCTCCCTGTTCACTTGCCCTCCACCCAATCCACTTGCCATTCAAGTGTCATTCGTCACTTGTAGCTTGGCCCTTAGGCAGCAACTAGGCAATTAAATTGCCTAGGATTGGCTAGATCTGAATTTTCTCCAGCGGTTTGATTGATTTGGTTTATGTGGAGCTTTGGGGCTCCATCAGAGCCTATCCATGTGTACTGTAGAGATGATGCCTGAGGGAAATAAAGTGATTTCATTAAGATAATCTAATTCCCATTGAACCCTGTGGGACTTGAGCACACACCTGGTAATTACCCCACTGATTTCACTAGAATATAGGCCCATTTCACTATCCCCAGGTTGCCATGATCCACATCTCATGGGGGGAGGGGGGTTAGTCAGCTGCAGCGACATCTGAATTGGCTCTTAATACCATGCTAATTTGTACAAATTTAAATAATATGTTTAAATGAGTAACCTAACATTTCTAAATTGGTTGATGGCCTCCGAGACAATTATGTCTACAGATGCACGATGTCAGCAATGTATTTTATATAAAAACGTTTTATGACATATATAAAGATCTTTTATGACAGATCCATTGATATCGTTGAAGGTATAACTCATAAGCAAGTTTTTTTTATCTAACTTGGTGTTCACCATTTGAAAACAAGCGCTTCTGTTCATAATCAAGGTCGGCAAATGTGATCTGAAAGGTATCAGAGACATTTCCGACACAGAAAAGGGAGAGGGTTTTTTTTCTTTAAGTGAGAAACTAGCTTTCATTGTCTCCTGGTGCCAAGGCCCTTGACTCTGCTCCAAGGGGCCTCTCTCTCAACAAAAGGAAATTTAGATGCTGTCTTCCCTGGGCTTCTTAATGTTGTGAAGTACTTGCATAAATCCCATTAACTTCTCTCTGGATCTGTGTCTGTACATCAAAAGGCATTTACTATGCAGAGTGTATGTGCGTGTGCAGAAGAGAAAGAAAAGAACACTTGAGATTGTACCATTATGAACTACAAATAAAATAGCTATGGGGAGTGGATCTTTTGCTCTTCTCTTGGCAGCTTCCTCTTTGTGGCTCCTCGGGGTTGGGAGACCCTCAAGAATAGAGTGGGATACAGTGATGGGGAGGGTGCATATGCAGAGCCATTGGATCAGGAGGACCTCTTTCTTGTTGTTTTATGCCCAGTAAAACATTGGGACCCATCTGTAACTAACCATGAAATCTGGTGTATTTACTCGATCCATCACTGTCTGTGCAGGATTCCAAACTCCAAATTGTTCTGCTGAAAGCAAGCCATTCCCAGTTGGCAACGCCAGGTAGTAGACAATGTGGTTCGGAGCAGAGTGATTTATTTGGAAATGTGGGCACAGCAGCTGCTGTACTTGGCTAACAAGCCTCTCATGACTTGAACAGATGTAAGATGTCTCTTCCCTTCCTTGAGCAAATGTCAGTGGGCCTAATGCTGAACTGCTTACACCGTTTATTGCTCACATTATCCTTAAACCCTGCAGAATATTATTGGTATAAGATTGACTTATAACATGAGGCTGTAAGGAAATATCTGCATGCTTTATGTCTAATTGTGCTATTTTCTTTTTTTTTAAAGGCGAGACTTCCAATAGAAGAGCAGTGCAATCCAAAGCAGAGTTACACCCTTCTAAGTTCACTGAAGTTAAGGGGTTTAGAAGGGTGTACCTCTGTGCAGGATTGCACTGCAAATTCTTTTGGGTTGTCTTTTTATACTAGAGCTGTTGCATTAAAGGTGTCCTCGTGCAGAGAAGTTAGCATTGGAGTCGTGTTTACCTGCTTTCGTGTTTGTGTTTTCAATAGATTGAGAGGTAGCCTGCATTCTGACATCATGCACTCAGCAGAATTTAATCCCAGTTTATAATTACAGTACTAGGGAAGCAAAATTTGAGTCCAGTAACACCTTAAATATCAACAAAATTTTCCAGGATATAAACTTTCATGAGCCAAAGCTTACTTTATTGGATACTTTGTCAGGTACTTGGGAAAGAAAGCCCAGTTTGTTGATGCGCTTACATTTGGACTGCACTACAAAATGGAATTAGATTGAGCACTTCCAAAAGTAGGGAAGTCTTCAGTTGTGCTCCCTGTGTGAGGAATGGAGAGGCCGGGGGCGAGGAGAGGGGGGTAGCATAGTTGATGGTTCACATCCCTGCTTGGATTCATTGAACTAAAATATATTTGTCTCACTAAACCTTAGTATAGCCCTGTAAAATTAGATTGGTATTATTATCCTCATAAGGGGACATGCTGAAAAAGTGGAGGCAAGATGTGAACTGGGAATTTCCTGGCTCACAGTTCAGTCTCTTGACTGTTGTACTATGCTAGGCAAAGACAGCTTTCAGCTGAGGAGGTGCAAAAGGTATCATGCCTGCCTGCTAAATGGACACCTGATTTGATTTGGATTCATTGCTAGACATGGGCACGAACAGAAAAAAACCTGAACATGCTGTTCGTGGTTTGTTGCCATCCACGAACAACGAACAGTGAAAATTGATGAACATGACCTGTTCCTGAACATGTTTGTTGTTAGCTGTTTGTGGAGGCTGGAACCACTCCCACCCAACCCCCCCACTTAGCCCCCCTTACCTCAAACCCATTTACCTGGCCCTTTAAAGATCCCTTTAAACTATCAGCTGGTAGGCGGCAGGGGGGATTCCCCCCTGCCGCCTGCCAGCTGATAGTTTAAAGGGACCCGTCCTGGCAAAAACAGCAGTGTCTGCTGGCAGCTATTTTGAGAGGTTACCAACTGACCTTCCCAATGTCCAATACCCACCAAATTTGCAGGGGACATAGTTCTCACTGTTCTCTGAAGTCCCCCCCCCCACGTTTCAGAGAGATTGCACCCTGGGAAAGTCATGATCCATGGGTCTCCCCCTTTCCTGTCATTTTCTGTTTACAGTGGCAAAACCTGGACTGTCTGCTGCCTGGAAGCTACTTTGAGGGGTAACTTACAAGCCAGAAGGAAAGCCAGAAGGAGTACCGACCAAGATCAGACAGGCCATGCCTCTGTTGCCAGGGGAATTGATTGCAGGTGCCAGACTGTCTGGCTTGACAAACGGAGGGTGAATGCAATGAATGAGGCTTGCAGTGACCACCTGTTTGTTGAGAATGGGGCCTCACAAACAGCTTGTTCTCGAACAGCTGTTCGGGGTGTTCGTGGCTTTTTTTGCTTCGTATTGCTGTTCGTACCCATGTCTATTAATGGCATCAGCTGTCTTTGTACCAGGCTCTACTGCCAGCCATGTATAGAATATTCTGGAAGCCTGCCAGGCATTTCCCACTCTTCATCAGTCCATGTGCCAGCTAAGATCAACTAATAAGCCTTGCAGGGATCTCCTCATGATGTCAAGACAGGATGGCTTTTATGATGGTGGCCTCTACCTCTTGGAATCTTCTTCCGGAGGAAGTATGGAAAGCGACATTCCTTCTCAGGTTCCTTAGATGACATAACTTTTCTCTTTCAATGGGCCTTTGAGACAGACTTCTGAATTTGTCTGCCAAAATGATACTTGGCATTGTTGGAAGTGACATTTTGATTGGTTTTTATGGCTTTACTTTATGTTCTAATGCTTCTTTAAATAGCCTTCAGCACAGGATAAAGTAGTATGAAATATTTACAGTCAATAAAAAGAGGTACCTGCTCTTCCAGAACGCAGCGAGCGTTTCCGCTTGTGTATGATGCTGCCAGAGAAGCATCCAGAGAAGCCTCCGCATCACTCCACCGGGAGAGGGGGGTTAGAAAATCTATAGCTATTACTACCCAACGGTCCATTCTGATAGACCCAGCTTTTGTACATGACTGTTAGTCTCTGCTTCCCTATGTAGCATCACCTTCTACAACCTATTCCCAGTTAGATACTCACCAGCACCGTCCCAAGTTGTATCAAGTGAGTTGTGTGCAGTCTTGTTTGGCAGTTAGGGAGCATTTCATTTCACCAGAATTCCCAGAAATGAAAGAGAAGAAAGAAAAGGACAAAAAAAGAGAAACCCAGTGGGAAGTGGGGGGGGGGGGTTGTCTGCTCCTATGCTTGGCTGCCATCTGTGACGAGGACAGAGGCCTGTTCATGTGTCCTGCTTGTGAGCAAGCCAGAGGGACTAAGAAGTAGTCAGGTCTTGAAAGGTGCCAAGAAAGAACCATGATGGAGGGGCTCTCAGTTGTCAAAGAGGGCAACTATTTGTTCAAGCTGAGAAGTGTTAGGATACATGTAATCCCCTTGCCAGTACAGGCGGAAGTCAAAGCAGCCCATGGCATGCCCATCTTCTACACACTTGGGTATAGGAGAGAGCAGTCATTTCAGTAGTGCTCCTAAATGGCTATAATTGGACAACTGCAGCCTTTAAGAAGATAGAATGCATTTTCCCTGTGCCCCAGGTCTCACTTGCTACCATCTGCCCAATGTTCTGGCTTCTACACATGCTTCCTATTCCTATCCCCCTCCTCCCTAGCTGTTCTGCTTCAAGAAGTGTTATCTACTTAGGGTTGCCAGCCTCCAGGTGGTGGCTGGATATCTCCCGGAATTATAACTGATCTCCAGGTGACAGGGATCAGTTCCCCTGGAGAAAATGGCTGCTTTGGAGGATGGACTCTATGGCATTATACCATTCTGAGGTCCCTCCCCTTCCCAAACCCTGCCCTCTCTAGGCTCCACCCCCCAAATCTCAAGGAATTTCACAACCTGGACCTGGCAACCCTATATCTACTCCTTTCTAGAGGCCTCAGGGGCCTCAGCAGTCCCTACACACTTGACCCCACAATCAATTTAAATGACAATGCATGTCCTTGGAGCATCCATGACTTTGCCAGCAATCCAACAAGCTCTGGATGCGAGTTGACAACATCTGCTTCTCAGGTGATAATGTGTACCACCAATTGTATGAGTGCGACAGCAGCACAAACATTCGAAATACATCTCCTTTCAAATTACAAATATATCAGCAATTTGTGAGAGCTGGGAGAGGCTTGAACTTTTCGAGGGGAACACGGACTGCAAAATTTGCAAGGTTGGTGATGTTGCTGCAGAACGCTCCATTTCCTGTACTCCCCCCTCCCCCCCCCCCGGCTGTGAAAAAGCCAGCAGGGTTTCACTCAGAAATGTTAAATGACTGCTAAACAGCAGACTAGAAAGGCTTGGGGATTTTTTTAAAAAATAAAATTTGTGAGGAAAAAGTTAGCATATTCGCATCCTGCGTAACTCAGCCCTTCAAGGTGAAGCCTACCAACGTAGTATGAGAGAGACTTTAAAGGGTAATTACTACTTTAGTTGATTAATCTACACATTGAATTGGTTAGGGGTTTTTTTTTTGGGTAGTGCTGTTTAATGTTGACGCTTCACAACAGTAGATTAATGGAACGGGTTTATCCATCGGAACTAAAGCTTTTAGGTTTTTATCCCCAAAGACTTGACAGTTTAATTTGAGGATCCAAAAAGACATTTGGAATTGGAAATTGCATATTTCTTTTGTTTTGTTTTGTTGTCTTGCCTTTTAAAGACTGGGTAAGCTTTGATTTCAGTGTTCAATTAGACATGCTGAGTGATGTGCTCCTACTCTCCCCCTTTTTATCCGACAGATATGATCAAAGATTTTGTGTCAGCGAGGGATTTCAGTGCTCTGACTCATTTTGCCCTCCTCAATGCCATATACTTTAAAGGAAACTGGAAATCTCAGTTCCGTCCAGAAAACACGAGGACATTCTCTTTCACGAAAGACGACGAAAGCGAAGTGCAAATCCCAATGATGTATCAGCAGGGAGAATTTTATTATGGTAAGGAAGAGATCCCAAATTTTCTTTCTAGCTATCCAATTTTATTTTTCATGTATTTATTTAAAAGATTTATATGCTGCCTTTCCACCCAAATAAGCTCCTTAAGATGCCAAATAACATGAGAATATTTAAAACATTAAAACACCATTACAGACACACACACACACACACACATATAAATACACATACATATTTAACAATAAAATAATAACAGACACAACCAGGGAGGTGGGGCAGATGAGAGTTCAGACTTGTGCCACGGAACTAACCGATGTGTTTCCTAGCACCCACATGCTACTTAAGTCTGGGGAATAAAATCCAGAAGGTCTTCAACTAAACAGAAACATACAAGGTGCTTCTGACTGCTTCCTACCACCTGATTGACTAGCCAAGTCTGAGCTTATTCGATGACCTAGACAGAGGGTTTGTTATGTCTCTGGGCTCGGAAACTTCCCCCTTCTAGGAGCATCATAGGAAGCAAACCCTTCCTTCTGTTAGTCTTATAAGGTGCTACCGGACTCTTGCTCTTTTCTGCTGCTACAGACAGACTAACATGGCTATGCATCTAGAAAAAAATATCACACAGCCATCAAAGAGAAGCAAAGTAACGATATAGGCCATTTCCATACGGCTTACTTGATTCTGCAAAATAGTGAAATCTCGCGAGAAGACACTGTTATCGTGCGAGAAGACGCAATAACAGCGTCTTCTTGCGAGATTTCACGCGAGATTTCGCTATTTTGTAGAATAAGGTAAGCCGTGTGGAAACGGCCATAGTGCCATTATATGCTTTTATTGTCTCCTTGTAAGCAATCTTGAAGAACTGTTCTTTGTGTAAAAACAGCATATCTATAAACGTTTTTAAAAAAAGAAATAGAATGCACTTGGAAAGTCCGGCTAAGACCGTGTTTTTCTTCTAGGGGAGTTCAGTGATGGCTCCAACGAAGCAGGAGGCATCTATCAAGTTCTGGAAATACCCTATGAGGGGGATGAAATCAGTATGATGATTGTTCTTTCCAGGCAAGAAGTCCCACTAGCCACACTGGAGCCTCTGGTCAAAGCCCAGTTGATTGAGGAATGGGCAAGCTCCGTGAAGAAACAAAAGGTGGAGGTCTATCTCCCAAGGTGAGGATACTTGTTTGGGTTCTTACTGGAGAAAGTGCAGTGCAGTGAATGGCTTGTTAGATTGGTCATTGATGAGAGAGGGAGGCAGTCAGAGGGTCAGAGAATGGGAAGACAGGTAGTGGGAGAGATGAGTATTGCTGATGTACCCACAGAAAGCCAGGCAAATCCTTGTTAGAATATAAAGAGTATTTAACAAGGCCAGAGCTGTTCTTGGAAGATAAGATCATTTAAAAAATTTGAACTTTTCCTTATGCCTGTATCAACATGATGTGTTTTCTTAAGAATGGCAGAAGTTAATCTGAATGTGTTAAATTTTTTTGCTTCACTAGACAGAGAGCGAGAGCGCATATCAGTCACCCAGACAAAGAGTAAATTCTACAAGAACGTTGTCTAACAAGTACAACCGTTTACTTCTGCCATCAGCCATTTCTACTTAAATCAATTTTGTACTATATTCCACGAATTAGTTGCCATGTTTCATTTAGGTTCTTTTTTTTATTTTATTTTATTTTTCATAGCTACAAAACACTACACAAAACTATCACAAGGAAAGGGGAGAGGGAAGGGACAAAGGGGGGGGGGTGGAAAAAGAAAAGGGGGGGAATGAACTACAAACACTAAACACTACACTTCAATGTTTCCCTTCATACTGTCAATACAAAAATAGCTCCATAAAATAATGATGGAGTGGTTAATCATACAGAGAATAAACATTTCAAATTCTGGTTAAACTTTCCTCCCCCTTCTAGGTCCCGGACGCAATTCTCTCTGTGCAACTGCTGTTGCGATGCTCTCCTCCTCCCCCCCCCCTCCGGCTCCTCCTTTTCTTCGTTCTTGGTGCAGCAGAGTTCTGGGTTTTTATTCTCAAAATCCTTTAGTTGATCTTCTGATAATATCTTATAGGCCTGATCTTTATATCTGAACCATATTCCTTCCGGGAATAACCATTTGTACTTTATTCCATGGTCCCTCAGAAGTGCTACAAACTTTTTATATTTAAAACGCCGTTTCCGGACTAGAAATGGAACGTCCTTCAAAATCTTGACTTTCAAACCCATAAAGTCCAAATCCGCATTGTATGAGTTATATAGGATGGTGTCCCGAATCTTTTTAGATGAAAAGTCAATAATGATCTCACGAGGCAACTGTCGCTTTGTTGCATATTTTGAAGAAGCCCGACGGACCTCCAAAATGGCGCTTTTAACCTCTTCTTTAGTCGTCCTCGCGGGTGTCGCCAGTAATTCCGAGACCAAATCCCACAGATCCTCATTTTCCTCCTCTTTCACGTTTTGGAGACGCAAAATTGTCTGCGTTCGTTCCACCTGTAGCCCGATCAGCTGGTTCTCCACCAACTTCAGGTCCTTTTTTGTAGCCTTCACAAGTGACGCACTTTCCAGAGCAGACTTTTCTGCCCCCCCCGCTGCTGCCTTAATGGTTTTCACCTCGCTTTCAATTAAGCCCACCCTTTGATCAGTTTCGTTCAGCTTGTCAACAAAGGGTTTTATAGCTTCCACCACCGCCCTGCGTACCAACTCTTCGAGCGACTCCCCCTTCTGCAAGGTAGCCGAGATTGACTTACCGAGAGCGGGACTTTGCCTCTTTGCTGCCATTTGGGGGGGGGGCGCCGTTTCATTTAGGTTCTTATTAGAGCGTTCTTTGTTTCTAATGTATAGGATCTTGAAAAAGCTTGCATCTGTGCAGAAACAAAGGTACTGATGATCAGAGGAAATCCTAATCGGTTTGCATGTCCTGTTTGAACTTTTATCCCCTTCAAAGAAGAATCCTTTTTTTTAAATGTTACTTTGTTTGGATATAAAAAACACTGCAGACACTCCATGCTGCAAAGTGTGTTTCAGTGAATTGAGTTTGATTGGGAAGTTTTAAGGGCCCAGCTAGGAGAGATATTTTTGTATTGGACTTTACATTAACGAAAACTGTGGCTAAAGGAAAACCACTCCAGCTCTGTGAGAAGGTTGTTTTGTAAAATACAGTGATCTTTGCTAGACAAGAAGGCGTTTTTGCTTCTAAGGATATTCAGCTCCACCTCCCACACTGAATCTCTGTCTAGAACAGGCATCCCCAGCCTTAGTGAACCTGTGGGAACTTCTGGAATTGGATGCCACTCTAGAATTTCTGCCATGGATGGAGCATGACCAATTTCAGAATGGCTGCCATGAGGTCTGAGGGCAATCATAAAATGCTAGGAGGTTCCGTCTGATTGAGGCAGCTATTTCCGAGTGGATGCTCCAAGCAGACATGAAGAGGATGCCTCCTAAACTCTTCTGAAGTACTTCCTGCTCCCTCGAGTTGGAAGAAACCCAGGATTGGTTCTTTGATTTGTGGAAGAGATTCTTTAAAGAAGAAGGAAATGGTTGCCAGGAAACATATTGGTGGACACCATGGTGGCCCTGGGCACTAGGTTGGGGGTCACTGGTCTAGAACATAGCTGGGAAGTTGTTAGGGGTCCCAGGTCCCCCAGTGGGGGTGGGGGATCCCCTACTCCTACTCCCACCCTCCACTTCCCACCACCACCACTCACCTGGCCAGCAGGGGGTAAAGGTAGGGGAATAGGCCTCCCAGGTACACTTCTGGGGTAGGGCAATAACATCACTCCTAGGAGTCACATCATCATGTCACCCTGGGAGTGCTTCCACATTCACAGCAGGCCGATTTGGGCCCAAATCGGCCCACAGCAAAGCGTGGGAGTGCTCTCAGCCCTTCTCACAGTTTGCAACAAGCCGATTTGAGGCAGTTTGGGGCCCAAATCGGCCCTTTGTGAAGCGTGAGAGGACTCCCAGCCCCTGCAAGATGACGTCACACTAAGATATCTCCAAACGCGAGTGCCAGGCCCCCCTCTCCTCTCAGGAGGGTAAGGGGACCTGGTAACCATAGAAGTTGGCCATTTCTGGTGAATTATATGGCGAACTGTCTCGTTTAATTATAGCAGAATATTGTAGTATATATCAGTAAGCTATATGTCAGCAAGTATTCTAGGACTGAACTAGACCAGGGCCATTTCCACACGGCTTACCTGTGTTTGTAACATCCCGGTAGATTGCGCAAAAAACACGGAAGATCACATTTCCTCGCGCGAGATTTGCACGACGTCGCGTGACATCGTACAAATCTCATGTGAGAAAACACGATCTTCTGCGTTTTGTGCGCGATCTACTGGGACGTTACGAGCACAGGTAAGCCGTGTGGAAACAGCCCTGTGGTGAAAACTGATCATTCTGCTAAGACCTGCAGTCTGTGTCTTCACCCAGCAGTTTGGGTACCTGATGTTTATCTCAGATTTGTCTAAAATGTAGTGTAGTGGAGGAGTCCTACAAATACAGGGATAAAGTACATTTACAAGCAAGCGTCCCTTGCTCTGCCTCTCTCCTGCAAATTTTACCATTTTCCTGACCTACCTTCTTCTTTTACTCACACATGTGAGACTGCAAGCTAGTTTTGCTGACAAAGAGTGTTGTCATGTTAGGTCGGGTTGCCAACTCTGGACTGGAAAATTCCTGGAGATTTGGGGATGGAGCCTGAGGAGAGCGGGGTTTGGGGACGGGAGAAGAGGTGAGGGAACTCTGAGGGATATAATGCCATAGCAGCCTGCAAAGCAGCCTTTTTCTCTGAAGTCTGGAGATGCATTCTGGGAGATCTTCTGGGCCCACATGGAGATTTGCAACTTTCAGCAGAATGTGGAGGTTGCAGTTGCAGGCTGTTCTTTTCAGTTGATCAGAACAAACACCGGTGACCAGTTGCTATGTATTCAGGACAGCTCATGGAACATGACTTTCTTGTCTCCTGCTGAAATTCAAAAATGGCCTGTGAAAGGTTGCTTCTGCGGGACCGTGAACAGCATTTGTGGGCCTCTGGGGCTGCTACAGCAGTGAAGAGGCAAGGAAGCCACTCTCTGTAGGTGGAAATACTTACATCTGAAGAAACAATTGGGAGGATTCAAGCCATAATTAACTTGTTCGGTCCATTGTTACATGATATACTGATGATGTTTAGTTTGGGTTTCAAAACAAACAAAAGATGTAGACCAGTGATTCCCTCACTAGTAGGGCAGCCAGACACCTAGTGCCAATGGGTACTCCCTGCTGGTGCTCCCTGTGCCCCTGCTAGTGTTCATTTGGAAGGGGGAACAGAACCTGGAGGTGACGTTACTATGTTGTGCGATTCTCTAAGAATTTCCCTGATCATTATAGCTTTTATTATAGAATTTCAGGGAAACCCTAGAGCGTCATGTGATGCAATGACATCGCTTCCAGTTACACAACCAGAAGTGGTGTCACAACATCGAGTGGTACTGTTTCATGTGCTCTCCATCCCACTGGTCTCCTACCTGTATTTTCAGCACTGGGCTGGCCACCCTACACATTAATGTGCCTTAGCACAGACTGAAGTGTGCCTTGAAATACTAAGCCACTGACTTCATGATCGCCGGAGCAGGGAGGCTCAGTACAGCATTGATCCCACATCTCTGTTAATACGCAGGCAGTTAGATCATGTCAAGGGAGATGGTTATAGATTCCCTGACACAACCTACATTACAGCTGACAGCTGGGAAGGAATGCTTACAGTATCAACACAGTCAACAAGCACAGCTTCATACTGGAGCTCTGATGGAGTAAAGGGGAAATGGGACACCAGGAAGCAAAATAATTGCTCTCTTGCTGTTGCAAGTAGAATATATACCCATTATTTCAGAGTGCTGATTGACATACATAGAGTGTGTGTGTGTATACACACACACACACACACACACACCAGCTTGATACCCATACTTCGCTACTGTGGGAGGTGCATTTTACCTCAGGACACATTCAATGACTCCCAATAGCAACTGCAGACTGTTTAAAAGGTAGGGGGTGAGGACCAATCAGGCCACATACGCAAATGACCTCTGTGTTCCAATTGTCCCGGTGGGGGGGGGGGGGAAGAGGTGTGGAATGTTGTGAGCCCCAATCAGCCCGCATATGCAAATGACCTTGAAAGGCTAGCTCAATCAGGGAAGAGTAGCCGAGCTGGCAGTGGGCAGGGGTGCAAACAGGCAGCATCCTGCCAGCCACACAGGGAAGTTGTATCCCTTTGGGAAAACACATTTTACCCCTTTTTACCTGCTTAGGTAAAATGTGGGCAAATTTCTTAAAATCCATTAGGGGGAAGATTTCTTAAAATCCCTTCTTAGTGGGGGTTTACATCATGAAAGGAATGTTCTCCCCAAATTTCATGTTTCTAGGTCCAGGGGTTTGGACTGGGTGTTGATGAGTTAGTCAGGACACTTGTCTTTATATATAGATAGATAATCTGGTTTAGCTGTAATAGTGAAGTAGGTCTTAATTTTTGAACTGGAGAAAGATTCCATGTCTGTATGACAACATTTATAAAAACTTTGGACTAATTTATAGGGACTAGATCTACAATATTCAAATCTTAAGGGGGACCCAAGAATGTCCAGTGGAATTTTTGACTTCTCTTTTTCGACAGCTGACATCATCACAGAGTTTAGAAGTCCCCTTTGATTTCAAAAGTGGTTTCCTCTGAGGCAAGAATATCAGTGGTTTGAGGAACTTGAGACCAGAGTCCCCTTGGGCATACAAAACTAGCCGCAAGGTTTCTTTGAATCCAAAAACTAGTAGGTATCGTTGATAGCTATGTAGCCATAGTCCATCCCAAACAATGCAAGGAGAATGAATAGATTGAACAAAAGTAAATGGGGGATCACATTTTCCCTGGTACAATAAGCTTGTTACAGTAAAGACGGGCAATCCATGTGCACCTTATGTCACCATTTAATGCACATGCAGCAAGCAAGGAAGCAAGACTCCATTGCCAAGCAAAACAATTCAGAAGAAGAACGCCGCGGACTGGGTTACTGTTATTAGCCAGTACGTCTTCCTTTTTTATGTTCTTCAGCTAAATTATGCTTGGAAGACATTTTTGCAAATTAGTTTCATGGTCTGTTTCACCGCTACAGAAAAGTGGATTAAAAAATGTTGATCACTTTGGCTCAGAAACAATGATTTGAGAACGAAGCGAAGTATAATTTAACAATTCTGTACCATTTTCCAGTTTGCCATTAAGACGAATAAACGGCCGTGTCGGTAGGACGCAGATAGCGCCGACAGAAAATTGGAAAATGTTGTGATTAACTCGGCTTGGCTTAGTTGTTCAGACCTCTATTACAAATGTAAAAGTTTAAAAAATGTTCACTGTATAATTGGATGGAATCTTTCAGGGCGCTGGAAATTTAATTTTATGCCACTGCTGCTTCTCAGAGTGTACGGCCTGCGGGCCACACATGTTGGTCCCCCTCCCTCCTTCCCCCTCCCCTCTTTTTAAGGCATCCCATAAAATATTTATGAAGTATTTATTTAGTGCATTGATAACATCCAGCAGATCTGCTTGAAATCCTTGGAGACATTCAACTTGTAAGTCTGCAATTAATCTCTGGAATTTAATAAGGGAATTACAGTGTTGGAGTACCATGCTTCAGATTTGTGCTACCTTCCCCTCCCCCCCCCCCGCCCTTTCCTTCCCAATTGCAAAAATATGCTGAAGAGAAATGGCATCTAATTTTATCCAATCTAGGCTCTCCTTTGCTCATTAATATTTACAAGTCTTGCAAATGTTGGGCACAGAGCCTTACAGGATCGTCTTGTTACATTAAAAAAAGGGAAGGGTCTGTCACATGTCCTCCTTATGCTCGAGCATGACCATGGGGCAGAAGAACTCACAACTGGGCTGTGTGAGTAGGAGCACGTTTGACTGGTGCCATCAAGAAAGGAAACCATTCAGAGAAGCATGAATGGTTCTCCCAGATTCACATCTCCACTCTGCCACAGAAGCTTGCTGGGTGACCTTAGGCTGCTCACACATTTTCAGCCTACCTCATAGAATTGTTGTGAAGATAAATTGGAGGAGAAGAAAGCTGCTTTGGGTCCCCACTGAGGAGAATGATAGGGGTACAAATGAAGTAAATGAATAAATCCCAACCTGTAAGGTAGGTTGGGCTTTCATTGTGCTCCCCTATTTCTGGTTCTGGCCACAGTATAGACCCACTGAGCAGAATAAATAAAACACAAAGACTTTCTTTGATTTCTGTGAAGTTCCCAAAAGAATTGGCCTCAGAGGTGGTGAACAGATTAGGTTTGACTTCCCCTGCCCAGAGGCAGATGGATGCTGTGGGATTCCAGGAAGCCCTGAGGGATTTTGAGAACATAGAAAGCAGTGGCTCTGAGGGAGCCTCGGTGTGGGCTGGGAGTGCCAGACTCCGTCAGGCCACAGACAAGGGTCATTCCCAGTGTCCTCTCCCCACCCCCGCACCCCAGGCCTATGCACTCAGATCAGTTCAGGTGGATATCTCTGGCCAAATCTATAGCATGTGTTATGAAGAGTACTGGAAAATCTTATCTGCCGCCATTCTTTCTACTGAACCACATCCTGCATTACTGTTTAGGGTAGTTCAGCTGCTGATAGCACCTAGGAGTGAGTCCTGTAGTGACAGGAATTTGGTGTGTGGCTCTGTGTTTTGCCAATAAAATCTCTACACCCTGTTTTGGGTGCCAGTTTTCAGGGAATCAGGCGGTTTAGATACTTGTCACACTGTCTATTTGCAGTTGCTTGGATCAGTTCAGTTTGGACTTTGGTCAGCAGAGTCCTGTGGCATGTGAAGGCTGCCGCCTCTGGTGTACTGATTAGAGTGTCAGAGCAGGATTTGGGAGATCAAGTTCAAATCCCTACTCTGCCATAGAGGCTTGCTGGGTCACCTTAGGGCAGTCAGACATTCTCAGCCTAACCTACCTCATAGGATTGTTGTGAGGATAAAATGGAGGAGAGGAGAATGACGCAATCTGCTTCAGGTCTCCATTAAGGAGAAAGGTGGAGTATAAATGAATTCAAATTAAAAATAAATAGATGAAATTAGATCCATATTCCTCCCCGCAGGTGAACTCTTGAAGTTAGGCTGCCAGTACTTAAGACTTTAATCACCTGATTGGCTGGGGGATTTTTCACAAAATATCTGAAAGAGGCAGTGATTTGACGGGTGTAGAGAAAAACTGCATTAACTTGCATCTGTATCATTTTTCCTCATTGGGCTGAGTGGGAAAACGTTTAGGTTGCCTGTATGATGTTTGTATGTTTTCTTCCATGGAAGGAATGGCAGCATTGGGAAGTCATTTGAGATGTGGGGAAATGATGTGGGAAAGGGTTGAAGCTTCCTCCCGTACACTGTAGTTCAGATGTGCAATGAAAAAAAACCTATAATTTGTGCCTTCTGGAAAAGTCTGAGGAGGCATTTTTCCTGAGGGGACAATTCATGGAAAAGAGGTTCATCAGTGGCTATTAGCCATGAAGCCTAACAGAATCTCCGTTTTCTGAGGTAGAAACCCTCTAAATACCACTGCTGGAGGGGGGGGGGGCGGCAACAACATGGAGAGGTTTTGGCCTTCATACTTTGCTTGTAGGTCATCTCAGGGCAGCTGCTTGGCCACTGTGTGAAATAATAAGCTTGACCAAACATACCGTTGGTCTGATCTAGCACAGCTGTTTTCATGTTCCGTCCTTGCTCCAGGTAACTGGCAGAAATCAATGTTTCAACCAGGAAATTGGAGGTGACAGTAAGAAGAGCTTCTATTTGGCTCAAATTAAATCCAAATAAATTGTCACCTTGTAGGTAATTGTAACTGGAAGGCTCCAAGGACTTCCCTGCCACAGCCAGAAATTATTCCTTCCTTGCTGAACACACAGCAAAATGTCAGACTGTCAAAGAAATATAAAATGCTTAGTTTATGGTCACAGCAGCTTAGTACCACTCCGGCGTTTTGCAGTTTTGCTCATGCCAAACAACTAGCAAGGATGGAAATGCGGTCAAAAACGGCTTCTTCTCCTCACTGGTATTTCTGAGGTGTCATTCAGGGTGGCGCTTTTCTCCAGCTGCATGCCCCATTTACCGTATGGTCTCTAGTAAGGTATTCACCACCATCCTCTTGCCTCGGGCTGAGCATTTGACAAGTGAAAATATAGTTGATCGATTGGTATGGAAGGAGAGGCTGCCATTCAAAGGTCTAAAGTACCAAAAAAGTCCACTAGGGTATACCCTACCCTATGACAACAGCCATGGAAGCTATATGGTTTGCAGCCTCTGGGTTCATTTGCAAGACAGTTGTATGGGCCAAACCCATACAGACGTGATGCTGGGAGATCCAGGAAAAAATTCACCTAGTGTTTACATGAAGGAAAGTGGCTGCCTCATAAGACCCAATTCAGACTGTCCTCCATTCACGGGGGAAGAGACACTCCCCTCCCAATATTGTTTTGCCATTTGGAACTAATCCTCTTTCTTTGGCTGCTGTCAATCCTGGATGGGAAACAAGGTTGGGAAATATATGGCATGGAGGCCACACTTACTGTGCCAAGCCTTTTCCCATCAAGAGTGCATGAAGCTGCCTTATACTGAGTCGGACCTCAGCTGAAAGCTTGGTCTGTAGCGGCCAGAGAGCAGCCCTCCAGAGTCTCAGGGAAAGGCCCTTCACATCACCTATGTCTTTTACTTGAAGGTATTAGGGAATGGATCTTGGAGTATCTGCAAGCCAAGCAGATGCTTTGCCACTAAGCCTAGAGTTGCCAGCTCCAGGTTGAGAAATTCCTGGAGATGGGGGGGGGGGGTGGAGTCTGGAGACGGCGGGGTTTGGGGAGGGGAGGGACCTCAGTGGGGTATAATACCATAGAGTCCACCTTCCAAAGCAGCCATTTTCTCCAGGGGAACTGATCTCTGTGGCCTGGAAATCAGTTGTAGTATAGGGAAATCTCCTGCTACCACCTGGAGGTTGACAACTCTAACTGAACCTCAGGCCCTGTTATTATCCAGTGGAATGACCAGCTTGCAGTGGCCTCCATTTAGGGTCAGCATAAGGCTGTACAAACTCAGGGGGGAAATACTGGACAGTCCACAACTGCCCACGGGCTTTGTAATATGTATTACAAGACTAATTCCAAAATGTGCTTGTTTCAATGTCTGTCCCACTCCCAGGAAAGGATGAATCCTGCTCTGGACTTGGCTTCTGCACAGGTCTGACAGCGGAGTCAGTGGAGTGGATGGGCTGCATTTCTCGGTATTGATTCCAATTAGCCAGCCAGTTAAGTTCTTTAGCTGATGCTTCTGATATTTAATATTACCAAAGTTTCTTCTGGTCTGAGCTCTCCAGCTGATTTGAGATTTTCTTTTTCACATCTGAGGTCTCCTGAAAAGTGATGACCCTTTTAAAAATGGTTCAAAGCCTATGCATATTTTTTTAAAAAAGAAAAAGAAACTTCCATTTGAGAAGAAAATCATCAAGGCTCCTGCAGCTCGTGATTGCTGCTGCTAGCGTGGAAAATCAAGCCAATGTAATATAGTGGTTAGAGTGCTGAACTATGAGCAGGGAGTCATGGGTTCAAATCCTTACTGAGTCACAGACATCACTGGGTAACTTTGGGTCTGTCATTCTCTCTCAGCCTACCTCAAAGGGTTGTCGTGCAGAAAAAATGGAGGCGGAGAGAAACCTACACACTGCTCTGACCTTCTTGAAGTAATGGGATAAATATATGATAAGTAGATGATTCATTCCTTAAGTTCTGTACAATGTACACAGTGAAAACGTACAGCTTCTTGCACTGTACTTGCTTACAAGTTTGCAGCCCTTCCTTTGGAATGAACACCTGTTCTCTAAGAGCTTGTGTGTTCAAGACCAAAGAAACAATTTCTAATCCCCCCCTAATATATATATGATTTAAGCACAGCATAGCTCTGAGGAAAGATTGAGGGACTTGGGAATGTTCCATTTGGAGAAGAGGAGGTTGAGGTAAGACATGATTGTTCTCCTTAAAAGGAGGGAAGGGAGCTGTTCCTGTTGGCAGCAGAGGATGGAACATGAAACAATGGGTTTAAACTACAGAAGAGAAGGTACCAGCTGGACATTAGGAAAAACTACTTCATGTTAAGAGTAACTCAGCAGTGGAATTGGCTGCCTAGGGAGGTGGTGGATTCCCCCTCATTGGCAGTCTTCAAGGAGTGGCTGGACAAATACTTGTTGGGGATGCTTTAGGCTGTTCCTGCATTGGACAGGGGGTTGGACTAGATGGTCTGTAAGGCCCCTTCCAACTCTATGATTCTTCTTACTCTGGACTGCAAACAGTGGCACTTTATTGTTTATTTTATATTTACTTTACTTCATTTATACCCCACCTTTCTCCCCAGAGGGGACCCAAAGTCACGTATTCTCCTATTCTCCACTTTATCTGCCCAACAACCCTATGAGGTAGGTTACACTGAGCAAGTGCAACTGACCCAAGGTCACCCAGAAAGCTTCCATGGCAGAGTGAAAATCCAAACCTAGATCTCCCAGATTCTAGTCTAATGCTGTAACCACTGCACATTGCTGCCTTTCAACCAAGAGTCAAACCAGATGTTCAGATAAACATGCTGCTGCTGTCTAGTTCCTCCACCTCTCTACATAACATCTATCTGTCTAGCACCTTTTATTCGGTCTCCAAAAAAATCAGTTAATAATAATAACATTTATATACCACCCTTCAGGACAACTTAATGTCCACTCAGAGCAGTTTACAAAGTATGTCATTATTATCCCCACAACATACACCCTGTGAGGTGGGTGGGGCTGAGAGAGCTCCAGAGAACTGTGACTAGCCCAAGGTCACCCAGCTGGCTTCAAGCAGAGGAGTGGGGAATCAAACTCGGCTCTCCAGATTAGAGTCCTGCTGCTCTTAAACACTACACCAAACTGGCTCTCTAGGTCAAAACACATCTGTCCCGGCGTCATGGTGGTTTGTTTCTCCCCCTGCTGTACATCTTCAATGCCTGTGTTGTTGGATACAGGTAGAAGGGAGTAGGACTTCTCTGTAGTGGAACCATGAACACAGGAAATTGCCTTATAATGAGTGGGACCATCTGTCTGTCAAGGTCAGTATCGTCTGTGACCAATTCGCAATGCCTGAGATTGGACCTGAAGCCGCCTGCATTCAAGGCAGATGCTCTGTCACTGAGCCAGAGCTCCTCTCCGTTGGCTTTGGAAGCCATTCCCAAGTGAAGCGACTCTACTACATCTCTACCATGGTTCCATCACAGACTTATGGCAGTTAATTGATCAGGGCCTTTGTGGCTGTGCTGCTACTGAATGGTTGTGGGTTGAAGTTATTTCCCCCCTTGTACTATCAGTTTATGGTTCTGCCGTGGCTGCTTTTTAATGATGAGGTTAAGAACAAGATCAGGGGATACTGGCTATTGGCTTGGTTTTTATTGTAGTGTTGTGGTCATTGTTCTAATGTAGGCCCTCCCCGATGGTTGATTATTTGCCATGCCAAGATACTGGTAAATGACACTTGACATTATGCAAGGGGAGGTGGGGATTAGATGCACTGATGTACTTTTTCGGTAGCCTATGTTTACCAGGACATCTCATTTGGTCTTCAGTGACCTGCGGAGGGCAGCCCAGCCTCTGCTCTTCTTCCAGGGCAAGACTTCCTCTAGTTTCAGAGTACCTTTTGCAAACACAGCGCTTAGCAAACCGTGCCCATGGTATCCGGCCATCTGGCTTTCTGAAGAACCGGGCAACATAATGCTGATGTGCTACGTGCTCTCCCACTGCATTCCACAGAGCCCGACAGCACAGTTGAAATCCTTCATAATTAATGCTCCTGTCATTCTAATAAAAGCCCTTAAGTTCCTCCACTGTTACCAGCGAAGGGGCTTTGTCTGGCAGCATGCCTCTGTGACATTTTTAATCTGGCTTAGGTTACCTTTTCTCACCATTGCTTTCGGGCAAGCACAGTTGCTACAGGAGTCCAGATGGCCAGGACTCTCTGTTTTATTTTGTAGCACTAATGGCCCAAATCCCTGGATACCTTTTATTCCCGGAAACAATTTCTGCTGATCGGTGGATTTTACGTGTTTGCATCTCTATGAACAATGTAAATTGAGGGTGCAGGGTTCCAAAGTCATGGTATCATATGCTCAATATGACCAATTTTATTTATTGCATACTCCATATAGAGAATGACTTTCACTGATTCCAACTCCTGCTGCAGACTTCTTACCTCCCCCCCCCATTATTGGGGATCCCCTGTTCCCCAAAAGCAGCACTTAGGGCTGCAGGGGAAAGAGGAAGGTAAGAAAATCCTAATCTGCTGTTGGAAATTCCTTCCATCACTGCACAGTTTCCATGGGATCCAAGCCTATATTCCAAAAGTGTAAAACATTTGCCTTTTAACATCAGGTTAAAAAACTACAAGGTTCAGCTTTACCAGTGTGGTGTAGTGGTTAGAGTATCGGTTTAGGATCTGAAAGACCCAGGTTCAAATCCCCACTTTGCCATGGAATTTTGCTGGGTGACCCTACGCCAGTCTCGCATTCTCAGCCTAACCTACCTTGCAGAGTTGTTGTGAGGATAAAATTGGTGGTGAAGAGATTGATGTAAGCTGCTTTGAGCTCCCATTGGGGAAACGGGCAAGGTATAAATGAAGTAAATACATAAACTTTCCCATCTGAGGATGGAAAAGAAGGAGATGCGCTGAATTTCACTGTGCTTTGGACTGTATCTTCCTATCCCTTGCATGCAGTATTTGGGCCTCATTATTTCTAGAGCAGTGGAAGCCACCACCACTCCCTTTCTAACAAGTGTGCACCTAGAAACATACAGAATGTGAATCTGATTTATGCTACATCTATTTATTACTGGAAAATATTTAAGCCCTTTCATACTTTATGATCTGAAAATGAAATCCTACCCTCAAGTCAGAGTTGACTTATGGCAACCCTGGTGGGGTTTTCATGGCAATAGACTTAACACAGGTGGTTTGCTGTTGCCTGCCTTTGCAACCCTGGTCTTCATTGGAGGTCTCCCATCCAATTACTGACCAAGGCTGACTCTGCTTAGCTTCTGAGATATGATAAGATCAGGCTCTCATGGGCTATCCAGGTCAGGGCACTTTATGATCTACAAGGTAGTGTACGGTAATAAAAGCTTTAGAACAACACCATCATGGAAGCAGCCACAAAAGAAATTGCAGCAAAGCGGGAGGGCTGCCAGTTCTCTGCACATGCCTTCAGAAATAACTATGCCTTAACCTGCCATCAGAACCCCACTAATAATAGAGAAAGGAATAGCCCATTCCCAGAGGAGGCAGGAAGGTCAGTAAGCCTAACTTGGAGGCATGGCCAGATATGTAGCGCTCGGGTTCCTCTCCAGATGTGTCACAAATCCCTGATGCCACATGTAGCACACTTTTCACAGGCTGTGCTTCCAGTCCAAGGTTGCTAACTGATGACCTGTAAGCTGTATTCCTCCTTTAGAAGAGCCAGTTAGGGAAACGCACATGAACACCAGGAAACATGTGGATTTCTCTAAAGAGCAGCTGCCTGGGAATGTTTCAGGCTGGGGAAATGGCACTGGGGAGGGGGGCTGAAAGTCCTTCTCTACGTGCACCTTGTCCTAATTGTGTAGGATTTGCAGAGAATCTACAACTCACGTGTCATCATGTTACATCTGACCTGACACTGAGTTTCAGAAGTTAACCATCTGTGTTCTAAACCAATGTAAAAGAATCACCATCCCTAAGCAGAAGTATGGCCCTATCAGGCAAATGGGACCGCCAGGGAACAGATTTCTTTCATCTTGTTCACTTCTGTGCCTGGAAGCCATAACTCGTGGTGTGCAATTGGATATTGCTGACCCAATAAAATGGCCAGCATTTCTGGGATCAGATCAGCAATGGCTGCTATCTGGTAGTGGAAAGCCCCCCCCCCCTTCCCCTGCAACTATTTCCAACTCCAGTGTTTCCACTCCTGAAAATATCAGAATTGGAAATAGCCAGGAAAGCAGCAGGAGCAGCTAGGGAGAGACCAGGGTTTGGGGAGAGGAGGGACCTCGGCAGAGTCTACTCGCCAAAGCAACTATTTTCTCTAGTGGAACTGATCTCTGTAGTCTCGAGATCAGTTATAATTCCTGGAGTTTTCCAGTCCCTATCTGGAGACTGGCAACACTCTTGACAGCTCTTCTGCCCTTTAAACTTTAAAGAGCCCATTGTTTTCTTTGGACAGTAGACATGGTCTTTGGAGTTCAGAGGCCAGATCTGTTGCCCATAGAAAATAATGGCCTTTAGTGTTTAAAGGTGGCCCTAACCTGGATAGCTCAGGTGAGCCTGATCTCATCAGAACTCAGAAGCAAAGCAGTGTCTGCCTTGATTAGTCATTGGATGGGAGCAGGGCTGGCACGTCCATTGAGGCCAGGCCGGCAGCCGCCTCAAGTGCTAAGGCACCGGAGGGGGCGCTGGGGGCAGGGGCGCGCACCACGGAGCTCAATTGCCGCATGCTGCTGCCGCCACCGCCAGCACACAGCTGTGGGCCAGACACGGCAGGCAGCTGGGGTGGCGTGCAGAACAACTGAGCCAGAAGGCTGGGAGGATGCGCACACGCCGCCCTGGCTGCCTGCTGTGCCCGGCTTCCAGCTGCTGCGCCCAGCCAGGAGCGCATGCTGGTGGCGGCAGCGTGGGGCAACTGAGCCTCCCAGCCTTCTTGCCCAGCCGTCCCAGTGGCATGCCCTGCGTGTGACATCACACACAGTCACATCATCATATAGTCTGGGTGCGTGCGTGCGTGTGCGAGGCGGGGGACAGCCCTGAAGCTGCCTCAGGCTCCAGAAACCCTGGCACCGACCCTGGATGGGAGACCTCCAACAAGGACCAGGGTTGCAGAGGCAGGCAATAACAAAACACCTCTGTTAGTCTCTTGCCTTGAAAATCCCAGCAGGGGTCTCCATGAAACAGCTATGAGTTGACAGCACTCTCTACCACCACCAATATTTAAAGGGAAGAAGTGCCCCGGAGCAGCTGAAGCTAAGGGTGCTTCTTCTCCCTCTGTCCCAGTTCCTGCTGCCTTGGGAGCAGGGCTTTAAAATGTATCATTTTTAAAAGGACATGGTAATTGTTTTCAGTCAGGAGTTTTTTCCCGATACTTATTAAAATGACTTCCCAAAACAATAACAATACAGCCAATATTTTACGAAAACAACGAACATGCCCTTTCTGACTTTCCAATATGCAATTAAAACAATTTTTGAATTTGCACACCGAGGCATACTTCCTCAAAGTGCTCTGTTTCTCCTGCAGTTGGGTTGTTAACTTGTCTCTGCTGTATCTTTATGACCTTTTTTGACTGGGGCATCTGGAGATATTTGCTCCTGAAAGCCTCATTCTGTAAAGCAGCTGGCCACTGCCTGCAGCACTCCGTGGTCTGGATTGCGCAGGTTGATTTGTGGGGGGGGGGGCTGTGCTTAATTCTGGACAGAAGGTTGGATGAGTTGACCATCTGGTCCCCTCACCCAGCTCTTTTCAAGGTCTATGTCAGTCTATGGATGACAGGCTATAGCAGGTAGACCCCTGTACCCTCACAGCAAGAAATCCACAATCTTGGTTAAAAGGCTTTATTCGGGAATCAGATCAAATCCACAGATATGTCCATAGGATTGCTCAGAAGAAAAGCAAGCAGATAAGCAAGTTGACAGGAATACCTAAATGTGTGAAAATCATCCTTCTTATAGAGCACAATTACACATCCCCCCTCCCAACAGTAAAGCGTAACTTTTGGCGCGAAGCAGTTTTAAGTCCTCCTCGCATAGTTTACATATCAAGTCTAGACACCAAGAAGGCATAAGATTAAAGTTGAAACACATGAAAACGGTTTACAAGGTCAGAAGTCCTGGGAGCTTCAAAGCAGTTAGATAAGGCACCTGCGGCTTCAGGCCTGTGAAAGCAAGGCAACTTATGGCATTGGCAATATGACATCAAGGTGCAGCATTACATTATAACAGCAATGGCTCACTGTAACAGCTCAGCTTAGAATAATGACATGGATGAGGTGCAGACATGACAGTCCACTTAGTCATCCTCAGTCAGGAACATCAGATCACATTTCTGGCATCCTCTCAGAACTGACCAAAAAGAGGCTCTCAAGGGAGAAAGACAAGAAACAAACCGACAGGATTTCCCCTTCAGTTTTTGGAATTAGCAATGTTGGTATTTGGTTTATAGATGCCTTCCCTTGATTAAAGCTCTTTTGAGCGAAACAAATATAGCTAGCAATTTGTTGGGTGGAGTTTCATCCTGGAGTAAAAGCCCCGATGGTGGGGGTCCCATGGCACGGGACGAAATGTAACATGATTATTGGAGGGAACCACAGCAGATATTACAGTCTTCACAGACACTGGCCTTGTTATATATATGAACTGTCTACGCATTCCTATGTTCCGTACAACTGACACGGAAGATACTGAGGAGATGACTGTTAAAGAGCAGGGCTTTTTTTCTGGGAAAAGAGGTGGTGGAACTCAGTGGGTTGCCCTTGGTGAAAATGGTCACATGGCCGGTGGCTCCGCCCCCTGATCACCAGACAGAGGGGAGTTTAGATTGCCCTCCACGCCGGAGTGGAGGGCAATCTCAACTCCCCTCTGTCTGGAGATCAGGGGGTGGGGCCACCAGCCATGTGACCATTTTCAAGAGGTTCCGGAACTCCGTTCCCCTGCGTTCCCCCTGAAAAAAAGCCCTGTTAAAGAGTATATTGTTGCTTTGACCATCTTTGAATGCATTTTGCTGTTTGTGCTGAATATTTATCATACAAAATATTCATGAATGGATGTATTTAACTATATTTATTGATTGTATTTATTGATTGCTATTTATGGGTATTTATTAATAGCACTTAGCACTTTGTAAACTTGATGCACTGAATTACACAATTTCTCTTAATTTGTGAGTGTTTGAAGGGGAAATCCTGCTGGTTTGTCCTCTCAGGACCTTCAATGAGAATTCCTTGGTTTGTCCATTTTCATCATTATCAAAGAATATTTTGGCCTTTAAAAAAAATCATTTCTTGAAAAGAAGGTTCTTTTTCTTATGAAGATTCAGATGAAGGTTATGTTCATTTAAATGCCTCATCTTTGCAGCTTTCCCTCACAACATTAATAATTTGGTTTCCAGTCTTTAGAATTCCACTCTCAGATGCTATTTAAAACTGACTACATTTCAGCTAGCTTCGTATGCAGACGTCTCCCCATCTGTTGACTCCAAGTCCTTTGCTGAGACCTTTGGGAACGGTGGGGTTGCACAAGCAGAGAACAGTTAGTTTCAGGGCATTGCTGCAAATGCAACAATGCATAACAATAAGCCACTCGTGGATGTCTGCTCAATAAATGCAATTTATCTTATTCCTAATTATTATTCTCCACACTGAGCTCCCAGCTCACCTTACTGGCTGCTTCTATATTAATTCCATTTTTTCCTCCCTGTTTCAGTAGTGACAACTTTCAAATACTCTTCCTTTATTTATTTTTTAAAAAGAGTGTTTCGTGTTTCATCCTTTTATGCGCTCTCTAGGTTCACAATAGAACAGGAAATTGATATGAAGGATGTTTTGAAGGGCCTTGGAATCACAGAAGTATTCAGTCCAAGTGCTGATCTCACTGGAATGTCTGGTAAGAGGCGTTTTACATTTTGGGTTTATTGCCTGTTTCAGTTCCAAACTAATTTTAGAACAAAAGAGATGCTGAAATAGGGTCAGGCAAAATGGGCTGGGTGTGTCTTTTCCCCTCTGGCCCTGGTTTTAAAAGAGAAATAGGACTGGGTTGGCCATTATGGTCTCTGGGGAAAGCTCCAATGGGCAGGGCAAACTGCACTGATGTCCATTCAGCTCATCGATCCAGCAGAGTTAGCCATAAAGTCTATAGTAGCAAAACAGTAAAGAGTCCAGTAGCACCTTTATGACTAACCAACTTTATTGTAGCATAAGCTTTCGAGAGCCACAGCTCTCTTTGTCAGATGTGACGAAGAGAGCTGTGGCTCTCGAAAGCTTATGCTGCCCCTCCACCACCAAGCCAGAGATGATCCTTGCTCTATCAGGGGGATGGGAGCAGGGCTTTTTCAGAGCCATTTTGACCTCACAGTCTGCCCCTGAGGGAAAGTATTTGGTGCCTGAATCCTTGGAAGAGCACCTTCGTCGCACCAGAAAATGATGTCATTTTCCTGCATGACATGCTGGAGGGACAATTCGCTAAAAACCACTCCCCAACTTAGTGTCATTTTCCATCATGGTAGATGGGCATGGGAGTGTGTGTGCGCATGCGGGGGGTAAGTACGCCTCCACCCCCAGGTTGGTCCCTGGGGGACCTGGGACCCCTATCTTTGCTCGTGCAGGAGACTCCCAGAAGACATCAAGTGGACTTCATTTATCCCAATTTCCTGGCAAGCCTGTAAAGCAGACTTATTCTGAGGGGATTTGGGGGCCGCGTGGGCCTGGGCAAAGGGGGACATAAAGTGTTTTTAAACTGGTGTTTCAATGTTGTTTTAATGTATTTTATATTTGTTGTTGTACTTTTAAGTGTTTTACAGTGCAATCCTAAACCGAGTTAAGTGAAATCAGTGGGCTTAGACTGGAATAATTCTGCTGAGGATTGCACTGTTAATCTTATTGTTTTTCTTTTTTATATTGTTGTTACTGACCTTTGGTCCTGAATTCCTCAGGAGAAAGGTGCGCACACAAATATTTTGAATAAATGAGTTCATGGAGGATAAGTCCATTAATAGCTAACTATGTCACATCCTAAGACCCATTACCTGAGCATAGACTTCAGCAGGATTCTGAGTAGGCCTGCTTATGGCTGCTCTTCCTGTTCAAAATTAGTGTATTTTGAAATACCGTATTCCTCGGGGCGGGGGGGGGGGGCAGCACAACAGAAGATATGCAGAGCATATCAGACTGATTTATGGGAGACCAATGGCCACTAGCCCTGATATCTAAAGGGAACCTCCACAGCCAGAGACAGTAAACCTCTGGTACCAGTGCTAGGAGACAAAAACAGGGGTCTTCTGTGTCCTGTTTGTTGGCTCTGCAGAGCATTTGGTGGTCTGCTGTGTGAAATAGGAGGGTGGACTAGATGGATCAGTTGTCTGATCCAACAGAGCTCTGCTTAGGTACTCATGCAGCCCTGTGATGCTGCTAGACTTGCCTGTTGTCTGTTCACTTTGGGGAGGAACTTGACTGGAAATCCTTGGAAGCCTGCATGTCTTAAATAGCCTGCCTCTACTGATTTTTTTTTTTTTGTATTAGCGACAAATGAAAAAACCCCAAGTGCATAGTTGAATTAAGCCTATTGATTTCAGTGGGTTGTGGTTAGGTCAGGTTACTTTTATTTACTGTTGGTCGTGTTTGTTGACACAGGATTGGAGCAAATCTGGGGAGATAATAAATTGTCCATTGCAAATACATAACCTTGAATGCAGCAACTGCAAGTCGGGATTCTGTGTTGCTCCTCCATGAGTCCGTGAATGCAGACCACCAGTGCCTAGGGAGAACCGCTGCTGGTGCTAGGGGTGCCATGTCCCTTTACTCTCCCAGCAGGAGGGAGGACCCAGTACTAACCATTCTGAAGATTCTTTAAGAATCAGCCCAAATGGGCCCAGGAGCATTTCCCCAGGCAGTGCAATAACAACGCTCCTGGAAGTGATGTCGTTGCGCCCCACTGGAAGCATGCCCTCTGCAGGCTGGCCTGGGAGGTATTTTGCCTCCTGGGTCCATTCCCCATTCCTCTCCCTCCCACTGACTAGGTGAGTAGTGGTGAGGGTTGGAGGCTGTGAGCAGCGGATCCCCCACCCCCACCTGGGGACTGGCAGCCCTAGTTAGCGCTAAGCGTCCCACTGTCAGTTCTCAGTGGAGCAGCAGAGGGAAAATGAGGGGAGAGCAGCAGCATGCAAAGTTGTGATGTTACTTCTAGCTAGGAACCCAGAAGTGGCATCATGGTGTTGCACAGTGCTCTAGGAATTCCCCCAAGTTCTATGGTTTTTACCATAGGGTTTCAAGGAAACCCTCAAGCATCATACAGTGTGGTGATATCACATCAGGTTATGCAGCTGATGACATTTCTTTTGGTCTCTGCCCTGCCTCCATCCTTTGCTGGTTGTCAGTGCTGGGCTGACAACCCTACCAGTGTCAGAATTCATAGGACTTTCAAAGCTCAGATAGACATGGTTGCAGCGATAGAATGAAAGCTGTATGAATGCCTGCTTTCAGTTTGTGTTTAATTTGATGCGATGGCTCATTGATTGTTATTAACACTGGTGAATATCCATTCCATCCCCTTTCAGTTTGAATATGGACAAAATTTTCATCCAGGGGGAGACACAGACAATGCTCAGAAACCAAAATATGAAGGCGGAACACCATACATGCACAGCAGGCTGGAGCCTGACCAACTTACATCGACGCTTTGAATTTAAAGTATATCTGTAAAGTTGTCAGTCGATCTAGTGCATTTTTATCCCACCATTCTCCTACCAGGGAAATTGGCAGGCATACAAGGTTCTCCCTTCCCCATTTGAGCCTCTCAACAACCCTGTGAGATAAGAGAGGCTGAAAATCATTGGCCCAGGATCATTGATCTTCTTGATGGATGGAGATTTGAACCTCAGCCTTCCCGATCCTAGGCCAGCATTCTGACCAGGTGGAACTCCGTTCCACCGCGTTCCAGCTGAAAAAAAAGCCCTGGTCAGAATGCTGGCCTAGGATCGGGAAGGCTGAGGTTCAAATTTTTTTCAGCTGGAACGCGGTGGAACGGAGTTCCGGCACCTCTTGAAAATGGTCACATGGCCGGTGGTCCCGCCCCCTGATCTCCAGACAGAGGGGAGTTTAGATTGCCAGCGGCGCAGAAGGCAATCTAAACTCCCACCTGTCTGGAGATCAGGGGGCGGGGCCACCGACCATGTGACTATTTTCACCGAGGGCAATTTAAACTTTTAAAAACTCCCCCCTTGTTCCAGCTGACTCAAAGTGACGTCATTGTGCGGTCCTGAGTTCCACCACTGAGTTCCTCTACCTCTTTTCCCAGAAAAAAAGCCCCAATTCTGACCACTGCCACACTGGCTGTCATTAATGCAGCCATTTAATGCTGCTAAGGTGCACTGCAGAGAATGAATGATGGTTTAAATTTGACCGGGATGCCTTTCGCACAGTCTTTTTGCTCCATTGGGGGATCAGAACTGCAGCAGGTTTTATTCAGCAGCTTTCATACAGCTTTATTGTTTATCCTTTTCCCCTTTGTCATCCCCCCGTGCTTTCACTGAGGTTTCTGCAACCACCTTTGATTCCATGTCTCCTCCTGGTCTGCCGCTGCCGAATCCCTTTTGCCTTTCATGTGGACAGCACACCAGGCTTCAAAAGGCACTGCCCTTATTCTTCCCACCGTTTTCTGTAGCGGCTCTCACTCACGTGTCATTGGAAAAAGCAGTGCCGTTTATCAAGAAACAAACTCTGCATGAACAAAGAAACGGAACAAGGGATGCCATATGAAAGCTCTGTTGCTGTTGTACTTTGGCAGGAACAGTAGCTGCAATGGAGATATATTGGAACAGCGTCACTTGTGAAAGGCACCTGGGAAATGTCACCAGAATGCTGCTTTACAGCACAATCTTATGCAGAGTTACTCCGGTCTAAAATTATTGATTTCACTGCAGTCGTTTTGCGTAGATTTGCACTGTTGAGGTGGCTGTATTTATCCTTTAAATGGGCAGAAAGTGGAACTTTTAAAATTTTGTTTGCAGTTTTACCATTGACAACTTTTTGAGATACTTTTGTAAGTCACCTTGGAAACAGCAGGATGTAAACGTTTTCATAAATAAACAAAATGTGCAAGAGAAAGACAAAATCGAAGCAATTAGGCTTCTCGATAAATGAACAGCAAGAGGGGCTTAAAGTGGCCTACCACACAAAGACCCCCCCCAAAAAACTTAATTGAAAGTGACTGTCCATTGCAGCTATGCCTTTACAAATAATCATATCCACTAAAGCACTTTTTGAAAAGATCCCCGATCAAAAAGATCACCAAGGAAGACCAGGGTTGCTACTCAGAGGCAAACAATGGCAAACCACCTCTGAACATCTCTTGCCTTAAAACCCTACAGAGGTCGCTTGATGGTGTACACACGCACACAGGGACAAAAATGATGTTTTGTCCCATAGCCAATCAGATTTGGGTACACAACTTTGATACAGCCTAGGCAATTCTTGAGGCTCCCCAGAGGTAGGCCTGAGTATTGTTCCTGCCCTCACTTGCTTCCCTGGATCCCATAGCAAGGATCACACTAAACATCAATCCATTTCTCAGTCCTTTTACCATAATAAAATTCTTCCAAAAAGCTTTCCATCAAACTGATCCTCCCCTTTCCTTTCCGCTCAGAGCTAGGTTTAGCTCCACTGATCAGTTTTTCCCCAAAAATCACCTAGAGCCCTCTGCTATGGTACGAAAATGGTTTCTTTTGACTACAGTGTGGACTGAACTGTCATGCCTAAGAGCCAGGGGATCCTTTTATTTCTCAAAACAAGTTCCATCCCTCCCAGAGCTGCTCTAATTCCAGAGGTGTCGCTGTTATAGGAGCTGTCACTTTCAATGGGAGTCTGCCTACACAGCCTCAACTTGTAACAAAGAATTAGTCATTCCTGTCTCCATTAAAGTTTCTGCTCCTGTCTCTAATTAGGACTGGCTGTGATCCCTGTTAGCATTCCACATTCATGTATTTTCCACCCTTTATCCCCCTGCACTTCACACCTGAGGTTGGATGCGGGTCTGTAGGGGGGATTCAAATGAGCAATGAGATTGCTGCCGGGAACTGGCTTGTAGCCAAGCGACAGCAGATAATTATCCTGTCACTGCCTCACTGGGATGGAACTGCGTCTTCAGCGGCAGCTCTCTCCTGTCCTGTAGCATGCTCCAGAACTCCCCGGAGTAGACATCTGACCCGTATGCAGAATGAAATTTGCCTTACCCAGCCTTCATTACTCCTGCTTATGATCCAATGGCTTCCTTGTCCCTTTGAATACATGAAGCTGCCTTATACCAAGTGAGATCATTGGTCTACCAAGGCCAGTATCATCTGCTCTGGCTGACAGCAGCTCACCAAAGTCCCAGGTATAAAGGTCTTTTGCTTCACCTACTATCTGATCCTTTAAAGTGGAAATGCCTGGGATTGAACCTGGGTCCTTCCGTTTCCAGAGCAGATGTCCTACAACTGAGCCACCCTCCCTTCCCTGACACTTGAGTCAGGTGGAAGCTGAATTACAGAAGTAATGTCCTACCCCCACCTTGTAGAGCACTTTACCTTTACATCCAGGTAAATGTGATACATCCTTGTTTGTGCAATTAAGGGACAGCAGAAGAGGAGTGTCATCTGAAACTCACCTCCATCCCTATGCACCAGTTATTACGTCGACTATTCTTCCAAGACAGCATGTTAGCAGGCCCTGGGAATGGATTCAGTGAATGCCCCATTGGGAAAAAAAACCCTCTTCCAGTCAAAGCAGACTGTTCATGGGCCCTGGTTTCAAATCAGTAAGGATGTTGGGAGGCAATGTGGCTCAATAGCAGAGCATTGGCTTTGCATGTGGAAGATCATGGGTTCAATTCCTGGCATCTCCTGTGAAAAAGGATTCGGTAACAGGTGATGTGAAACTTCTTTACCAGAGACCCTGGAAAGCCACTGCTAGTCAGAGTAGATAGCACTGATCTGGATAGCCAATGGTCTGAGTCAGTAAAATCAACTTCGTATGCTCCTGTATGTGTGCCAAGTTTACCGTGCTTAGGTCTTCAAGTGACCCACCAATGAAGGAACTCGATTTTTCCTCATTGGCACAACTGTGGCAGCCTTTGATGGCTACAATATCTAGTTTGCTGAACAATATCCTAGTAATATTACAGGGGTTCTATACAGGAGTTCCCTAAGGTCAGCAAGTCCAGTGAGAACAAATGGCAGCTTTCTTCCCAGTTGCTGCCAGGGCCTTCTGCTTCTCCATTGGTCCTGCCTCTTCACGTTTGCCTCCCTCCCATTGCTTCTTGGTTTCATCCTTTACAAGATTTTTTCATGTTCTGAAGTGCCCAAAGGCGCTAAAGCTGTAGAGCAATTAACAGTGGGACATCTCCACCTAGGCATTCTCCCCAGGTTTGTAGGATTTGGGCACTTGTGGGGTTTGTGGGATTTGGGCATTTAAAGGGCTCTGCCGCTTGCAAGCAGCAGGTCTCTTTAAACTATCAGCTGGCAGGCGGCGCTTGCAAGTGGCAGGAAAGGGCCCTTTAAACGATTAAATGCCCCTTTCCCTGCTGCTAAGCAGCCGGAAAGGGGCATTTAAACCTCACGAACCACGAACTGGTTTGGGAACTTGCCCCAGTTCATGGGAGTTCGTGATTCCTGGTTCGTGGAAACCCATGAACCATGAACCGCATGGTTCGGTTTTTTTGTGGTTCGTGCCCATGTCTAGTGGTGACCCAAAGCACTTTACAGCATTGTTTTCTCTTCCTCCACTTTGTCTTCACAACAACAACCCTGTGAGGCAAGTTAGGCTAAAAGAGAGTGATGGCCCCAAAGTCACCTAGTGAGTTTCCATGACAGAGTGGGCATTCAGACATTGGTCTCCCAGTTCTTAGGCAGCCATGTTTTTCTCAACCAGCTTACCATTGTGGTTCTGAGGTAAAAATTCCTGGTGTACACTGCTACAGCCATATACAAAGTACCAGACTGGAAGGAGACACCTCTGGCCAGTTGCTGTCAGAAAGAGAAGGCTTTCATTTGATCAACTGTTAGCTTGATCCAGAAGGCCCATTCTTGTGTTTGTACTGCCTACAAGCCTTATTTAGCTGCAGCAGATTGCTGATGCAGCAAGTCATAGGACTGGGCCATAAAGCACGCAAACCGGCAGATGCATTGAATTCGTTTGCATTTCATCTGAGAATGAATGTTTTCCAGCAGATTTATATTTTATGCTCCTTTTCTTTCACCCAAACCGATGGAGAGCTGCCTCCCCACGCATACCTCATTTTACTTGCTCAAATTAACTCTTCTACCATTTAAAGCTTAAGTTGTTTATGGAGGAACATTGAGCATTAAACATATGGAAGATTAATGGGCTCTGCGGTAGAGCTCTTAATTTTTCTCGGTGAATAAAGGCGACGTGTCCCAGGTGGTGCCGAAAAGGTTGTTCACAGTTTGCTTTATTAAATTAAATACCCAGCAATATTTTTGAAGCACCATCTCTAAATAAACTGGAATTCTGACTCGAGGCAATGAATACGGCGCTTTGTGTATTTTTGGTTTGTTTGTTTTCTTACAAAAGCTGCTCTCTTTTCAGTGTTAAGACAATGTTAAGTCAAAACAGTAGTGCAGGATTTTTCAAAAAAATTCTCCAAGCATACGTGCAAAATAGGGCTGCATAAATTGACTATTTGTGTCTTCAGACATTTGCACCCAGTTCAGGATCTGGTGCTTTGATTCATCAGCCTTCAGTCATACGGACCAAATTGCTCAAGGATATGATCCCATAATGTGTAATTTACTGCGCCATCCTATGCAGAGGTACTGCAGTATAAGCCCACTGAAAACAAAGAGCCTAGATTGGAAGAACTCTGCATGGGATTACACAGCCAGTTCCTCAAAGCACCTGTCAGGGAGGTGTTGTCAACTGATTCCAATTAGTAGCTCTGTGCTGGGTTAACATGTCACTCTTTCACCCACATACACAGGGAACACCTCCGCCCCCCCACCCCCACCCCCCGCTGTTGTTAGATCTGGTAAGGAAAAAAGACTGATCTTTGTGGCAGCTGTCTTTTTCTCCCTGTCGGGGATTTTAAAATTTTGAGGCAGAGGGTGCAGGAGAGAAATTAAAACCTCAGTCCCCTAGTCTATGTCACACTTAGCACTTAGGAATGAGATAAAATATGATAGGTTGCCACGTAGAAGATTAAGATAGGCATCTTTTCAGCAAGTTGTATGCAGTGAATTTTGGGGCCAGAGGAAGGCCTTCCAGTGCAGGATGTGGCCTGGCTCATTATATTAAGAAATATGCAATGGGATCACTTTTTTTCTGCAGTGGTTTCATGCTTTGTTTCAGGAACAGTGTGATCAGGGAAACTGCCTGTGGGGGGAGTGGCATTGGTGGATCTTGCCTTGTGGACTAGATGACCTTGAAGTGCATTTTAGATCATTCACAGCTTTCTATGAAATGTCTCCCATCACTTGGACTTTTGTTCAGGTGGCTCAAATCAGATGCAGATATGAGTTGCTGAGTAGTCCGTATGCACAATATAGATAGATAAGATAGATCATTTCTGTCCTTACCAGTTTCTACCCTGAATCTCTAACCGTACAATGTAATATAATAAAGCAATACAATGATACCGTAGGAACAGTTATCTTTTTTGGGACCAAGTCGATTGGGTTAGAATCAATAGTAAGAATAATAATAGGATAACAATTGGATAGTTGTAAAGAGCCACACTACTTGGAGCAAGCTACATACATACTGACTCCTAGATTCATGGATAAAATCCAAATTGTTGAAGGACCAAAGAATTCCAGCCCAGACATCTGATGAACTGTGGTAACTTCACACAATAATAGTTGTTATAGATAATTTGTGAATAATTGTATGATATAAAAATAAATAATATATAATGTAAATGATCAATTGTGGTGATGGTGGTGGTGGTGGTGATGTTGATAATGATGTTGATGTTGATTATGTTGATTATGATGTTGTTGTTGATAATGATGGATCGATCAGATAGTTTGGATACAGCTAGATTTTCCATTGGTGAAAAAGATAGGGGAAAATTTCCTTTGACCACCAAAATGGCTGCGTTGGGGATCGATCATGGGACAAAAGGCCATGTGGGATGATATCAGGAGGAGTACTGGTTGAGATAGACTGGAAAAGCTCGCTGGATCCCACCCAGCAACTCCTTTCTGTCAGGTTGGACCCAATGATTCTGTCCCACTGAGGGCCAAGCTACACATGACGAATGACACTTGAACGGCAAGTGGATTGAGTGGAGGGCAAGTGAACAGGGAGAAATACACTTGCCGTTCAAGTGTCATTCGTCATGTGTAGCTTGGCCCTGAGACATCTGTAAATGGAAAAGACTGCCTTTGTCAGAAGGATTTTCCTTTGGAAGAAGTCTTAGGACCCAATCAAAGAATCCAACCCATTGTTATTTTAAAAGTGCCTGAAGGTCAACGGTTTTCATCTTTGTAGGGCATGCCCAATGCCTGAGGAAATCATCGGCTCATGAAAAGAAGTTCTAAACTGAATATTTATTCTCTGGTTTCCCCTCTTCCTTTTTCTTTCTTACAGACAACAAAGAACTTTACCTTTCAAAAGCAGTCCACAAGGCTTTCCTAGAAGTTAATGAAGAAGGCTCGGAAGCGGCTGCTGCTTCAGGTATTCAGTACCTAAAAATTGTATGCTAGCAATATGAACAGCCAGCCTAGTGCAGTGTGCTGATGACGAGCATGAGCTATGATTTTAAAGATCCCTGTTTCAAATTCCAGCTCAGCCATGGATCAGATTGAGGGGCCACATGGACCAGTGATAGAGAACCTGCTTTGCCTGCAGAAGGTCCCAGATTAAGTCCTCAGCATCTCCAGTTAAAAGGGTCAGGCAGCAGGTGGTGTGAATGACCTCCACTTGAGACCCTGGAATGCTGCTGCCAGTTAGAGTAGGCAATACTGACTTTGATAGACTAGTGGTCTGACTCGGTATAAGGCAGCTTCATGGGTACAAACTCCAGCTCAGTTAATTACTGAGATTCCTTAGGCAAGTTACTGAAGTCTTTAGCTTCCTAATCTCTTTTTTTTTTGAAGAGGGGCAATATAGTCTTATCATTTATCATTTCAGGGGCTCCAGGGGCTGGTGTAGGGAATAGGTTTTGTCTTGAACTACAGTGCTGAAAAAAAATGGATAACTTTATTTTTACCTGCTGAACATTTGAGGAATTGGAAGCCCAATCATATATCCTGCTTATTTCTAGCTTTTCTATAGTCAGCGGTCAGGTATGTGAATTAATAAATCTAATTTCTCAGGCAGGAAAATGCTGCAAGTGATCATTTTATGGCAGTGCAATGTCAAATTGAGGTATTACAGCATCAAAGAAAGCAAGTGCGGAATACCCTTGTGCCAGCACCAGGAATGCCATCTTGGATCTTCTCTTGCTATACATCTTAACTGCATCAGATGGAAAGAGGTTTTTCCTCCCTCTCCCATAATATTAGAACGGGGACAACCCAATGAAGAAGATGGGAAATAGGTTCAGGTCAGGACAGACAAAAGGAAGAACTTCTTTACTTGATGAGTAATGGACAGTGCAGTCCTAAGCAGAGTTACTCCAGCCTAAGCCCACTGAAATCAATGGGCTTAGATTGGAATAATTCTTCTTAGGATTGCACGGTAAGTTGAGGAATTCGCTGCCAGTAATGCTCAGTGATGTGATGATGTGATGGTCATGATGAGCATAAATGGCTTCAAGAGGGAATTAGACAGAGCCATGGAGGAGAGGTCCATCCATGGCTACAAGCCAGGGTGAGTAATATATATATAGAAGCAGCAAACATCTGGATGCCAGTGCTAGACAACAGCCTTGGCTCTGTTTGTTAGCCCTCCAGGGTAACAGGTTGCTAGGCAAGATGGGTCACCGGTTCGATCCAGCAGGGCTGTTCTTATCAGATCAGACTGTGGGAAACATTTGTTTCTAAAAGGATTAGAAATAGCATGGAGATACAGTTGCGTTTTGTTAAGGGTACATAAATATGTGCCGTTAACAAAAAAAATAAAATTATAGTTCTGATGGAAAGACCAGATGGTAGGACCATTTGCTTGTCACATGCAAATATTGCTTTTTCCCACCAGCAAATACGGTGTTTAAAAAAAACTTGATTTGTATCACGAACTGAGCTCCCTTGTTACTATTTTTCCATTAGAAGAAAAGTAATCGTCTGCTTGCTGCCCTAATTCTGGCTGGAGAACCACATTTCCCAATCTATGCAAACAAAGATTAGACTCCTGCCTGAGCATGCTTTGCACTTTGGGGGGTAGGGGTATAAATATGCTGATGCAATAAAAATAAAAGCTAATAAAATTCTTGGAAAATATAAATGTCTAAAGGGAAACCATTAAAGATTTCCAAATTTAATTAAGACCAAGTCTTGCCTCGCTGCTAATATGTTTGGCCCACAGTAGTCCTTTATACACCAGATATTAAATTTAAATCAGCTTACTGTAGGATGTCTGGGTGACGGACACCTCAGGAATATAATGTTCTTAATTCTGAAATGTGCTTAGTTCAGCCTAAGGAGGAGGCAACTTTCTTGCCTCCTCCTTCCTGAAAAGCTGTTTCTGGGAGACGGGGACCCCCAGGAACAGCATTTGGGGGACATTTTGATCTCCCAATGGAGAGGAAAAATGAAATCCTTCTGCCCCTGGAAATGTTCTACTGCATCTAAGCTTTTCCCTCCCCCCTTCTCGGCCTCTGGTGCCTTCCAGTAGCGCAGTAAGGTGATTTTAGAATCTGGACTAATATTCTTAGGGCCAGCAAGGTGTAAATTCCTTGCCCCTGCCCCTCCTACAGACTTTCGCTGGGTGCCAGTGCTAATTTGGCAATCCTAGTTGGAAGGAAGCAGAAATCTTGAAATTATAACCTATCCAAACCCTGCAGCTCTGCTCCAGCACAGAATGTCGGGTTCCAAGAAGGCACGAGGGCATTTAAGGTACATTCAAGGAATCTGACAAACAAAGCCTGACCCTTCAGAGCTTACCCCCTGGAAATCTTGTTGGTCTTTAAGGTGCTACCGGACTTGAATCTTGCTCTTCTACTGCTGACCAAGATGGCTGCCCTTCTGAAACCAAAGCTCTGTCTTATCAAATCCAGTCAAACTCTGCCTAGCATAAATGGGTGGCCCTGCTGTCCAAAAAAGCCCATGGAAATGGCCATTTTATAACCCTCCAAGTTCTGCTTCTTTGTAAGTTACATGCTGTTCCCCCCGCAGTAGAAATTAATTGCGCACCCACCAGCCCTGAATCATTCCTGGAGTATAACTAGAAGCAGAGTTTCTTAGCCAGTTTCTCTTTGATTTAGATTTCCAGCTGTGTGTCTTGTTAACAACCCTGCTAGTAGCGTTGGTCTGTGCGCTTCACATGTCACAAATCATATGATGTTGAAAAAGAGAGTGATGGAGTAGGGGAGAAACGTCTGTTGGGATGTTTCAACTGTAGCCTCTTTGTTTTCTCTTCCACCTCCCACCCCCAGGAATGATAGCCATTAGTCGGATGGCAGTTCTGTACCCCCAGGTTATAGTGGATCATCCGTTTTTCTTCGTGGTCAGAAACAGAAGAACAGGTGAGTACATGGGCCTTTTCTCCATTTTTCTGGTTTTCCCCACTACATATTCCCCAAATCTTCCCATGTTAGAATCAAGAAGAAGCCATTTATCGGGAACGGACTCATCAAACATAGGCTGAATCCACATTACCTCGGTGCATCCCGGTGTTGCACTAAATGTTCGCTAAACACCTGGAAGTATAGCGTCTTTCAAGCGTGATTTCTGAATCACACTAGAAAGACGCTATACTTCTGGGTGTTTAGCAAACATTTAGTGCAACACCAGGATGCGCCAAGGTAATGTGGATTCAGCCATACTCAAAATCCAGTGGGTCCCATTCAGTTCTGTAGGGCTCAACTTCGAGTATGTCAGCAGAGGGCTGAATCTTGACTTGTTTTCCAAAGGAGAAGCTTCAGATGGCAGCAAGCCTCTCTCGCACTATTTTATGTTAATATCTTATTTATTAATTTTTATGTATTTAATTCATTTGCATCCCGTCTCTCTCCTCAATGAGGACCCAAAGCAGCTTACATCGTTCTTCTCTCCTCCATCTCATCCTCACAACAACCCTGTGAGGTAGGCTAGGCTGAGAGGGTGTGACTGTCCAAAGATCACCCAGTGAGCTTCCAAAGAAGGGTAGGGATTTGAACCTGGTTCTTCTAGATCTTAATTTGATACACTAATCAGTGCTCCATGCTGGCTCACTGATATCTGATGAGCATTTCTGTAGAGGATCAAACTACGGAGAGACATTTGTGATCCAGATGGCCAGTCTGACCATGATAGGCTCTGCCACTCATCTTGGAAAGCCAACTCTGAGCGAGAGTCGCTTTAAACCTTATGGGTGAAATTGACCTTAAGACCAGTGTGCCCGGCTGCTGTGTTCATGCTATTTGGATGTTTTTTAAAAAATCCCTTCTACCTGTGGCTCCTGTTGAGTGGGTTGTTGTGCTGCTCATAACAGTTGGGTCTTCTGACTTGCTTTCCATCAAGGGGGAAAGTTGTGGCAAACAAATGGTAGTTTTGTTGCAAATGGGAGGTGGAGGAAGCTTGTAGCCATGCATGGGCGGATCAGGAAGTTGTCGCACATTTCAGCCTTCCAACGTACATGTGCGTGCATTCAAACTGGCCAAGCTCTATTCACGTATACAAATATAATACCCCCAATTTGACAAAAATGTTATTATGCACCGTTGGCCTGAGATAAGAAGCAGGGGCACTTCCTTTTACATCCCTTTTGCGTATGTTGCAATTATCTGATATTTGGAAATAATGCTTTTGGAGAAGCCCTTTTAACCCCAGCTGGTGTGAGTGGTTGTAAAATAGCAACAATGAATCAGAGCCTCACATCCTTCTCCACAGACTCATCCTGGGAGCCTTCTCTCAGCAGTCCTCAGACAAAACCCCCTTTGATGCTGCAAGAGCATTGCCTTAGACCGTCTGTCAGGCTGCCCCACTGAAGAATTATAAAAACTCTTTCCTCCAAGAGCATCTAGTGGGATCGATTATTTATCTGCTGGACAGACACGCGCAATACCAGCTTTATAATGGATCTGACTAGCAAGAGTCTGTTGAGTTTTCTACCGCAAGTCCATATCTAGAAATTCCACCAATCTAGAAAAAAATAACATTCCCTGCTACCTGTCTCACTCAAAGGCCCAATTAGATAGGACTTACTGTGGTTTTCTTCTCAAGTCCACCTTCTCAAATGTAGGGCTGGGGGTGAGTATTTTTTCTGTTGGTTTTACAGAATACATGGGCAAGGAGAGCAGAACCCTGCCTCTTCCCTGGCCTTAAGGTTGCTGTGCTCCATAATCAGAATTATTTTTTCCCAGCTTGGCTTTGACTCCAGCAGTAAGCCAGACTTGAAGAAAATATTAATCCAGTGTCATGAGGTAAAGAGGATGTTGGCTTCTGCTTCCGTCACCCAGGGACTTTATTTTCCACAAGGAAAAACCCAGGGCTTTTTTTCAGGGCTAACGCGGGGGAACGGAGTTCCGGAACCTCTTGAAAATGGTCACATGGCTGGTGACCCCGCCCTCTGATCTCCAGACAGAGGGGAGTTTAGATTTCCCAAATCTAAACTCCCCTCTGCCTGGAGATCAGAGGGCGGGGCCACCAGCCATGTGACCATTTTCTCTGAGGGCAACCCTCCAGCCATGTGACCCTCCAGCCATGTGACCATTTTCTCTGAGGGCAACCCTCCACCACCTCTTTCCCCAGAAAAAAAGCCCTGGAAAAACCCAAATCAAGATACACCAACCATTTCCTGCTTTATATACAAACCAGTGGATGCTCTCATCATGTTTAGATTGATGAGAGGTTTAGGGCCAATTACAAAGGTGAACCATAAAATATAACCACGAGTTGGATCCCATTTATCCATTCCTCTAGCTCCGTCGTTAATGGAATGGATCTGTGTGATCAAGGTGTAGATTTCCTGAACAGTCCTCTGTAATTACCCTTTCCTAGTGTGGTGTATCAGTGTTGGACTGGGAGAACCAGGTTCGAATCCCCGCTCTGCCATGGAAGCTCGTTGGGTGACCTTGGGCCAGGCATACAGTGTCAACCTAACCTACCTCACAGTGTATTTTTTATGAGGCTAAAATAAAGGAGGGGAGAATGATATTGAAGGCTGCCTTGGTTCCCCGTTGGGGAGAAAAGTGAAGTTATAAATAAATAAGTTTTTATGGGGAGATGTCTTCTCCGTGAGTTATCCCATCTTGAATAGTTTGAGTACAATTAGATGTTGCACCATGAGAGAAAAAAGACAGCATCTTGGCTGCTCTCCTCCTCCTTCTCTGTTCTGAATTATTTCTTCTATTAAAAATGTGTCCAAGGCAACTTGCACTTCTCCTCCTCCTCTCTCTCCCTCCTTTCTTTAGGCACCATCATCTTCATAGGACGAGTGATGCACCCAGAAGCGATGAATTCAAGTGCCCACGACTTCGAAGAACTTTAATGACCCCACAAGTTCACACGGAGATACAAACACAAAGAAAATAAGCACACTGAGTTTGCAATCAATGTATTTAAGGGTTGCTGTGGGTTTTTTTTGCATTGTTACCTTCGAGGCACCATTTAAAAGAAGAAGAAGAAAACGTTCAGTTTAACTTCAACTAGAAATTGCAGGCCATGGTTGTGGACGAAATGCTTTCAGTATTCAAGTAACTGTTGTTGTCCTTGTGAATTGTTGTGTTCCTTTAAATAAAAGCTCTCTCTCTGTCAGTGGCTGTGTTTCCTGATTCAGTGAATTTGATACAGTCATTTCCCAGGTATGTCCTAGATACACAGTGTGGTATGATGAAGAAACAGCTGAACTGCCAGGAAAAAGAATTTTAAAAAGAGTCCCTTCTGAGGCCAAAGTAGTCACCCACAGAAGAAGCTGCCCACTACACTTCTGTATGATGTACTTTCCTGAGCCTTGCCTCACTCCTATCAGCATTAGTGAGGGGTAGGATAATTATATTGTGTGTGTTATGTGCCATCAAGCTGCTTCCAAGTTATGGTGACCCTATGAATTAACAGCCTCCAAAATAGCCTATCGTTAACAGCCTTGCTCAGATCTTGCAAACTGGATCTTGCTCAGATCTTGCAAATTTGGGGTCTTCCTCTTTTCTTCCTATCTTCCACTTTCCCTAACATTATTGACTTTTCCAGAGAGTCTTGTTTTCTCATGATGTGACCAACGTACAATAGCCTCAGTTTTGTCATTTTAGTTTATAGGGAGAATTCAGGCATGATTTGATCTAGAACCCACTTATTCGTCTTTTTGGCCATCCATAGTCTCTGCAAACCTCTCCTCTAGCACCACATTTCAAATGAATCAATTTTCTTCTTGGGGAATACCATAGTATGAATTATCTTGATCTTGTTTCCCATCGACACATCCTTAAGGAGCTATAATTATATTACACCAGGTACAATTAGGGGTGCCATGGCTCTGGGCTCCTATTGCTGCTTCATAGAACAACAGGAACAAAATGAGGGGGGTAGGCAGAATCACAATGCCACAACCTTCCTTCTAGTTACAAGCCTGGAAGTGATGTCCCATAGACTCTCTAGGAATTTTCCAAGTCTCAATGGTAAACACCATAGAGATTTGGAAAATTCCTAGAGCGATGCTGCAACATCACTTCCAGATACATAACTGGAAGGGATGTTGCAGTGTCACAGCACCACCACACCCTGGCCCCAAAATTCCCAGGGATTGTTGAACAGGTACAATTAGAAAACTTGGTCTTTAGTCATAAATAGAGACAGCACAACAGTCTGCCTTCTGAGGGATCCCTGCACTGCACTGGGCTTTTCTGTTCGGCAAGAGACATGCCGAGATCAGTTATTCCTGCCCATAAAAGGGGATCAGTTTCTTTGAGGGCAAATAGTTCTTACCTCCCCAGGTATAAACATCATAGTGCCTCCAGCTGTAACTCTGATCAAAATGTTCTTCAGCTGTCAGAAGTCTGAAAGCCTCGGCTCTCATGTACAAAGGCGACACCATCTTAAAACTGCTTGCTGGTAAATGGCACAGCTTCATAATCGATGGGGATAAGTGAATAATTTATCAGATTTTAATGTTTTCCTCCCTGCACACGAATTACGGGAATGGATGTGCTCCTTCTGCAAGGCCAGAGATTGTTCATGCAAAATGTCCTGAACTTCCCATAGAATAGCAATTGCAATGGTGCTTGGATCCAGTTGTATCTGAAAAGCAAGGCGGCCCTAGTCCAGGGGAAGTATATAAAAAGAATCATTTTTAGATCAGATCAGTGGTCCATCTTGTCAGGCATCCCATTTTATACAGTGGCTAAACAGTTGCCCTGCATAGCAAGCTAAGAGGGCGCAGAGGCCAACACCAGAGGTGTTTTGTCATCTGGGCATGGTGTGTAGCAGGGAGGTAGTTGTGAATTTCCTGCACTATGCAGGGGGTTGGACTAGCTCGCCCTGCAGATCCCTTCCAATTTTATGATCCACTATTTTCTTCTAGATCTTTTCTGAGATTTGTTGTCTCCAGATGTGGAGGTTCCCTTTAGTTATCACAAGTAGTAGCCCTTGGTGGACCTTACCCTCTGGGACTCTGTCCAGCTCCCCTTTTAAAGCCATCTGTGCTTATGTGTACCATGATATCCCCTGACTGTAGCGCTTAAGTCGGTTGCTAACTTATTTCACCGATTTCCACAGTGCATCACTGTTTTCATGCCTCTTTTCTTGGAGTTTATAGATTTAATTTTGTTCTCTGTTATATGATTACTTCTAACTTGAGGGGATAAAAGGGGGACAGGAGAACTATGTCAGCCACTCTGAGCTCCCAGGAAGAAGATTGGGTTAAAATATATTAGACAGCTCCCCATGTCTGTTTTGAACTTCACTCCAAAGCAGGGCCGTTTCTAGATGGCTTACCTGCCTCCGGAACATTGCGCCATGTTGCGGGGAAAACGCGAAATATCACGTTTTCTCGCGCGAGTTTTGCGCGACATCGCGCAACGTCGCGCAAAACTCGCGCAGGAAAATGTGATATTTCGCATTTTCCCCACAACATGGTGCGACGTTCCGGAGGCAGGTAAGCCATCTGGAAATGGCCCAGTTCTGTTGATCCTTGTATGGCGTGGAGAGAGATCAGAAGCAAACAGTGCCACTGTAAGAAGAATTATACTCTTCTAAGCCCATTGACACAGTCTCTTTGCACAAGACATGTTACGCAGGAACGCTCAACTGTAGAGAGACGCAATGTAATGTGAGCCGTGAAGCATAGTTCAAAAAGACAGAGCTGGCAGAGATCGCTCCTCAGAGGGTTTGTTAATTTCATCTTTGCCTCCTGGAAGGGCAGGTGAGATTGACAGATTTGAGGGAGGGGAAGATGAAATTAACAAGCCCTCTGAATTGTGATCTCTGTCAGCTCTGTCTTTTTAAACTACTCTTCCCAGCTAACATTGTGTCTCTCTGCAGCTGAGCGTCCCCGAGTAAGATGTCTTGTGTAGAAAGACTCCTATGGAGCAATCCTGCACTACAGAACCTAGTGTTCATGCAAGACCAGCATCTTTCAATGTGCCACCAGAGGAAAGACCCCCCTCTGCAACAGACAAACAAAGGTACAAAGAGAAGCAAAAGGCTCCAAGCCAGAGTAATGTAAAGAGTCAAATATTTTTCCTTCCCAGTAATTACCAATCTCTACTTACTTCCACCTTCCCACTTTGATCATTTTTCACTGAGCAATAAGTATGTTTCTTAGGACCACTTGACTTTCAAATATAATTTCCTGGTGCTCAGAAAATGTGAAGGCGATGAGGGAATAACCTCCGAGTTCCCTTTTTAAAAATAACTGTTTTTATTCTTGAGAGTAACCTGCTGCATAGAACAGCATGGCTCTCACGACAATTGAGGTATCTGCTGGGCTAAGGAGGCCGCTGTTGTTCGCAGGAGGGAAGGCAAAGTTCGTCAACACCTCGGTCTCAACATGCAATTACAATTTCCTGGGTTTTTCTGTTAAAATCTGCAATGAAGTCAGAAAGGAGAAGGAAACAATAAGAGGAAGAATGAGAAACCTAATTCAATCTGATTTTTTTTTAAAGTAAGCAGACTTGGGGAAATAAGGCAACACAACTAGAATCCTGCAACTGAAGACTTAGGACCAAACAACTTGAGACGATTTTTTGATAGTCATAGAATTATAGAATCATAGCATTGAAAGGGGCTATACAGACCATCTAGTCCAACCCCCTGCCCAGTGTAGGATCAGCCTAAAGCATCTCTGACAAATATTCATCCAGCCTCTTCTTGAAAACTGTCAGTGAAGGGGAGCTCACCACCTAGGCAGCTGATTCCACTTTTGAACTACTCTGACCATGAAAAAATTCTTCCTAATATCCAGCTGGTACCTTTCTGCATGTAATTTAAGCCCTTTGTTTTAGGTCCTACCTTCTGCTGCCAACTGGAACAGCTCCCTGCCCTCCTCCAGGTCTGGGTTCCCTTGGCCCAACTTTCATACCATCAGCCACTTGTCATACAGCTGGGAAGTCAGTTCTCAAGTGTGAAGAGCCACTGTTGAATCCAGGATTGCTTTGGCTCCCTCCCCATTTTCCAGACCTGAAATGACCCCCAGATTTTGCTATGTGCCCCACTGGGAAGTTGCACCTGTACTAATGGATTACATGTGCAAAGAGCACCTCCCTCAGGGCCTTTCAGCCCAGAAAAACAGAGCAAGCAGAAGGCTGAAGCCTTTCTCCCCATTCTTCAGTGGAGCTGCCAACCTCCAAGTGGAGCCTGGAGTTCTCCCAGAATTACAACTGATCTCTAGATCTGTTCCCCTGGAAGAAATGGCAGCTTCAGAGGGTGATCTATATGGTCTGCTGAGTTCCCTCCCCTCTCCAGGATCCACCCCCAAATCTCCAGGAACTTCCCATCCTGGAGTTGGCAAGCCTATGATGTGGCCCCAATGCTAACTGAGACCCCACATGTTTGGGAACTACCCTCCCAGCAGGGTGACATATAACTGATGATATGATGGGATATTACAGGGCCAAGCTACAAGTGACGAATGACCCTTGCCTGGCAAGTGAACAGACTCGCATGTATTCCTCCCTGTTCACTTGCCATTCACTTGGAGCACAAGTGAATGGCAAGTGAACAGGGAGGAATACACGTGAGTCTGTTCACTTGCCAGGCAAGGGTCATTCGTAGCTTGGCCCATAGTGATGTTAATGCACCAAAACATGCACCTTATAGTCCACTACTAGATGTGTATAATCATTTACCCTAAAATGAAGTAAATCAAGAAACCCTAATTTATTATGGGGCTCTTTTCCTCCTTCAACAAAGCTCATCTTTAACTGGACCTGCCTGGGATGGGATTGGTGTTCTCAGCCCCCGTAGCCTGCCATCATGACAGAATGTGCCCTGCCACAGTCCAGACTTTTACCTCCAGTTCTCCTCAATTGTGTACAGGGAAACAAAGCAGAGCCTTCATTTCATGCAATGCAGCTTGACAAAATAAGCAAGACTGATGTGCCAATAGAAAACGCCTTAAAAAATAATGCTCCGGTTATGCTAGAGTGCATGCATTCTCAGACACCTTTGAGTAGACAAAGGGCCTTCTCATGTGTGGAAGAATCAATTGGGGCTAGAAACACCATAAAGAACAACAGAGCACGCAGAAGCCTTCTCATGCCCAAGCAGGAACATATCCTATTATTCCAGATTCATTAACCCAGAAAAATGGACACCCCATCAGTTACAGGCTCCTCGTTTCTAGGACAGACCAATAGGCACACACTGCTGAGGAATATTTATTAAAAGAGCAGAAAGAAAAGCTGTCCTTTGACCTGGCTTTATTTCCCCCTAAGCCTGGGGTTTGTATACTACTGTATGGCTAAAGTAAAGAAAAGAGAATTCTCATCTATGCTAAGCAGTCTTGGATCTTTGGCTCCCTAAGAGCTTCAAAGTGCCTGATATTTTATAATTATTTACATGCCACTATCAGTATACATGACAATTTACAGAGCAACTTATGCAAACAATTAAAAAACTAAGTCCCTGCCCAGAGAAGCTTATTTTTGGTGACAAAGTGAAAGGAAGCAAGTTAGGAAAGGAGGAAGCTAGGTAACCAGTTAGAGAGGTCAGCAAATGGAGCTGAAAAAATAGTTTGCGCAGAAGGAAAAAAGTGACTCTTTAATGTTGATTTACAAATATGGGGAAAGCAAAATCTGACATCAGAGCCAGTTTGATGTAGTGGTTAAGAGTGGTGGAACTCTAATCTGGAGAACTGGATTTGATTCTCTATTCCTCCACTTGAAGCCAGCTGAGTGACCTTGGGTCAGTCACAGCTCTCTCAGAGTTCTCTCAGCCCCACCCACCTCACAGGTTGACTGTTGTGAGGATAGTAATAACACACTGTGTAAACCACTCTGAGTGGGCATTAAGTTGTCCTGAAGGGTAGTATATAAATCTAATGTTGTTGTTGTTGTTTTTAACATCATCAGTGAACTTGGGATACATTAAATAATAATGTGGTGACAGCCTAGGACACCCTACCCCTGGGAGAGAGGGGGTGGAACATGGGCACAGCCCTATGGAAAGCAGATTTCCAGTGGCAAAATGGGAAGGAGAACCAGGTGGGGTGGCAGTAGCAAGAAAAGAGCAACCCCCACCATTAATGACACACAGGACTCCTTTAGTGTAAAGGCCTCCTTGAGGGGAATGGCTTGCCTGAGGAAGCTCAAGAGGAGAGGCAGGGAAAGAGGAATTGGGAGGGGCCAGGAAAGGAGGGATAAAAGGGCCCAGCAGCAGACGATAAGAGAGTAAGCTGATTGATGGCTGTGAGAGGGTTGTGAACAGGCAGTCCTGGGGCCTTTGCAGAGAGGAACGGACTGCGTACCCTAAAGCCTCACGGATTGGTGGTTCTGGTCTCAAGGGCAACCAGGTAGAAATGTCCACACCTAATCCAGGCAAATGGGCTACCCCCTGGCTTAACCCCAAAGAAGGGTGCAGCAGCCAGGGTAGGAGCTTGAGGACCTGGGAGAAAGATCCCTGCCAGGGCAAGAGGCCCTGGCAGTGATGGGCAAACAGGTGATGGTGAGGAGATGTGATCTGACAAGGCCGCAGGGTGATGGTTAACCTCTGGAATGGATGATGTAGAGGAACCGAGTGACTCAAGTCCAAGCTTCACATTTCTGGCGCATTGCCTCATCCTTGGCAAGGAGAAAAGAGGTCTCCTCCTGAAGGGGATGTGGCCCCTGATCCTGGGGTCTTCACAAGTGCTTAGTATTTATGTAGCATCCTTGAGGTTCAGAGTGTTCCCTTGTAACATTTGTAACACCCCAGCATTATTGTCTCTGTATTGTGGGGGTAGTGTGGTGAGGTTGAGAGAAAGAGGCTTGCCTGTGATCGCCAAATAGTTTTGTTGCAGAGGCTTAGATTTGAGCCTGGGACCTCTCGGATCGTAGATCGTGTCCTTAGCCACTGTTGCAAACCAGAACTTGCAACATGGCAAATGTCAAGTTTGTTTTTGGCTGAGTTGATGTTAAAGTTGTGCTTTCCATCTCGCACATCTGCAAATCGATGTTGAATTGTCCCTTTCCCCATTTTGTCTTTGCCATACACATTAGCTATTTTCACAAGTGGGTACATTGCCATCTAAAATGAACTGTATCATTTTCACAAAAACAGCGAGAGTAAATTGTGTGAAGTTTAATGCGGCTTTGTGAATCCCAGGCAATGTATTAATTCCACCACAGGAAATTCAAGTATTATTAATGCAAGGCACTTACTAGTCTAGCATGTGTAAGAACCACCACCACCCCCAAGTTAAAAGAAGCTCCCACCCAGCAAACACAATCTGTGGTGTTGCAAGCTGCTGAAAGGTCTGTGCCTACCCTGTGTAATTTGGTATAATGGAGATAATTGATAAACTCAAGAAAATACACCAATACAAATACAATTCCTTGGGTAAAATCAGCTACCTCCTTTACTGAGTTTTGAGATGGTCCCATTTATTTCCACCTTCTACTTCTATTTTTTTAGCCAATTGCCTGTCACATTTCTGCTTATTATTTTCTGTAGTCCAAACCCTATTTGGTGTTAATTGGATGTTCCAGTCATTGATCATATTGACTTGCACTGTGTATTCTACCTGGAGTCTCAGTGAGAAAGGCGGACTCTAAATAATGTAAATAAATAAAAGAGGAGATCTCTGCACAAGAAGAGCTAAACATCTGCCATCCGGACCACATTAGGAAAGTGAAAAGGAATTCTTTCTTTTGTTCAAAGTGTAAGTAAATCAAGGGAATAATCATTCTGCCTTTGCAAATTCATACATTTATTGGTTTCGCCACACTAATAAAAGTTCATTTGCATACCACTCTTCTGGACAGATTAGTGCCCACTCAGAGCAGTAAACAAAGTAAGTGTTGTTATCCCCACAATGCAACTGGGGAGCTGCGGCTGAAAGGAGTGGCTTACCCAAGGCCACCTGGTAAGTTCATGGCAGTAGTGAGATTCAAACCAGCAAAGTGCTGCATCGCAGCCCAGCTACTTAACCATTACACTACACAAATCCATGAGGTAGGTTAGAGTGAGGAAGAATGACTAGCCCAAGGTCACCCAGCAAGCTTTCAGTGAAGGCAGGGGATTCAAAATCGGATCTTCTGAAGTTTAGTCTAACTCTCTCACTACTCCACTCTGTGGGCTTTCTCCAGGATTTTATAGAATGAATAACAACATATACAGGGGTCATTTCGCAGAAAAAGAGCTGGAGGAACTCATTAGCATAACTCATTAGCAAAACTCATTAGCATATGCCACGCCCCTTGCCATCACTGGAAATGTGTCATTAGCATAACTGATTTGCATATGCCACTCCCCCTGACATCACCTATCCTGGCTGCTTTGGACCTAATTCTGGCCATTCAGGGCTGAAATTGAGCCCAAAATGGCAAAAAGGGGCTGAAAATGGCTGAAAAGGGGCCCAAAATGATCAGGACTGGGCCACTGCTGAACAGGAGAGTGATCCCACCACCCGTCAAGGGCCCGATCCGGGCTGTTTTGGCCCCAATCCAGGTCAAAACGGGCCCAAAATGGCCGAGAGTCAGGTGGGTGGGGCCAGCTGACACGTGACCTCTTTGGGGAACTGCCAGAACTGCGTTCCTGCGCATTCCCCCTCGAAATGAGCCCTGAACATATAAATGACGTAACTTGCACACTTTACATTATTTGTTCCTTTTATCTTGCACAATTTAGCTTTCCTGATTATAAATTTTGGATTTTGATTTGCAGTCGACTAGCCCTACTACTTTAGAACATTTCAGTTTTGAACAGACCCAATTAATATCGATTCAGTTGTTTATCACACCCATTTTTTATTTGAGAAAGAAGTTGAATTTGCCAAACACACACAATAAAGGAGGTGCCCCTGTGCAAGAAAATAGTTTACACAACCAAGATCTATTTTTCATTATACTAAGTTCCCAATACACAGTAAATATTCCAAAGCAGGGGATCCCCTCTCATCATCAAAGTCACAGCAAAGCACCACATGTGGGCCTGAAATTCCAGAACGAGAAGAGAAGCTCCGTGTGCACATGGGACAGAAACTGCAGTGCATGGAAGTTTGGGTTCAGAAATTATTACACAGCACTGCAGGCTTTATAAAACAAACATGTACCATTCAGCGGTTGCCGCTTTTGAATCTTCTAAAATAGATACATAGTGCTGATTCAGATGCCTCGGGCAAATTCTGGAGAGTGTGGGATACACATCTTTGTGAGCAAATAAATTCAAATTTCCCACAGCCGTTCTGCTTCAGTCCATTCCTTGAGGGGGCAAAAGCCCCTACCTATTTATTTAGTGATTTATTCATGTTATTTACATTATCTACAGCCCACCTTTCTCATTGGGACTGAAGGCTGATTTGCAAAATATTAAAACAATGCTATCAGGCAGCATAAGACATCCCCTAAACAACGTAACAGGGCTAGGATTACAAACAAACAAAAAATAACACATGCCAAACCATAAACAATGCAGAGAAAGAATTGCAAAAGTAGAAAACAATGCGGTAAGAGCAAGAGAATGCATACAATAAACAGTGTAATAGGCTACAATCCGGTTCATTTTATTAAAACACCTTTTGAATCATTCCATTATACTGCAAACTTATTTCCTTTTTAGAAATGTCCTCCTGAACATTTCCGATGTATGCGTTCTGTGTGGGATCCTTCTTGACCTTCTTCAGGCAGAGCATTCCACAAGTTGGAAGCCAGAACAGAGAATGCTCAATTAGCGGCAGCTGCCAATCATATCCATTTTTACCATGGCACCTTCAGAAAGCTTTGCTTAGATGACAAAAGCGGTCGTGGCTGAGGTTTTCCTTCAAAGGTTTCCCCTGTTTCCTGCAAAGGAAAGGAGAGCTTTGCATCGGCAGAGGAATATATGTACAGAGCTGCTCTCTCAAGCTCAAACACATGAGCTCCATATTCACATAGGAGTGCCCTTTGAACTCCAGGTCAATGGAGAACCTTCCATACGTGGTCTTCTCAATAATGTGAATCCGCAATCAAGCCGCTTTAGCAGCTGGTGATTACTGGGGTGGTTGCATTTAGGCTGTTCTTCAAAGTCAGTAAATCCCAAAGTACAAAAAGTCATTGGGAAATCTGTGAAGCAGAAAAGAAATTCTTCCTAGCCTGATTTGAAAATGAGTATTAGAAGCGGCACAAGGCAATAAAAACAGAGTTGACAAACCGGGCATGAGTCTCATTGACTCTAGAAAATAAATGTCTGTCTTGATATATAAAATAAATGCTTGTAAGACCAAGAGTCATAAAATGACAGAAATGAGTAAGCGATCGCTTAGTTCAAATGTGTTTGGCTCGTATTTCTCCAGATGCTTCCCCCCCCCCCACCTTTGCCGTCATTTATCATGCGGACAGACTTGCTGAGTCACATCAAACTTCTGCTGAAGCAGGATCAATGCACGTTATCCCTTTGTTAGAACATTGACGGATAGATCAAATAAGCAATCCACAATAGCCATTATCTAATACATATTTTCTTTAACATATTTATAGCACACCTGGAGGCAGATGAGATGTAGCCTGTAATCCACACTGAGCCTTTAAGACAGGAAAGAATTGAAATAGCTAAAACAGTGGAATCGCTGTCCTCCTGTAAATCTTTTTCCAACATCATGAATATACGGTAGGGGTGGGGCCTGAATATGTAGCCAGCAGTACCATTTCCGTGGCTTCACAGCATTTTTTAAAATTGCCACAGTTGTGCAGATCACATTGGTTGTGTATGTAGGACGTGTGTGATGGTGCAGGTTCACCTAAAGCATAAGAAGAGCCCTACTAGATCAGGCCATTAGTCCATGTAGTCCAACATCCTGTTTCACACAGTGGTTCTGAGCCTTCTTTATGCTCCCTCCCCCTAATGGAGGCCCCGCTCCCAGGGTGAGGCCCAACACCTGGGCCAGGGGCTGCCATATGGCCTGGCCGCAGCCCCTCCCTCAACTTCCACTGAGGGCACCCACCTGGGCTGGCTCTCTTGCCTCACTTGGGTGCTCATTCTGGCCAGCCAGGGCCCATCCTGTGTCGGCAGCCACCACGGCCCGCCTGCTTCCACCAGACCTATGCCCCACCCCCAAGAGTGGGTTCCTGGTGGTGACACTGGCCACTGCAGCTGCTGCCATCTGGCTGCATGCTGCAGTCATGCCTGTCTGGCGTGAGTGGCTGCTCACATTGCTGAGCATTCCAGTGGCGTCCCCACTTGAGCAGTGCAATTCTGGGGTGGCAGCAGTGCTAGGGCCACAGCTGGGTCCTCGAAGCTGCACCACCTCTCCTCACCACTCCTGCTGCAGCCACCTGCAGCCCCTCCTGGCATCTGACCTACAGTCACCAGCGTCATCCTACCCTGCCGCCTGGTAAGTGCCAAGTAGTACCTGGGGAGAGGGTGGAGGCTGTTCATGGCCTGAGGCATCCAGAGCAGGCTGCAGGGCCGATTCCAGACACAGAACTATACAACACATAAATAATACAGCAACTGAGTATAAAAAGCATATATAATGCAAATAAATCTAGAAAACCAAAATCATACATAATACAATAAATCTAGAATACCAGTGAGAAAAAATGGAGAACCAAAACAGCTGATGAAAACATAAGAAACAGAAAAAGAAATAAAATAGGGAATATTTGCTATCCAAGGAATTCCTCCTTATCACACAATGTTAGTTTTTGTAACACCAGGGCTGGGAGATGTTGCATCGCTCTAGCACTTCTTAGTATTCCCACTAAAGCGAAAGTAAATTTATTTTCTCTTCCCTTCTCCTCTTTAGAGACCACACAGGGATCCCTCTTCAATACTGCAAGGGGGGGGGGGGGGTGTAGAAACACACACCCACTGCATTAAAATGGGCTGATAAAATCAAAGTGAATGCTGTCACTGTTTGTAACCTTAGGAGAAACAGACCACCAGATGTCACTATGCCCCAAGAAGCAAAAAGTTTTTATGGACTAAGAGTTTTAATGTTTTACCAGCAAGTTAGTTAATTACCATGTCTTCAGCTACACCAGCCATGTTCCTCTGGGGCAGGCATTTCTGAACATCAGCAAAATAAAAGGGAACCACACCAAACAACAGAGAGGATGGAAGCAAAGAGCAAAAGGGTGTGATAAAAATGTAGAGTCATAAAGATGTAATACAAATCCCTGACATGTTTCGACGATCTTCCTCAGGGGGACCAGTGTAAATACACGGCGTCAAATAAGCACATTTTGAGGGGAAATGTAAGAATAAAGAATACGATTCTAAAGCACGAGAAGGCACAATAGCTGAGTCCCAATGCAGTTTAAAAATAATACCTTTAAGAACTACAATAAAAGCTTCAAAAAAGGTATGCACTTTGTGGCCAGAATGACACATTTAGCAACCTGGGCGCTGATCAGATGATACTTGGATTTGGAGGGTTTCTCAACATGGTTTCAGGCTCTCAGACTTCTTTCCCCTCCCCTCCCAGTGTTCTCAGCTGCTCTGTGTTAATTTGAGCATGAGTATCCCTGCCCTTTCAGCCCAATCTGGATGGCCCAAGCTAGCCTGAGCTCATCAGATCTCAGAAGCTAAGCAGAATCAGTCCTGGTTAGTACTTGGATGGAGACTACCAAAGAAGTCCAGAGTTGCTATGGAGAGGTAGGCAATGGCAACCATCTCTGTTCATCTCTTGCCTTGAAAACCCTAGGGTTGCCAGCTCCAGGTTGGAAAATTCCTGGAGATTTGGGGGTGAATCCTGGAGAAGGCAAGGCTTGGGACCTCAGTGGGGTATAATACCATACAGTCCAACCTCCAAAGCAGCCATTTTCTCCAGGGGACCTGATCTCTGTGGCTTGGAGATCAGTTGTAATTCCAGGAGATCTCCAGCCACCACCTCAAGGCCGACAACCCTAGTTGCAACTTGAAGGCACCTTACAACGCACGCACATCATTTCAGCCTGGTGATACACTAGAGCATCAGAGTATTCTATGTTCAATAAACCTGAGATACTTAGAAGAGACGAGACAAAAGGGTCTGGAATCAGAAAGTAACTATTTCTGACCCATCCCATGGACAGGAAGATGAGCAGGTTCTCAAACAAATGTCCTGCACATCCAAAAATCTAATCTGCTTTCCAAATTAGTTCCCTAGAGATAGCTAGTGGTAACTACAGCCTGGGGAGAAATGCTGACTAATTACATACCATAGTGACAAATTCCAGAGGGATACCTGTTGGCAGTGGCTAGAAGAACAGAGGAATAGATCCTGTGCTCTGCTAACGGCAGACCCCTCCATCTACATAAGGAGCCATCCATCTTCCAGTGCAAGGCGCATTGCTCCAGCAACAGAGACATGTTCCGTTGGTGGCAGACAACTTGCACCAGCAATAACTGCTCTGAATATGAGAAACGAAAATGCATACAAATGATACAGGTTGCAGAATCAAGTTTTGCTGTTGGAGAATTTTACACACACACACACACACTCACAGGTTAGTGCTGAACCCACATTACCTCTAGGTATGTATGTGATTATTATTTCTTTGAATGTAACTGCAAAGAAAAAAGATGGCAATAAACTGAGAAGTATCAAAAAATTGCTGCCTCAGCACCAGTCTACATTTCAATCAGGAAAGAAAGACACTCAGATATGTAGTTGACTTCCGCTGCTTATAGCCCAAGGGAAATTGACTGGCATCTAACTTTGCTTTTTAAAGACGCTGACTGCTGGTTCCCCTCCCCAAGGGCCCTCCAGCAAGTTACAACAGAGATGATGGACACAAACAAATGGAAGAGTCTAGACTACAGAGCTAACCCAGTCCCAAAGAGAGGGCATTACATGCGTTGTAAGCAATGAAGAGCAAACACATATCGGGCATCAGCAATTAAGCGCATTGCTCAAGTCATGAATGGATTCTCCCCTTTGATTCAGTGCTGGAGCTCTCAACTGAAGACCAAAGTGACCTTGGAAATGCTCAGCTGGAAAACACACAATCGTGTTGTATTAGTTACAAAGGCAACATTTGTAATATATATGTCAGTGGTTTATAATGAAAGAGGATTGCTTTGTTTCCCTTTTGACCCGCTAGGGAAAAGCAGTGAGAATATTACATTGCCCTTCATTGGAAGGAAAGCATATTGGAGACTTGTGTATAAAATTTTGGGAACTGGAATGTGACAGAACTGGATGCCAATAAAGACCCCAAGCAAAATCAACAGAAGACTCACACCCAACAGAATACAGTCACCAGCTTTTGCAAGAAGCTAACACGGTTTCACGTTCCAGAATCTCACACAACTGAGAGCGGAACCACAAGTGACGCCTGACACAGGTTGGACACTAGTCAGCTTCCCTCAAGTTTTGATGGGAAATGTAGGCGTCCTGGTCTCGCAGCTTGGCTCTCCGACTGCTGTCCAATGGACTTTTCAACTGTCACTTGTCCAACATTCCGCCAAGCTGCCTACATTTCCCATCAAAACTTGAGGGAAGCTGGCAAGTGTCCAACCTGTGTCAGGCGTCACTTGTGGTTCCGCTCTGAGACAAAAGCACCCTTTGCTAGCCTCCGCATGCAGCCTTGTTGTTGGCTTTGATCAAAAGTCCCTCCATTGCATTCAGCTAGACAGTCCAATGAGCCAGAAAGGGTTCCTACTTAAGATCTCCAGATGTTCAGTGGGTTCTACTTTGCACGGTTAAGAGAGACCATGATTATGCCTGCATATTTCAGAGACCTCCCCACTAAATCAGGCACTGCTGGGAATCCCAGGATGTAGACTGTGAGAGAAGAGCTGCTTGAAGCCAGGGCCAGACTGAGTGGGGGGAAGGGGGTAGCCTGTCCCCAACACTGCCAAAGAGGGGGCACCGGGCACAGCTGTCTGCTGCTGGGAGCGCATCAGAGCTGGCGGCAGCAGCACAGGCAGCTGAGCGCAGGGTTGGGAGGCCTTCCGCCTGCCCCGCTGATGGGGCGGCTGGCTTGCCACGCAAGTGGCATGCTTCCCACCCCCGTGTAATGACATCACGGAAGTGACATCATCACGCAGCACTGTGAGCTCTGTGTGCGCTGTGTGCACGTGTGAGTGAGGAAGGCTGGAGAAGGGTTTCCCTGGGCACTGGCAACCCTAGATCTGGCCCTGCTTGAAGCCACTGTAGCTTCTTATTTACAGGATCTCATCCCAGGCATCCAGTCCTGGAGCTAGTATATTGTCATGTATGCCTGCCATTAATGTGTTTTGCATTTTGTGCTGATCATAAATGTTTGCTGAGGTTGTATTCTGTACACTGTATTGATAATCTGAGAGTGTGTAAACTGCAAACATGAAATGTACTGAGACAGTGGGAGTTGTCTGTTATCTGTTGAAGGTATTTACTTTCACTTCTACAGTAAGTGTCCTTGGATGCAAGCTGCGGGCAGCGAGCAGTGTATCTTTTCTCAGAGACTGAGATTATTTCATTCTGTACTATGTCTAGACTAAACTAATCAGTTCCCATGTAACTCTTTGGGGTTTTCGCACCAGAATGTTAACGGACCCAAAGGGTCCCTATAATTAACACTATCCCTTTTTGAATAGTCACTTCGGCCAATGCATTCATGTAAATCACTTGGACTGTATAGATCTCTAATAAAAGTTACTTCAACCAATGCACCTAAGTGCTTGCTGTGAGGGACTTGAGGATCGACCTGCCAAGGACTGACATATATCCTTGTACAACCCAGTGTGTGCTCCTATGTTGCTTCGGTTGAATTTTAATTAAGGGTCTACAGGATAAACATGCAAGCAATAGTTTGAAGGCCATATGTATCTGCGCCTCCCTGAGTTCCCATTAGAATCCTGAAAATCCCAGTTTTAAATAAGTTTGAAAAACATATGTTCCAATTAGTGACAGAAGCAAACTGCTGCTGGTTTTTATGTTTTCTCAGGGAGAACAGATGTTGCTTCTTTGTTCCAGTAGCTTTTGGTGCAACCTAGGATTTTATTTTATTTGCACCTAGTATCTGCATAATGCCTTCTGCACGCCATGTTATGACTATTGGAAACTGCAGGCAGCCCACCGCCACCATCCCTTTTAAGTTTTTAAAAATTGATATCCAACCTGAACAAGAGTAAATTTGACAGCATGTTAACTACTTTCAGAAGTTTTAGTCCTAACAAAATACTGTCAGTTTTTAATTTTTGCTAATGGACCCAAACAACTCCAAGCAATTTTTGCTAAATTTATTTATTTTAAAGTCTGTTTGGTGATTTCCCCTGACTTCTACATACAAAAGTAGAAAATGAAATCAAGGTATAAGACTTTTGAGTGAGAACATTACTTACTTACTTACTTACTTACTTACTTACTTACTTACTTACTTACTTACTTACTTACTTACTTACTTACTTACTTACTTACTTACTTACTTACTTAAACCTCATCTTTCTCTCTAATGGGAACTGAAAATATTGAGGATAGGCTGAGAGTGCGTGACTGGTCCAAGGTCACCCAGCAAGCTTCCATGGCAGAATGGGGATTTAAACCTCCCAGATCCTAGTCTATCCACCGTACTGCACTGACTGTTGATCTCATGGATTCTCAGTAACTCTTCAATGATCCTCGACCAACACTCTAACCAATATACCACACTGGCTGTCACAAAACTTTCAATGTGAATTTAAGAGGTGAGCCCAACAACCCTTGGCCATTTCTTTCTGTATTTGTTAGAAATTCTCCCTGACTTTGGCTCTTGAACAATCTGTATCTAGGGGGAATGCTTTATTGATTGCTGCCATTTTGTGAATCATGACGCACAATACAGGTCTCAGGAGCTTGAATACAAGAGTAAAAATAGATTGCAATGCATGAAGGACTTGAAGAGTACCAAGGACATCGCTTCTGCTTCTGCCTCAGTGGCTAACAGGTGCAGTCCTAAGCAAAGTTCCACTCTTCTAAGTCCAGTGACTTTAATGGAATTAGAATAGTGTAACTCTGTTAAGGATTGCACAGTAAAGCCTCAATGATGTAAGGAGTACCATGAAGCAGGTGTTCTAGTTCTTATAAAGGAAAAGAGGACAAAGTTATAAATGGCAGAGTTTGTGTCCAGTGTCTCCTTAGTGACCAACAAGATTTTCAGGGTATAAGCTTTCAAGAGTCTGAAGAAGGGCGCTCTGACTAGAGATGGGCACGAACCAAAATACGAACCAAAATTAAGCATGAACCAGGCTGGTTCATGGTTCGTGAGCCACGGTTCGTCAGATCCCATTTCTGACGAACCACCACAAACTTTAGGCTGGTTTGTTTGGTTCGTTTTTTGGTTCATGACTGCAGACAGCCTGGTGTCAATCAATCAGTTTCCTAGGCAACAGGGGATGGACTTCCTGCAGACCTTCTGCTGACCCGGAAGTGATGGTTTTCTGATTCGGATGTGCCATTTTCACGAACCAAATGAACTGGTTCGTGAACCAGGGGCAGGTTCGTGAAAGTTTGTGGTTCATGGTTCTTGAAATTTGATGAACCACGAACCGGATGGTTCAGTTTTTTTCTGGTTCGTGCCCATCTCTATCTCTGACTCTTGAAAGCTTGCACCCTAAAAATCATGTTGGTCTCTAAGGTGCCACTGGACTCACATCCTGCTGTTCTACTGCAGACCAACATGGTTACCCATCTAATACCATAGTTATGAATGGGCTTTTAAGAGCAAGTCCATATTTTGCCTCCATCATAAGCTTGTTTGGTGAGCTTATGCAAACTGTGTCTTTCATCTTTGTCCTCATCTGCAATGTGGGGGTTATACTATTGTCCTAAGTCTGGCTCTAAATCACCGTGGGTAAAGCAAAGCTTTCAGAGCAGGTTTTCCCCACCTTCCCTATCTTGCTGCATTCCAATGAGGTCACCCCAAGTTTGCTTCTGGGGATCAAGATGTAAGGATCTGCCAAGAAACTCTCAAAAGGCTTTACTACAGATAGTAGAAGTACTTTATTGAAAAGCTGCCAGTATCATGATCTTACGCCATCTTTGCCAGGAATAATGGTTACATGTAAATATCAAGCATATATAGGTTTCTCACAGTGCAGGTACCTTCATCATTACGCCACCTTGGGAGTGGGCACACACGTTGCATGTGTGCAAAGATGAAGAACAAGTTCAGTGCCAGGTCCACCGCCCCTCCTGCTAGAAGGGTAAAGGGACCTTGAAACCCTATCTGGGCTCTTGGCTCTTAGGCCATGGCTCATGGCTTTAAATGAACTGGACCAACAGATTCAAGTTATGGTTGGTTACTTCTATTTGTTTTATTTAAACTGTATTTTTTATTGTTGTAGTTATTAATGCTGTAAGTCAGGGATCCCCAATTTTTTTGAGCCTGCAGGCATCTTTGGAATTCTGTCACAGGGTGGGGGTGCAACCATCAAATGGCTGCCTTGGAAGCAGAGCCAACCACAAAATGTCAGGGAATGAGATTATACATATCTCTAAAATAACCCTTCAACATCTTGAGCAGAAGCTGTTTAACAGGATGCCTTCAAAAATGAACACGTTAAAAATATTTTCTTGCATACATACAGCTTACCTTCAGTCACACAGTGAAGATCCTTGTGCTGTGGTGGCAGCTGTTACTGAAGCAATGTTTTGTTTTGTTTCTAAATCTGTACAGCCAGTCAGATCTCAAATAGACAATTAAAAGCCCTGATGGGAAAAAGGCCCACCCATTTCCTAAAAACACTCGACAGGTACCAGGAAAGGTGTCAGATGGCACTATGAGCACCACATTGGGGAAGATGTTTTGGGTTCCTTTAGGGAGCAAAACAGCAAATAAATATACTGGGTAAATAGCATGAATCTGCCTTATGCTTAATCAGACCATTAGTCTATCAAATGTCAGTATTGTCTGTCCTGTCTGGCAATGGCTCTCCAGACTCTATGGTCTTTCCTATCACCTCCTACTTTATCCTTTTAATTGGGGATACCATGGATTGAACCTGGGACCTACACGATTCTACCACGAAGCTATGGTACCTCCCAAGGGAAGATATTCCAAATGGTCTGCCATGGTAAATTTATTTGTTTACAAGATGTTTACCTCACCTTTCTGCCCTCACAGGGACACCAAGGCAGCTAACAAATTTAAAACATACAAATTAAATCATCATCCTAAAAGCTATTAAAACCAATACTTAAATGCACTAAATCAAACACAAAAGATAAAAACAGTTAAAAACATTGAGAAGGGAGGAAGGATCACTGAGGGAATGCCAAGATGGCTTCACTCTGTGGCAGAAGATGGCAACAGAAGGGGACAGGTGAATCTCAAGTTGGGAAATTCCTGGAGATCTGGGGGGTGAAACCTGGAGAAACCTGGAAAAAGTGGCGTTTGGGGAGGGAAAGGACCTGGGCATGGCATAATTCCATAGACTCCACCCCCCAAAGTAGCCATTTTCTCCAGGTGAACTGATCTCTGTGGCCTGGAGACCAGTTGTAATTCCGGGAGATCTCCAGCCACTACCTGGAGGCTGGCAACCCTACTCTGAGGAGGGAGTTCTAGTTTTGGTGTCGCTACTGAGAAGGTCCAAAACACTGGCCCTAGGGAGATTCACCTATCCCCTTCTGCTTCCATCTTCGGACAAAAGGTGAAGATTTTTTGATTTTGCTTGGCAGTCCTCAATGATCCCTCCTCCCTCCCCAAAATGAACACACATGGAATGCCATAAAAAATCTTAGTGTTTGCGTAATTTCTTTACAGCTTTTTATAGCCAGTTTTCTTGCAGGGACTCAGAGCAGCTTGTAATAAATAATGCATCGTGGTACAGATACAGCACTTTTTGCTAGAGGGCTTTTTACAATCAATCTGCACCGATCTCTCTGAATGGTCAGACAGTCACCATATGCGTGTCGGACTGCCAATGCTGAGATTTACCAAATGTTGGACATTCAGTGTAACAGATACACCAAGACCACGATCCAACACAAACTCATGAGCAAAATCTAGAGCTTGCATTTTTTTTATGCCGGATTGCAGCCTGATCACCAGATCCTTTGGTTTTTCAAATGAAGCTAAAATTTAAAACACAATCGATCTTCTTGTAAAGAAAATTAATGTTAACAAAATGTTAGGAGTTTCCACCTGTTTTCCTACTGGTGCAGATGGTGGCATAATCCAGACATGTTTCTGTACATCAGAAGACTTTGTGCTACCATTGGGCTCAAGATCACCTTATGGGATGCTTCCATTATTTGCTTTTCCCCCTCAGAAGGCCAAGGGTGCAATCTGACACCAGAACAGTTTTAAATCTGCATTCCTGCACAGCAGTTTGCAGAGGATGCTTACAAGGCCTTCAGGTAATGTCCTAGATATCTTTTTTTCCTCCCCAACCTGTTTTATTTTTTGATTTTTTTTCTTTTGAAAATTAAAACCAACTACATACAAAATAAAAAAGATGGCAACAATAGTGGTAGGTCTACACATAAGCATCTACAAAAGGTTTCCAGATGCCTAAACTTAAGTCCAAATGCAATTATTATCCATATGCCATACATTCAAATAATGATAAGGTTGTAAGGTCCTCAATCCAGTGAATTATAGAAAGCAGGCATTTATTTTTCCGGTGTTGTAGTATATAAATCTTTTAGCTACAGTGAGGGCATGGTTAGCCCTTGCTAAAGAGTACATAGGTATGCTACTGTGGGTTTGTTCTTTTGTACATCCATGAACAACAAACAACACACACTGACAAACATGATCCTGTCATGAACATGTTCATTGTTCGTTGTTCGTGGGGGCGAGCTGGCTCTCCTCCAGCCATCAAGATCCCTACTGCACCACTCCCAGAAACCCTACCTGAGCAGGCAGCAGGAAATATACCAATAATAAATAATAGCTTGGTCCCAGAGCCTGGCAGCAGCCCTGGAACCTGAAGGGGTAGATCCCTATCCCACCACACACAAAGACAATTCAAGCTCTAATGCACTCACCCTGCCTCTCTGACAGCAGCTGTCTCTCCCTGAAAGCCAGAGCTGGGAGCCCCCCTCCCCCCTGGTCTTTTCCTCTTGTAACAAATTTGGAGCTCCAGTCCACACTTGGAAGGAAGACCTGCCTCTCAAGCTAAATTGGGCTTAGATTGGGGTTTCCAGGGCAACAGCAGGAGTTCAGACAGAGTTCAGACAATCCCTGCCTGAGTTTCCAACGGAATTGATTGCAGTTGCCAGACTGTCTGGCTTGATAAACAGCAACGAACAGCAACGAACAAGGCTTGCAACGACCACCTGTTTGTTTAGAATGGGGCCTCATGAACAGCTTTTTCACAAACAGCAGATTGGGCTGTTTGTGGCTTTTTTTGTCCTTATTGCTGTTCGTGCCCATCTCTAATCATGATGCGTATAACCTACTCCCATACAAACTACAGACCAGCCACTACGGTCATTGTCCCTGCATCAGGTGCCTTCACCTTCTTAGATTAGTCAGGTGGCAAACTGGGAGGGTCTTTTTGGCAGTGGCACCAAAACTATGGAACTCTTGCCCTAGGCATATTTGTCCCTCTGTCTCTGTCACTGTCTTCCAACAGCGGGTGAAGACGTTTTTTGATTGTCTTTAGTGATCCATGCTTCCTGCCCTAAGTTTTAATTACTCTTTCATGTGCTTTGAATATGTATTTTAGTTTTGGCCTTAACTGTTTTTATTAATTGTTGTGATGATTTTTAATATATGTTTTAACTGTTATCTGCCTTGATGGCCCTGACTGGACAGAAAGCCGGAATACCAATTTTGTTAATAAATAAATATAAGAGGACACCATTGGAGGTTTCGCCCAAATTCTCCTTACTGCTGCTACCTCAGTGCAAGTTGGTATACCACTTAGGAGACAAGAGATCATGGCTCATTTGTCAACACTTAGGGCCAAATTATACAATATTGTTTTTTTAAAAAACTGCTTTCACTTCAGTCACACAGCAACTCCAGGAACTGTTGCTTGTAAAGTCTGAGGAAGCTAATTTGATTCAGGACTGTGACATAGCAGACGAGATGGTTCCTGCCTCCCCCACACATACATTTACCCAGAGGTGAAATGGCCCCAATGGGAATTTATTTGAATAACATCAGGGGTCATTTTGTAGAAAAAGAGCTGGAGGAACTCATTAGCATAACTCATTAGCATATGCCACGCCTCTTGCCATCACCAGAAGTGTGTCATTAGCATAACTGCCACACACCCTGACATCACCTATCCTGGCTGTTTTGGACCCAATCCTGGCCTTTAAGGGCCAAAATTGGGCCCAAAATGGCCCAAAAGGGTCTGAAAATGGCCAAAAAGGGGCCCAAAATGGTCAGGATCAGGCTGCTGCTGAGCGGGATAGTGATCCAGCACCCGTCAGAGGCCCTATCCGGGCCATTTTAGCACCAATCCAGGCTGAAACAGGCCCAAAATGGCCGAGAGTCAGGTGGGTGGGGCCACCTGACATGGGACCGATTTGGGGAACTGCCAGAACTGCGTTCCTGCACATTCCCCCTCAAAATGAGCCCTGAATAACATTGATGCATGTGCATGGAAAACTCCATATGCTGCATTATACTCCACTGAAGCCCCTCCGCTTCCCAAACCACACCCTCTCTGGGCTCCACCTCTCCAGGAATTTTCTAAGCTACAGCTGGCAACCCTATTATCCAGCAACAGGCCTGGCCTTCATTACCATACAATTCTCAGGATCTGTACTTGGAACATCTCTTCCCTTAGCTCATCTTCCACCACTACCCCACCGACCCAGTTGCTGCAACTGGAAAATAAGTTTTAGAGACAGAAAGCGGGAGGAAGCAGAGGCATCTTGGAACAATCTGAGTTAATTTACAAGCAAAGCCAAAATTCAGTGATTTTTCTCTCAGATCGTAAGAGCTCATTATTTTCAAACTGAGGGATTCATTTCCAAACCTTCACAAATACACACAAGCTCCAAAACTCAGTAACATCATTAGTGCAATCCATGCCTTCACAGTCACTGAGGAATACTTAACCTTACTGGATTGAGAATTTCTCTCTTTTATCTTCTGCCTTGAGCATTAATTATCTGGTGACACATGATGATGTGCAGAGCTTTACAGAACATTTTGCCCAACACTGTAATTAATGAATATTCTGAACGTGCCCGTTTCATGCAATCTGGCGATGCCATCTCATTCTAGAATGTGTAACTTTTGACAGTAGTAGGGAAAGAGTAAAACAAAGAGAGGGAACTGTACTTTTTGCAAGTTTTTTTCCCCACTGGCCTTTTACAATCCATCGACAAAATCCAAGACAACCCTTTCACCTACAGATGCCTTATATTGAATTAGAGCCTTATTTTTTTATTATTTGTATTATTCATAGTGCGCCTTTCTCGCTGAGACTCAAGGCAGATTACTCAGTGTGAGTCAACAAGATCTATGGCTTGGACATTCAATAACAGTGCGACAGGCTGTGGACTGCAGAAAATTGAATGCAAACAGAAATCCTAATATAGAGCGGAGACAATGCTGAATCAAAGCATAAATAGTTAGACATGGCATATAAATGAAGCAGAAGCTACCCAAGTACACAATAGTATACTCCACAGCCCCTGTCCCTTAACCAAAGCATCTCACTGAACCCTTTCCTTACAGTACAAACCTCCTTCCTGTGCAAAAAAGCCCTCCAGAATAATTCAGTTTTGCATACTTTAACAACAAGAACAACAACAACCACCACCACCACCTTGGGCTTATATACCTCTCTTCAGGACAGATTCGTGCAACACTCAGAGCAGTTAACAAGTCAGTGATATTATTATCCTCACAACAATCACCCTGTGAGGTGGGTGGGGCTGAGAGAGCTCTGAGAGAGCTGTGACTGACCCAAGGTCACCCAGCTGGCTTCAAGTGGAGGAGTAGGGAATCAAACCCAGTTCTCCAGATTAGAGTTCTGCTGATCTTAACCACTACACCAAAGTGGCTCTCAGTTTGTGGAAAGCTAGGAAAATGGGAACCCTCCTCATTTCATCAGGAAAATCAGGGCTTTTTTTCTGGGAAAAGAGGTGGTGGAACTCAGTGGGTTGCCCTCAGAGAAAATGGTCACATGGCTGGTGGTCCTGCCCCCTGATCTCCAGACAGAGGGGAGTTTAGATTGCCCTCCATGCCATGGCAGGGAGGGCAATCTAATCTCCCCTCTGTCTGGAGATCAGGGGGCAGGGCCACCAGCCATGTGACCATTTTCAAGAGGTTCTGGAACTCCGTTCCACCATGTTCCAGCTGAAAAAAAAGCCCTGAGGAAGATAATTCCATAAGGACAGGCCAAAGAATGCATCTGAATGGGCAGCTGTTGATTTTGCCCAATTGGAGGGTGGCACCTGAAGAAGTCCCTACTCAGATGAATGAAGCTGCCATGGTGGAGCACAGGGAGAGAGACGGTCTGGCAAACATGAGGGAGCAAAGCCATGAAGAGTTTTGTATGTGAGAGCCGATACCTTGGAACTGAATCCCATAGATAGTGGGGGGAGCACAATGTCTTTCAATATCTCTGCCTTCCCAACCAGCATCACTTCTGTCCTGTCCATTTCAGTTTGTTCACTTTCAGCCATTTGGCCACTACTGTCAGGCAGTAGCCCAAGATCGCTACTGCATCACCTGGTGAGTTGGATAGCGAAATATAGAATTGGGTGTCATCCACATATTGATGACATCCAATTCCATATCTACATATGAATTTTCCTAAAAGTTTTACAGAATGATTGCTTAAGATGGGGGATAAGATTGCACCCTGTGGAACTCTACAAGATAATTCCCACCCTGAAGATAGCTTGTCTCCAACAGCAACACTTTGAGTCTGTTCCATGAGGAATGATTTAAACCAGTCCATGGCCCATCCCCTGATATCTGCTTCTGCTTCCAAACACATTAACAGGATGGTATGATCTACTGTATCAAAGGAACAACAACAAAGCATAGCCTTTGTCTACATTCAGACGGGGTCATCTACTAAAGCTACCAGAGCCATCTCCCCCATCACAATACATTTGTGAGCTAGGGCAGTGTATGGATTAGAATGCTGGACCAGGGTAGGGTTGCCATCCTCCAAGTGGAGCCTGGAGATCACCTGGAATGACAACTAATCTCCAGACTACAGAGATCAGTTCCCCTGGAGGAAATGGCCGCTTTGGAGGGTGGATCCATGGCGTTATAACCCCCCCACACACACATCTCCAATAGGGTTACCAACTCAGGGTTGGAAAATTCCTGTAGATCTGGGGGTAGAGCCTGGGGAGGGAGCTCAGCAGGCATGTGAGTCCATAGAGCCCATCTTCTAAAGCCCCAATTTCCTCCAGGGAATCGGATCTCTATAGTCTGGAGATCACTTGTCATTCCAGGAGTTCTCCAGGCCCCACCTGGAAGTTGGCAACTTTATTGCCTCCCTCCTCAAATCCCACCCTTCCCAGGCTGCACCCCAAAATCTCCAGGAATTTCCCAACCTGTAGTTGGCAAGCTGCTGCCAGGGAGATCTGGGTTCAAATCCATACAGCCATGAAGCAAAAGGGGTGAGCTTGGGCAAGTGACCTTCTTTTATCCTAACCCATTTCACAGGGTTGTTCAGAGTGGCAATATAGGATAGCCCATACCTTGAGTTCTTGGAGAGTGGATGGGCTAAAAATATAAGTATTATCAGAAATCAGAGAGAAATTAAAAACGCTGAAAATAAGTGAGGACATCACAGATTTGTCCTGCTTCTCAAGAGAATCCACAGCCTCCAGCAAACTTCGAAGGAAAAGGGGCCTTTTCCTATTGGCTAGAAGAGCAACACAGGAAATCCTTTGAGGCACTTAAGAGATTGGTAACAATACCTCCTAAACTGAACGCTGACAGACCGTCTCCCTGGTGATGCCGAATCCACAGAGTTCCGGCCAAGACCCTGAAGGGGGTTCTGCCTTTTCAAAGGGATGCTGTTGAGCTGCAACCACAGAGGGAAGAAAGATGGAAAGAAAAGCTTTTGCAGACAGGAACTAGCTTCATGGAAGCCTTGAAAACTTTGCCTCGCTGCACGCCATGTCTGAAAGGTAGGAGAACGAAAGTAACTTTAGTCTTGGCACTATTGACTTGACACACTTTGCAAAACCAAGATAGGGTTACAGGATTGAGTATCTTTATAAACATGCCGTTAACGGCAATTGAGAGCGGCTCTTGTGCGATGAAAGGCAAGAAGAAATATGTCACTTATTCATTACTGAAGACAAATAGCATCTTCTACAAAAATGGATTATTTATGAAAAGTTGGTGCAAAACAGCTGGTTGAGTATGATATTAAATATGTAATCATTATTGATAAGATTGCCATGCTGGTTATATATCCTCTGGCAATGGCTAATTGCATGTGATGCGGCTAATTATGTTAATTGTGCATGAACTGCAAGGAAGGAACATTTTCCATGTACAAGGAAATGAATGCCCAAATGTTAGGACAATAATTCACTTCTGCCGCACGGGAGGGGGAGGGTACATTAGCGGAATTGTTTCCAAATGGTTCTGTCGCTCTAGTCAAAGGTTCTAATAAAATACAAACAATATATTGTTATGTGTAAAGCTTCCTATGGTGAGGGGGGAATAATACAGGGAGAATATGAAGAATGGTCAACTTCCACCAGGTTTCTTGTGGTAGATATGTCTCAATTATCACCACAAATACTACTGTAGCTTAATAGTTACACAGCACTTTAAAGCAGTACTTCTTGATCATCATCATCATTTTATTTATTTATTTCGTGCATTTTTAAACCACCTTACAGCTAATGCATCCCACAGTGAGTTACAATTTAAAGAGGCAAAATAAAAAAAATACAAAAGATATAAAAGATACAAAAGTAAAATAAAAAGATACAAAAATAGTAAAATAAAAGATACCAAAAAAAAAAGATACAAAAATTCTTTCAAGCCATTGGTGGTCTTGGCCTGGGCTTCCTGGCTGGTCTAGCCCTCCCCTCAGGGCAGGCAAGTCTTTAGGCCTTTGGAAAACAGAGAACAGGCTGCCTTTGCCAGATTTTGCTTCAGGCCTTTCGTAGCCAGCCACCTCAGAAGCTTTGGAATACGTGGACGTGCCTTACCCTCAGTCAGTGTTGCCTGCTTTCTGACAAGGGTCTCAGGCAGATGCTTTTCACATCACCTACTACCAGCATCCAAAACTTTGTTAACTGGAGATACTGGGGACTGAGCCTAAGACCTCCTTCATGTGAAGCAGAATCACCGTCACTGAGCCACAACTTTCCAGAGGAGAGGCACAGACTGTTCTAAACCCCCTTGTTTCTCTAGCACCCACCAGGGCTGCCAACCGACCAGGACCAATGCGGTCTGGCTATGTGTTTTCATTTCTCAGGCCAGGAAGGAAAGGGGCAACACTGTCCCTACCATGTATATTTTAGCTGTGAATATTTGGTGGATATTCTGCTTTTACTCTGGGCTTTTCCTGGGGATCCAACCCAAACTCCAACCCAAAACCACTAGGCTTCACCTCAGTTCTTGCAGGAAAAAACTTCCTTGGCTCTGGGTATTAAGTGTCACTTTAGGCTCCTCTTCCAAGTGCCACATTTTATTTCAAGAGCTGATGACTGTACCCCCCCCCCCCACACACACAGGATAGTAATACCCTCCCATATAATGCAGGAGAATATGTACTCTATCCATAGTAATTTATGGCAATGCACATTCCTTTTTTCTTTTTGCTCTAAAAATAAGAAAAGACTGGTGTTACAAACATGGCTGCACTTCTAGCTACTGACTGATAGAAACCATATCTGGGGCAGGAGAACCAGATAGATAGGAAGAGGGGTACTTTCCCTATTTTCTACAGTGCCTGCCCCATGTTTGTGCCGTTGCTGATTTCACACATGGCTGCATTGGGTTACTGATCAGCCTTGAGCTCTGTAGCCCACTGATATATGATTAGCTTTTCTTATCACTACTTTTTGCTTTCCAAGACTCCTAGCCCAAGGTCTGAAATGACCCTTTCCAGTGCTTTCCCACACAGCAAGGAGAGGAGGGAGTTTTTTCTAGCTGAATAGTGCATATCTGTTTTCTTGTTGATGTATTAAAATAAAACATTCAGCGGCACCATAAAGATTAACAAAATTCAGTCCAGCATTATTTTTCATATATCAGAGGTCACTTCCATCAGATCCACAAAGGGTACATCCAATGTGTTCATCTGTCTAACAGATGTTCACTTTGTGCATCTGATGAAGTGAGCTCTGAATCCTAAAGGTTTTAAGGTTCTACTGGGCTTCAGTTTTATTTTGCTGCTACAGATGACCATAGTTAATCATCAGAAATTATCGATTTCTTTTGTATTAGTACAGTCTTAAACTGTACTAATCTTGCAGTAGTTGATAAACAACACAGAGCTGCCAGCACCAACCTCATTCAACATGAATTTTGTTTTGGTGGCTGATGGGGTTGCGGGTCGACCTGATCTGATTGTCTTTGGAGCGATTCATAAGACTGACACCTGTCTGTCTCCATTATAAGTAAGATTTTGGGGACTGGAGAGAAAACAGGTTCATTAATCCCATGTGTGTGTCAACAAATGGAGTATAAAGACATTTCACAACTACTAAAGCAAACGTACCTTTACGGAACATGGAAAGACTGTGCAATCCTCAGCTATAGAATGGTGTTTCTGCACAAAACCAGTTAATTACTAAAGTGCAGAAAGCTACCTATGAAGGCAGAAACAAGTCATGCAATCCTAAAACAGGTCCTTCCAAATCCCACCCTCCGAAAAGCTCAAGGTTGTAGCCCACATTATTTGTGAACCTTCCTTTGAAAAAAAAGGGGTATCATTTCAAATGCTTTCCATATTGTGTAGAAAATGCCAAGCACGTATTTGGGATGTATTTGATCTCATTTTGAATGTTCACAACTGGGGCTTGGATCCTATGCAGTGTGAGCTGCAGGACATAAATGGCAGCTTCCCTGCCTCCCGCTGTGCTCTTCCTGCTTTTTGCTCTCCAAGACAATACCGTGATCCCCCCACTTGTTCTCCATGGATCTGTGGCTCCCCGGGAATAGAAGGATCAAAATGAGGGATTGCAATGGAAGGAAATTCATTCATACAGATGAGTAATCACTTGGAGCAAGAACAGAACTATAGACAGGGTGGGGTTGATTGGTTTAAATGGAAAAGGGGGTCTTACCCTCCAACCAGAACCTTGAATATAATTTGAAAACTCCAATTTAATAATGAAAGACTGTTTTGTAGAATGGGAAACTTCTTGGTTGAAGGTTTGCCACTGAAACACTTGTGCTTCAAACTCCATCCAACCTGCCGCTGTTCCCCCAGCTCAGGATGGATTTTGCAAGATAATCATCTCCCCTTCTGTGGAAGTGATCCTGAAACAAATCCCCCTTTTTTATCTGCCATGACTCCCAGTATGGCATAGTGCCTGTAGGGGGAAAGGGGTAACTTTACTAAGTGATTATTTATTTAAAGAAGGGGCTGTTATAATAAGCAAGTTGAAACTTTGGAGCTGTTCTTATTCAAGTCGCATGTTTCTGTCAGTAGCAATTCATTGACTCTGTGGTATTCACAGGCCTGATTATATGGCCATTTCCACACACGTTGAATAATGCACTTTCAATGCACTTCCGCAATCCTTTTGAAGTGGATTTTTTGTTCCACACATGGAAAATCAGTTTCAAATGTTCACTAAAGAGTATTGAAAGTGGATTATCCAATGTGTGTGAAAGGAGCCATTGTGTGCAAAACACATGTTTAATGGGGAGAAACCCCAACTGAACTCATAGTTTACATATGATGCACTTACCTTCACAATGGTGAGGGGCTTTGGGCTCACAAGCATGTACACAGAAGAAGGAGATGCTTCATCCATCCCTGCTTTCCACCCAGTGCACTTTTGCAGAAACAAATAAGCCATGGGGCAGGGGTGGACTGTTTGACTTACTGCTGGAGATACGTGTCTCCTGAGCAGACACATGAAAAAGGCAGTCAGACTAACACCACACCCACCACAGCTGTTTTGTATCTGCAAAGCATGCTGGGTAGGAAGGAGGGTCCAACAAAGTCTCTCCTTCCTCCATGCACGTATACTCATCATGAGCCCATCATCTCCCCCCCTAAACCATTTGGAAGGTGAGCACAGCCACTTGTAAAGTGCAAGTTCAGTTGGGGTTTCCCACCAATACTCATGTATAGCGCTCGTGTAATCAGGCCAAAGCATATTGCCCAATCTGGGCTTAAAGTTCTGGATCCCAAAACCAGGGCTCATTTCGAGGGGGAACGTGCAGGAACGCAGTTCCAGTAGTTCCCCAAAGAGGTCACATGACAGGTGACCCTGCCCACCTGACTCTCAGCCATTTGGGGCCTGTTTCAGCCTGGATTGGGGCCGAAATGTCCTGGATCGGGCCTCTGATGGGTGGTGGATCACTCTCCCGCACAGCAGCAGCCCGATCTTGACCATTTTGGGCCCCTTTTCAGCCATTTTCAGACCCTTTTGCCATTTTGGGCCCAATTTTGGCCCTGAATGGCCAGGATTGGGTCCAAAACAGCCAGGATAGGTGATGTCAGGGGGTGTGGCATATGCAAATCAGTTATGCTAATGACACTTCCAGTGATATCAAGGGGCATGGCATAGGCTAATGAGTTATGCTAATGAGTTCCTCCAGCTCTTTTTCTACGAAATGACCCCTGCCCAAAACAGTACCATTTCCCTAGTCTAATAAAAAGGTGTTTCCAGATCAAAGAGATGGGAATGTTTTCTCATTGGGCAGCCATCCAGAATTACCAGTCAATTTTCCAGTAGACTGAAAGATTCCACCCGGGTCCTTAGTCACTGTATCTGCCAAATACTATCCCCCATAGACAGTCTCATCCTGCCTGATTTCATGACACCCTCCTTCCAAGATGTGTGCTGTGGCCAAGTACAGCTCCAGTCATATGTGCCTGCTTTTCCAACAGCATCACACATTTACATTGGAGATGAGGCAGAAGACACTTGACAGTTTAGAAAAGTTTCCATGATTCTTCATTCGTTTCTGTCGCCCCTCCTGGAAAATGGCAACCTCATCTAGCAAGAAAGGCTCACCAATACCAGAGCCAATGACAGATGAACATGAATGTGTGCATCAGCCCAAAGATTATTGAATTATGTCTAGAGATGGGCACAAACCGGGAAAATGGCACTTCATTGCAGTTCGTGGTTCATCATGTTTCACGAACAACGGACCACAAACCAGCATGAAATTGCCCGGTTTGTGAACCGGTTCATTTGGTTCATGAATACCTCACTTCTGGGGCAGCAGAAGGTCTGCAGAAAGCCCATCCCCCCATTGCCTAGGAAACTGATTGATTGGCGCCAGGCTGTCTGCAGTGATGAACCAAAAAAACAAAACAAATGAACCAGCCTAAAAATCGTCGTGGTTCATCCCAGTTTGTCAGAAATGCCCTCTGACAAACAAATGGTTCACAAACCAAAAAACGGCCAAGTTTGTGACAAACTTTGGTTTGTATTTCAGTTCCTGCCCACCTCTAGTTATATCTCATCCAGCTTGTCCCCAGAAATCTATTCCCAGGTAGCCTAAAATGCTAGCAACACCACCTGAAGAAAGTCTTCTCCTGTTATAAATTATGGTGGAAGAGGATGAAAAACACCAAGACCTATCAGTGTAGCAGATTTCAGTTAGAGCATTAGTGAAATGCATTCCTCTCCGAAGTAAGAACTATGATTTATGGTAACAACTGATTTCTCACTACAGGCAAAAAGAAGGAAATAACTCTGCCTAGATAGACAGCATAAATTTCATTTTTCTCCCTTAATGGCTGACCTAATAGAGAGAGCGTCTCCCAGTGGGGCTGTACAGAGAGTCAGGCCAAGCCAACGGGCTTTCCAATCAAGGCAGAAAGTTGGAATGGTTTAAAATATAGTAAGCTGTAATTGTTTTAAATTGCATCCCATTTCTCCTGCCTCAATTAGTTTTTGCTCACCCTAAAGAGGTAATGATTTTTTTAAAAAAGGAAGCAGGACCATCTAACTGATCACCTTTTCTACATTCAGTTTTAAAATCCTGTGACTATGCAGTTACAATCAATGCAAACCTAGCATAAACAAGCAAATAATGCACACATAAGCAGTCACCTGCAAGAACTTACAAGGGGAATTACATTTTCCCCTCCTCCGCTGTTTCCTCTTTCCCTTTCCTGGCAGTCCCCATAGCCTCTTTTATTTCCCTGTTTCTTTCTCTCTTGCCTCCCCATCCATCAATCAATCTACCTTTATTTCCCCCCTTATCTGCAGCTTTTCCTCCCTTCCTCCTCCTGACAGCCTCTTCCCTGGAAAACTATGGCCAGATTGTGTGGTGCCTGCTGAGCAAGGTTGCCAGCTTTGAGTATGGAAATTCCTTGGGATTTCAGGGGTAGAGACAGGGGAGGGAAGAGTTTGGGGAGGGGAGGAACCTCAGCGGGATATAATAGGGTTCATCGTTCAAAGCAGCCATTTTCTCCAGGGAAACTAGGGTTGCCCATCCTCCAGTGGGGACAGGGGATCCCTCACCACCACATTCTAGCTGTATCTGAAGAAGTGAGCTGTGGCTTACGAAAGCTCATACCCTACCACAAATTTTGTTAGTCTTATAGGTACTACTGGACTCTTGCTCTTTTCTACTGTCAAAGACAACAATCATGTCTCCCCTCAACCTCCTCTTCTCCAAACTGAACTGAACATTCTCCAAACTCTTCTCCAAACTGAACATTCCCATGTCCCTCAGTCTATCTTTGTAGGCCTTCATCTCCAAGCCCCTGATCATCCTGGTTGCTCTCCTCTGCACCCGTTCCAATTTGTCCACATCCTTTTTGAAATGAGGCCTCCAGAACTGCAGACAATACTCCAGGTGGGGCATGTCCAATGTGATATATAGTGGGGCAATGACATCCCATTTTCACAACTCTTCTGAAAGCCAGCATTGCCTACCCGTTACAGCATCAATCTAGTACCCGTGGTCAAATTTCCAGTCTACTATGAAGTTTGCTGAGTGAATCCCTTCCTGACACTCTCTCCCTTAGCCTACCTACCTACCAGGATTGTTGTGAGAGTAAAATGAAGAAGAGGAGAGCGATGCAAGCTCCTTGGAGGAAGGGTAGAATAAAAAATACTAAATGAATCGATAAAACCCAAGGAACACATTTCTACAGCTAACACATCTGTATGTCTTGCTAGAGTCAGAAATATATAAAAACAGATACTTTAAAGCTCAGAAACACCTTCCTTAGATAAATAGCTCCCTTATGTTACCTTTTACCTCCTTGTTAAGCACCTGGCTGTACTGAAGAGTCACAGCAGCTAAAAGAGGATTTGTTTCAGGGTCATTGAAGCATAACATTGGCAATGTTCTTGAAAAATCCACTTTGAGCCAGGGAGAATCGAGACTGGGTTATGTTGGACAAGTTAGATGGATGGAGTCTGGCGGGCTGACATTTTTGGAGGTCACCATCTTTTACTCTTTAAAAAAAAAAGAAGAAGTGTTCTTATTCTGTAAAGAAACCCTGTCTTTAAATTAAGGCTGCCATCTCACAAATCATGCATACCTTTAAAATAATTCTTAGGCCAGCATAGCGTAGTGGTTAAAGTCTTGGACTAGGATCTGGGAGAATCAGGTTCAAATCCCCACTCTGCCATGGAAGCTCATTGGGTGACATTGGGCCAGTCACTTTCTCTCAGCCTAACTTAACTTATAGGAAGATAAAATGGAAGAGGGAAGAACAATGTAAGCCATGCTGAGCTCTTTGAAGGAAAGGTGGAATAAAATGCCATGTGCATAATGGCATTTTTCACCACTATGACACACAAGAAGGTGCATTATACTGAGTCACACAACTGATCCATCAAGGTTAGGGTTGTAAGACACATGACTGGAACCCTGGAAAACTTCAGGGGGGCGAACATGGGAGGAAAAGATGTCCTTGATGTTTTGATGTCACTTCCAGGTTTTAGCTGGAAGTGATGTCACTGACATTCTAGAGTTTCACTGCTCTCTATGGTTGATGAAATCCTAGAGCATTGGAGATATCGCTTCTGACTTTTACCTGGAATTGTTGATGTGTCAATGTCTTCCCCTCACCAGCTTCCCCCTGTTGCTCAAATGGGGGAGGTGGGAGACAATGACAAGAGATCACCTGCCATAGCAGGTAACTTGACAACCCTAATCAAGATCGGTCTTGTCTACTCTGACTGCTAATGGCTCTCCAGGGTTTCAGGTGGAGGTCTTTCACATCACCTACTTCATCCTTTTAACAAAAGCTACTTGGGATTGAGGAAACTGCAATGAAGAAATCAGAAGATTGAGATTTGGAAGAACAGCTGTGAGAGAGCTAGAGAAGATCCTTAAAGATAAAGATGTCTCTCTGGGAACCAAGATCAAGATAATCCAAACTATGGTATTCCCCATTGCTATGTATGGATGTGAAAGTAGGACAGTGAAGAAATCTGACAGGGCGAAAACTGATTCATTTGAAATGTGGTTCTGGAAGAGAGTTTTGCAGATACCATAGACAGCCAAAAAGACAAATAAGTGGGTTCTAGATCAAATCAAGCCTGAATCCTCCCTAGAAGTTCAAATGACAAAACTAAGGCTATTGTACTTTGGTCACATCATGAGAAGACAAGATACTCTGGAAAAGTCAATCATGCTAGGAAAAGTGGAAGGCAGTAGGAAAAGAGGAAGACCCAAAACTAGATGGCTTGACTCAATAAAAGAAGCCACGTCCTCCAGTGTGCAAGATCTGAGCAAGTCTGTTAATGAAAGGACATTTTGGAGGTCTTTCTTTCATAAGGTTGCCACAGGTTGGAGGCAACTTGACTTCACATAATACACACACACACACACAGGATTGCATTTAAGACTTTCTGTATGCAAAGCAGATGTTCTTCCACTGAGTCATGGCCCTGCTGTAATGTGTCAGATGATTGTACTCTGTAATACAAAGAAAAGTCATCACAGGATGCATAATTCAAAGAGGGCCCAAATCTTTGCACCACAGCATCTCATGTGCCTATTTGGATGACAGCAGCACAATAAATCCCATGTCTTTATTGATGTACTAATAGATGGATGTAAAAATAGTTTCCCAAGCCAATTGCAGAAGCCCTTCTGCCCCCTCACGGTTTTACTGATTAATGTTCCTACACTGTTATTATCCCTGGAAAGGATAAAAGACAGACACACTCTCTTTCCCCTTCTTTTTCCCCTACAAGGGCTAAAAAGTGTTGAGGGGTCCAATCAGTGAAATCATGCGACAGTGGCGGGGGAGAGGGGCGGTTGCAGGCAAGGAATCTTGAATCTTTTATCTTCTTTCCTCCACCAATCCAAAGTCAAGATCCTGCATCTTTTAGAAATGCTGGACCAATCAAAACACTGATGTTCCAGCATCACACTGGTTAAGACACTTTAGTATTTTATGATTCTTAGGCTGAATTCAGGTGAGGCACTGTGTCACTTTGTATAGGCTCAAGCTGTTGTTTAAACTGCTGGAACATGTACAAGGCTACTTAGGGCCAAACTAGATGAGATGGCTGCCCCTGGGGGTGCCCCACTGTTTTGTAGGCAAGAGTTCCCACTCCTTTGAACTGTCCTGTGGAGCTCTATTCTGGCCAGGACCACCACAGTGTGGGGGAAGAATGGGCTCCTTCTTTCCCCCTCAGCCATTTTTCTGACCCAAAACAGAACCGGAGTGTCTGGACAAATAACTCCTCGATTTCCATTTGGAAAAATGGTGCAGAGGGGAAGGCAGGATCCCTCCTCCCCCCACACCATGGTGGTCCCAATCAGAATCAGGCCCCATAGCACAGTTAAAAGGAATTTCCCAGTGGAAACTCACCAACAAAATAGTGGGGTAACCCAAGAGATCACCATGAAAACATTCTATTGTCTAGTTCAGCCCGTAGCACACCAGAGATCTATAGTCCTTGTAAATATAATCAGGGCTCATTTTGAGGGGGGACGTGTTGGAACGCAGTTCCGGCAGTTCCCTAAAGAAGTCACATGTCAAGTGGCCCCGCCCACCTGACTCTCGGACATTTTGGGCCTGTTTCAGCCCGGATTGGGCTTCTGACGGGTGGTGGATCACTCTCCCACTCAGCAGCAGCCTGATCCTGACCATTTTGGGCCCCTTTTCGGCCATTTTCAGCCCCTTTTTGCCATTTTGGGCCCAATTTCAACCCTGAATGGCCAGGATTGGGTCCAAAACACCCAGGATAGGTAATGTTAGGGGGTGTGGCATATGCAGATCTGTTATGCTAATGACACACTTCAGATGATGGCAAGAGGCATGGCATATGCTAATAAGTTATGCTAATGAGTTCCTCCAGCTCTTTTTCTACGAATTGACCCCTGAATATAATTGATTACATTTTTTTCTCACTCAGGGAAATGTACAAGTTTCTTCCTTCCTCAGTTCTACCCTTGCACTTCCCCTGTGAGGCTGAGAGTCACTTGGCCCAAGGTCACCCATGGCAAAATGAGGATTCTAACGCAGATCTTCCCAGCCCCTATACTGCAATGGGCTGGTGTGCAAACAAAGTGCCAGTACTTATTTTGCATGAGTTGCAGCATGGTCTAAATGTCATCCTTCCTGATCCATGCACCAGGAAGGCTGTTTGCATTGCCAGTCTCATGCCTAAATTGGGGTATATGCTGTTGCTTTAGAGGGAAACTTCCATTACCGTCCTTACCAGTGCATTTTACAGTTCCCTTCTGCATCGGTTATAATCATGTATTGTGACAGATCATGGGGCTTGTACAATAACCGGAGTGTGGCATGCCACATCTGCTGTGCTACTGAAGATCAAAAGGAATCCCCATCAAGGCATTCCGCAGCAGACATCTCTGAGCCTTTAGAGGTGTCCATTTCTTTGGAATCACAACGTGGAACAGTGTACCATTTATGCTATAAAAGACAAACTCATTTCAGTTCTGCCCACCAAATTCCTGTGGGTCAGATTTAGCTTGACAAGGTAGGATAATCAGTGGTGAGGTAAGACAAACGTAGGTTTGTCAGGCCTCCTGCTATGGTGTGAGATCTCCTGCTAGCAACCCTCTCTTCCTGCCACCACTTGGAGGGGCAATGGGAGAAAAATTTAAAAAATTTCCATCAGGCTGACAGCTGATATCACTTCCACGTTTTTCCTGGAAGTGACATCAGTCCTCTTTTGGAATTGCTAGTAACTCTATGGTAGAACCTGAAGATCATCCAGAATCACAACAGGTTCCAGACCATGGAGATCAGTTCCCCTGGAGAAAATGGCTGTTTTGTCATTACATCACACTGACGTGCATCTGCCTCCTAAATCCTGCCTACGCCAGGCTCCACTCTGAAATCTCCAGGAATTTCCCAACCTGGACTTGGCAGTCCTAGTTCCAAGGAATCTCAACCGTCTTTGGGATTTCCCCTTGTCTCCCCCCAAAACCCTTCCTGAGACTTTGGGGTTCACAGGATTCTGCCGCTACGTGCTACTTTTAGAAGGAGAATCTCAGCTGTTTGTTCACGAAGCTTTTGACTAGTGGGTAAGAGTTTGATGCAGTCTCATAAACACCCTTTAAGAAAGGGAGTTTATTTAAAGAACATGCTGTGCTCAGAAACAGCAAGGCATTTTCTGACCTTTTAGGGAAATAGCTGGCTTAGGCAAGTTGAATTCCAAAGTGAGAAATGGGCCTGTTACTACTTTGTAGCATAGAATTTTCTAGCATAGAATTCCTAGCATGGACTTTGCAGGTTTATTTCACTACTGCCACAGAGAGTCAACATTTTCATTGAATTATCTCCCGCAACCAAAATATCACTTTCCTAATCAGTCCACCAATTCAGACTAGAGATGAAATATTTCTGGGAAAATTTTTTGGGGGGGGGGACTTGCTTTAGCAACATGATACTACTTGGTGTATTCATGGGATTTAAAGGAGTAAGTTTTCTACAACAACAATTACAAATATACCCAATATTTGAGAGAGAGTGAGCGAGCATGTGTTTATACTATGATGTGAATAAAGCTTTGTCTTAAAAATAATTCTGCTCATTCTAAAGCAGAAAATATTTCATAGGAGTTTCTCTTACTGTGCCCCCATATTTCCAATTTTATTATAGGAAAAACAGGAGGGGGGGAAAGTGTTCAAGGGGGTAGGAATTCAAATTTCCCTGATCCCCTCCTTGCATCTCTAACTCAGACCCCATCCAATGCTAACCATCGTTGCACACAGAATGTGAGATGAGATGGACTTTTTCTTAGATCCAGCACTATTACAGTCTTATCAAAGGAGTAGCATATTGAAAGCCGCAATAAACTCTGTGCATTCCCCAAGATCATTTTAGCACCATGTTTCACACCATCGTGTACATTTATGTATTTTAAATGTTTTAATGTAATGTAGCATCAACTCTTCAAGCTCTTTCTTTGCTTTTCAGGCCGTTAAAATGATCTCAACAATGATGTAGCATTCACAGAGCATAGGTGCTAGCCCCAGTGGGTCATTTATCACAGGCTTTTTCTGGGGGCTGCCTTGAGCTAGGTGTATTAGTGTAAAGCTCTCCTTTTCCAGAGCAGTAGCTTGGTAATATATCTGCTTCCATGCCCTGCATCTGTTCTCCAATACCACTTGAGGTGCTATGGAATGGCCTTGGTGCTGCCTTGGAGAGCAGAGCCAAGACTTCCTAAGGGCTTAACTGCATGATACATTATTTACAGGTCTTGCCTGGGCCCTGTTGGCCCAGATGTGTGCTGGAAGTACCATGCATAGAACTGAATCCACAGGCATGCAGGGTTTGACCATGGAACATGAGGAGAAGGAGTTTAAGCCTGCCCTTATGTTATTTTTCCAACCTGAAACAGTTCCAGGGAGCTCCCATTTGCCAGGGTTGGCAGGTTTACCAGGACAAGAATGGCAACTGTAGGAGAACTGGGAGTGGGAGATATGCGGGCATACATGTGATGTCGCCAAAGTCATTACACTACTGGGTACAACCTGGAAGTGACAAAGGAGCTTTGCCACTTCTGAGTTATACCCAGAAGTGACATAGCGACATCAACGACATCACTGTTTTTTTATTTTATTTTTCTCCAACCATCAGCCCAAGGACTGGCAGGCAACAGGGCTTGTTGGCGGAGGCCTCTCACCATAATGGGAGGCCTGGCAAGCCTACCTGTCAAGGAAATCGGCATTGGTTTCTTTGTTTGTTTGTTTACCTTATTTGTAGTCCGCCTCTCTCACTGAGCCTCAAGGCAGATTACACCTTGTGAGTCAGTACAGAAATGATGAAACAGAGCTTAATGAATTCTAAGACTGACCTATTAAACAACATAGAACTACACAGTAAGATCATACTTACAGCAACAGACAGTACGTAGTAATACACAGGGCTTTTTTTCAGCTGGAACGTGGTGGAACGGAGTTCCGGCACCTCTTGAAAATGCTCACATGACTGGTGGCCCCGCCCCCTGATTGCCAGACAGAGGAGAGTTTAGATTGCCCTCTGGGGCCACTGGACATGTGACCATTTTCACTGAGGGTGATTTAAACTTTAACCCCCCCCCCCTTGTTCCAGCTCACCCAAAGTGCAGTCCTGAGTTCCACCACCTCTTTTCCCAGAAAAAAAGCCTGGTAGTACATAGTAGTAAAGTCAATGGTCCCTATATCTTTACTCGTGCATCTCTTTGAGACCACTTCTTTACAGTACAGCCCTCCAGTCCTATCTAAGTAAAAAGCCCTCTTCCAACAGTTTACATAAGTTTCCCCATTGGGGCAAATAGTGTATCTCCAGGAGGTAAACCAGATAGAGGTGGGGAGGCTTAATACCCATCTCCCTATGTTCTGGGGACCCAATCTGAACATGAAACTTCCGTGTACATCTGGTTGACAGGACATGGAGTAGACTATGGATCCCTAAACAATATATTGAGTAGTTAGGCCTCAGGAAGGTTTGTGTGTCAAGAATGGTTAAAGATCTTTCACTGCGCAAGAACGGTAAGAAAGATGAATTTTAGTAGAAGCAAAAATAAATAAGCTGACAAGAAGGCACAAAGGGAAAAATGTGATTCAGGCTGTGGGATCAAGTCAGAAGAATTAGAAGCAACATGCACATTTATCCAGATACAGTATTGATATATTTTTGAAATAATGTATTTTTATAGAAATCTTATAGGGGCAGGAATGGGGAGAGAAGAAAGAGAAGACTGGGTATTGAATAATGTTTAGATGCAGTTGTGAGAGAAGGTGGGTGGGTGGGTCAGAAGTCCAATAACGTGCCTTGCATCTGAGCTCAAAAATCCTAGCAACATAGTTGAATCTCAAACACAGTTCATCAGACCAATAGCTGCTCTGTCCCTTTAAAACGTTTACCTGCTTAGTTCCTCAGGTCTGAACAACACCAGCTGTCTTAGATTCAGTGCCTCCTATTCATCCCCCTGTTCTGACCTCAGTGATCCCGAAATCCCTTTGCCGGTGCTATCATCAAGGAACAGAGAACTCCTCCAGCAGAGCCGCGATTCCGGCATTGCCTCTCCAGTAAGCATTCTGGTTCTGGGGTCAGTGGAACGAAGCACAAGTTGATGGTAACCTCATTATTAGCATCTCCGACTGCATCGCGATAGTGCGATCTTTCTCCCTTTCTCAGCCTTCTAAGATGAGGGGACAGTTATTGAAATGGTGGATGGAGAGGTACCGTATGAATGGACTGAAGTAGCAGGGAATGCCAGCCCACCTGACAGTCTTCCCTGTCCACCCTTCTGGGGGCAATTTCTATCCCTCACAGAATTGCTTCCTCCAGCTTCATTATAAAAGTTCATTATATAACATTGTGAAAAGTTTGGTGTATTGAACGGTCTTATTTTCCTCTCCGTTTCCCATCTAGGCTTGCCAGTCCCCTGGTGACTCCCGGCCATCTCTCATCTGGCTGGTGGGTTGCAAGAACAGCGCAGTGAGGGTGAAACACGCTCCTATGTGCTCCAGAGTACCCCTTCTTTGCACTGGGAATAACGTCATTCCCAGCATAACACAGAAGTCTAGTGGTTTGCGGGTTGATTTTTACTCAATTGGCCCTTGGCGTGACTTGTTACTCCCCCCACCCCAGTTACCCCACCATCCCCTGCTTTCACCGTCTGGGGACCTGGCAACCCTATTCCCATCTCATAGGCCATTTAGTGTGCCCCCCTGCTCAGTGCAGGAAATCCAAAGCTAGAACATTCCTGACAAATGGCTGACCAACTTTGGTTTGATGGCTTCCAGCAAAGGAGACCCCATTATCCAACCTTGCTCATGTGACAACGCAATGCTTTTGCTTCTGCTTTCCCCAAGTGCTTGATTTGGAGCTTCAGGTTTTAACCAGACAAAACTCTGGGAGATCCATGACCAGAATTTTTTTAAAAAATAGAAATGGTAGACGCACAGGTTGGGGAAAAGAGGGTTAACTATCTCAGGAATAGTCTGGCTTGGGATTTTCTGCATTGAGCAGTGGGTTACATTATGTAGTTTCTTCGATCAGAACTAACCCTCCAGGGACAGTAAGAAGAGAGTTGACTCATGACAGTGCAATGGAGCTAGTTTTGATTGGCAAAACTGCAGAATGGAAGAGTTAACCTGCCAGCTGTATATGGCCCTGATTTGAATTTGACTCATGCACAGCAGCCGTTTCAATTGAAAAAATCCAGTTGTGGGTCTCCCAGCACCTAGCTGTGGCAGACTCTCAGCAGGGGCACAGGTGAGATAACAAAGAAGGGCTGTGTCTTCAACAGGGAGATGGAGCTTAAGGCCACGATCCAACACGAAGTTGCACATGCTTCAGTCCATTGTAATCAATCGTAAGCAGTCTGGGTGGTGTCCCATCAAGTTGAATTGCAAGGAGACTTTTTGTAGGGGCCTTGGGTTGTCTGCCCTCAGCTGGCAACTCTTTGGAGACTGGGGAGCAGCAAATCACCTGAGCAGTGTCTGGCTAGACCACAATGTCCTTTTTTACCACAGAGTTTCAGTCCAGCTAGACTGCAATGTCATTTTTTACCATAGAGTTTCAGGAGAATGCTAGAGCAACACGGTAACATCACTTCCACTTACAAAACCAGAAAAAACTTTGTGGCTTCACCGTACATTATTTCCTCTCTTCCCATTTACTCCCACTGGTCCATTGAGTATCAACAGGGAATGGGGATGCTTTGGTGGGGGGCTGCCCACCAAAAGCAGGCAAGTGGCACCCCTACAAGGGCCACATGTGACCAACAGGAATAAAAAGGAATAAAAGGACGGCTTTATTTCAAATTCCAAAAACTAGCCTGGGGCGGGTGGGGGATACCTCTGCATTGGAAACAATCCAGCTGCAAATGTGACGGTAGAACATGCTTTCATCTCCATTGTAGCCGCAGCCACTATATGGGTATGAACATGCATTGGAAATTGAAAATTCCCATGGGGTGGGGTGGGGAAATATGGACACTTTGTATTGGTTAATTGTCATATGTCAGTTAAGGAAATGTATACTGATGTTACTCCTCTGTTTTCAAGCTTCCATCAGATTCATTCAAATATCTCACCTGGCACGAATTAGAAGAGCACGATGTTCAAGGGAGTCAAATCCGCTGCCCCCGAGTGAGAGAAGGTACCCAAAAGAATCTGGTTGGTAGCTAGTCTCCATGGACTGGGACTATGCGGACTGGGACCAATGTACCTGCGGGACTGCCTCTCCCCATATGAGCCCCAGAGGACTCTTTGCTCGAGCGATAAATATCTATTAAAGATCCCTGGCCCTAGGGAGGGCCGGGGCTTTTTCGGTCCTGGCCCCAGCCTGATGGAGCACTCTGTCTTATGAGACTAGGGCCTGGCAAGATTTGTTAGCATTTCGCCAGGCCTGTAAGATGGAGCTGTTCTGCCAGGCATATGGTTGATGCTAGGCGGTGCCCCCCTCCCCCTGGTCGGGGGGAATAAAGTATATACCCTCCCGTCCAATGACATCTTCCATCTCCCACATATTTTTCTGGTAAAAACGCTTTGGAGAGGTGAAAAGGTGATCGTCCAGATTATGTGCTGCTATGCTTCTTGTTTCTATATTTATATAGATGTGGTATTTTAAACTGTGGTCTGTAGTATTTTATGTTTTTAATGGTAATAATGGTTTGAACTGTGTAATGTGTTTTAAGCCTTGTTGTGATCTGCTCTGAGCCCGCTGGTGTGGGGAGGGCGGAGTATAAATTGAATACATTAAATTAAATTTAATTAATGGTAGTTAAAAACAGGGGGAATGTAAGAAAAAAATCCAGATTGGTGATCAAATCATAGCCAGGAAGCTTGCTGGAGAGTTGTGTAGTGATTAGGATGTCAGACTAGGGTCTGAGAGGTCTGGACTGGAATCTCTACTCTGCCATGGAAGCTTGATTTGGGGCCAGTCACAGACACTCCACCTACATCACAGGGTTGTCATGAGGATAAAATGGAGAAGGAGAAAGGGCTGTAAGCCACTTTGGGGTTCCCAACATGAAAAAAGTGGGGTATAAATAAAGCAAAATAAGTAAAGAGAGCCCATCCATTCCCCAATGAGCATGTGCTACCCTGATATAGATAGCTTCCACTCATGTATAATGTTACTTTAATTGAATCAATCTATTAATTGATTAGTTGGTTGAAAGGTGGCTTATCACTTAATGAAAATTCATTACTCAGTAGGCTGTATTAATTATAATGATCAATAGGAGTTAAATAGTCTAACTGTGGTCAGGATCGTGGGCAAGAGAAACATGACCGTTCCTAAGTTCCTAAAGGCTGGAGTTATCAGATGATAGAAAAGAACAAAAAGCTCAAAACCTGGCAATATTGATAAAAGATATTTGGAATGCGAATCAGCTCAAAGCATGCTGGTTTGTTCTCCTGGCAACTGCCACCATCCCCAAAAGCAATCTTGAAAGCAATACAGTGTGGCAGTCCATTATCTTAACTATGTGGACTTCCCCGATACGCCAAATTTGCTATCTAATGTGATGCTTCTGGTACAGAGATAAGTTTTGCCAGGTTGCGTTGTCTTGATATTAATTCCCCACTATTCACCACCGTGAATACAATTTCATCAGAGGAAAGCTATAATCCACCCAAACAGGAATGAGAAAACTATGCTATTAAATATCGACTGGAGACAATAATTATCATGCAGAGTTGGAGACAGTAGTCCTTTTCAGTCACTTAGTTACCGCTGCACGTACCAGAAGTGCAAGCTGTAACATAGTGGTTAAGTGGTTGGACTGCAAATCAGCACTCTGCTGGTTCAAATCCCACTACTGCCATAAGCTCAGCAGGTGACCTTGGTAAGCCTCTCCTCTCTGCCCCAGCTCCCCAGCTGTATTGTGGGGATAATAATAGCACTGACTTTGTTCACCGCTCTAAGCGGGGCACTAATCTGTCTAGAACAGCAGTATATCAGCGCAGTTATTAGTATTATTATTATACAACCATCTCAATATGCATGATTGGCATTTTGTCTGAACAAGGCAGAAATCCTGATTTTTCTAGGTATGCATTTGCAGGTCACAAAGCTGGAATATGTGTACGTTGCCTAATTCAGATAAAATGACCATCATGCCTATCAAGACAAACACAAGTGGTGCGCTGTCCCATCGTGCATGGTAGGAGTGCAATAAATGTAACAACTGAAGGCTCTTCTGAATGGAGTTTTTGGGGCGGCTCAGCTTCTCAACAGCATTGATTTCCCCCAGATCCTGCCGTGGTATTGTTTGCCAGTCATTACTCCCCCTTGCAAGTTTTTCCCATGTTTTTTCAGCAAAAAGAGGGTGTGAAAGAAACAAATGATACAAGCAGCAATGCAGTGCTGGAATGAATCTTGCACTCTCTCCCCCTCCTGCAACAGGACCTTCTGCCGAAGACTGTTTTTTCAGAAGAAAACATCACGTTCACTATGGGAAAAAGCAGGCAACGGAGAAAGAGAAGTGGGAAAAAAGGTTGCAAGAGAATTGGGAGGACTGTCTGGTGAGCATTTTTTGACATATTTCTAGAAACACTCCCTCCACTAGAGACGCGCACAGACATTTTTCTTGTATTATTTTCAGTTCTTCCACACTTGTAACTTATTTTCTTTACCTGTAATTTATTTTCTGTTGCACCTGCTTGAATTATTTTTGTCTTACTCATTTCCATCAGTTTCACTGGGAAACACATTTCCATCTTTCACCCGACTAAAATGAAATAATCTGAGATTGTACCCCGTTACCCTTGGCACCCTCCAGGCTAAACTGCAACGAGATAAGGGGAAGCGTGCCCGCTTGAGAGGTACTTCGAATTCTCATTTCCATGGCACCCCCAGGGAGGGATGATTCGGAACGCGGGAGTCTGCATCCTGCCCCCTTCTGTGCCTTATTTCACTATGCTCCGATGCTTGAGATGTTTTTCCTCTCTGAGCCTGTCTGACTCCTGGAATCAGAATCCAGCCAGGAGAAAACAGCTACTCAATGTTGCTATTTATTGCAATCAGACTGTTTATATTAACTTTATTAAAGCGTGAATGGGAATTGGGTTTGGTTGTGATGAGTTATCATCCAGTTCTGCATCCTTCTCCTTCAGTAGACTCTGCACTGGTAAGTGGAACCAGTTACAATGGTTGCATTAGCAATCACTGTAGTTGCAGGGTGTCCTAAGCAGAGTTACACCCTTCTAAGGCCATTGGACTCAAGAAGGGTATAACTCTGCCAAGGACTGCATTAGAAATCTTCAGCATGGTTAGAAAGCTTCTGGCTTTCCCTCCCCACTCCACCTGTTCTCAGTTACAGTACACTTTTTCAACTGGGGGTGAAGGTTTTTGATACCATCCACATCTACAAACTGAGACCCAATTTGGTGTAGTGGTTAAGAGCGTGGGACTCTTATCTGGAGAACCAGGTTTGATTCCCCACTTCTCCACTTGAAGCCAGCTGGGTGGCCTTGGGTCAGTCACAGCTCTCCTAGAGCTCTCTCAGCCCCACCCACCTCACAGGGTGATTGTCGAGAGGATAATAATAATAACACTTTGTAAACCACTCTGAGTGAGCATTAAGTTGTCCTGAAGGGTAGTATATAAATCAAACGTTGTTGTTGGTTGTTGTTGTTGTTGTTGTTGTTGTTGTTAAAAAGCATTTCTCCACTCCCATCAACAATCTCTGGTTTATTCTTGGCACCTGTGGGCAAAGCAGCTGTCTCCACTATGGTAAATAGAGTGAATGTCTACTAAACAGGGCAACAAAGTTCTTCCTGTGCTTGGGTCAAAATTAGCATCCTCATTCGTTTTCAGTCAGATACAACAAGTACACAAGACTCACTAGAAAAGACAATAATGTTATGAGAGGTGGAAGGCAGTAGGAAAAGAAGACCCAGCGTGAGTTGGTTTGACGCAAACAAGGAAGCCATGGCCTTCAGTATGCAAGACCTGAGCAAGGCTGTTAACAAGAAGACATTTTGGAGGTCGTTAATTCATAAGGTTAGCACAGAACACACATTCAATAGGGAACCAATTTGAGGATCTAGGGCAGGAAGCTCATATACAAAAGCAAACACTCCCAGAGTTATCTGACTTAACCCTAAGTAGCTTGGTCAGTTTGCTAAGTGGAAAGCAAGGCCTGACCTTACATTGCACATTAGTGTAGGAATGTGGTAAACTCCATGATGAAATGAATGTCTGTACAGCTTCTGTGTTGTACAGAAATTAGCAGCACCCTTTAACTTAATGGGCTGAGAAGGGAGTAACTGGGGAGATTTGCAGTATAAGAGAGCAATCCTTGGAAGAAAGTGTACTTAGGACTGGAGACTGTAATCTAATTCATGCTGTGAAGGACATGTCATGTGCAGAAGAACTGAATTACAAGTAAATGAAAAGAAAACAAAATAGAAGTAATCTGTTTGTGTGTTCCTTTCCTTCTTGCAGAGTTTAAATCTTTCATATCAGGATCTGGGTGACCTTTATCAGGTGGAAAATTTTAAAAGGATTCTCCGGCGATTGATTCGAGTGGAGAGGCTTTGGTTGGTAGACAACTTCTTGACGGATCTAAGTGCCATATGCTTGCCAAGGTAGATGAGATTCTATCAATTTTTTTTAGAGAATTAACTCAGTTAATGGAAACGTTATTCCATGTATCTGTAATCACATCTGCAAACAGTATTGTCAGGGTGCGAGTTCATTACAGGACCAAAGTTATTTCAGCATTTGATACTTCATTCAGTGTAGCAAATGATGGCCAGGGCAATATTTCAGTGAAGTGGCTCTCTAGAAATTGGTCCAGAGTAAATGCAGCACTGAGAGTTTCAATGGTTGGAATTTCCATGCATCTCTTCTCAATTATGGCAGCTATGTGGGAAAAAGGCTTTGGCACACATGTATATGCTGTGTTTCTTTCCAACAAGGCAGATAGCAGCTCCATGGAGCCAATTTAGCCCAGGGCCATGGCACAGGAAGAAGGAATAAAGCCCTTACCCTGTGCCTTTGGTGACCTACTCAGCTGCTCTTTACAAATAAAAGATGCTTAGAAAGGCCAGCCAGAGAAATCCCAGTGCGGTTTGGTCCCATGGGCCGGTTCATACAAATGTTCATGAGATGTTGCAGACTTCAGCTAGAGTTTTGCCACTTCTGTTTGCACACAAGAAGGCATTTGTCTGAAAACTCCTCAATTATGGAATCAGCCTTGCCAGAGAGTAGGTTAGGGTTCCTCCTGATAGAAGAATAACTGCCAGAAGAGCTCCTTCTTTTGCCATGAAGGCAATGCTAGAAGCCGTTGGTAAAGTGATACCAGTCTTTAAGAGGGGTTGTTCCCATACAATACCATTCTGGCTCCCGTTTCTAGAACCCAGAGGATCTACTAGTGATATGAGAAGGAATTCTGCTGCGGTGGTGACCTCACAACATAGAGCTACCATCACAAGGGCCTCTGTGTTTTCCAGAACCTTTTGTGTGGTTTAAATTTTACTTATTTATGTAAGACATTTAGATGCTGCCACTTCACATACCTGTTTGTGGGGGCACACAAAATAAAGCAAGATAAAATCATAAAAACATAAAATCATTAAAATGAGCAATAATTAAGAACCAGCCAGTAAACCCCCAAAGCATAAAAACCACAGAAAAGCCCAGAAGCATTAAAAGTGCCATAGCATGAAAATACATGAAAGCTTAGAACATCATTCCATGATTTTGTGTGGTATGCCCTTCAGCCAAATGACTCTGCATATGAACGAAGCTAATATATGTGGGGCAAATAGGACTTCAGTGAGCGTAACTGATATAGTACAGGAGATACATTGTTATTGGCACTAATGTAGTGCCGTTGTTTTCTGAGAGGCCGCACCAGTGTAAATGTCTAGTGCTTTGCTTCCTAAGCAAAAAATCCATTTTTAAAGTCATTTGTGAGTTGAAACTACTTCTTTATATGTGGTACCTGCTAGTTCACACTTTTATACATTTTACAGATGCAAAGAACTGAAACTCAACAAAAATCATTTTACATCCTTCAAACAGCTGCCAAAGGTACCCGAGATTCGACATCTGTCCCTAGAAGAGAACAATATTGAAACTCTACATGGGCTATCAGGCCTCAGACACACTCCACTAGAATCTCTTGTTCTCAAGAGGAACCCCTGTGAGTTTCATGAAAACTACAGGCAGCTGTAAGTTTTAGCATAACGTTGCAGTGTGATGAGAGATGAGAAAATAATGGCTTGGATCCTATGACACCCTCCCAGCAAAAGAAAGGCTTTTCTCCATGAAGCCTTGTTTCATCTGACAAAGTCATTCTTCATCAGATGAAGTCTTCCTCCCTTGAAGCACAACTTAATGGAAGAGTATCATAAGATCCAACATAAGAGAAGGGAGTCATAGGGTTAGATTCAGCCAATCTTGCTTAACCTTTGCCCAGTTCTCCTTGTTACGGTCCCCCTCTCATGTGGCTTTTGTCCATGCAGGTCCAATGATTGCCAACAAAGACCTCCCCTTTTCACCAGCATTAAAATGCTTGCATCCCTCCATCCCCTCTGCTTCAGAGAGGTAGCCGCACTGTATATGGTAGCTGAAAAGCTCTTGTACCCATTTCACAGTTGAAACACACCGATCAGCAACGTGGCACATTTACTCAGTACATTGTTGTAGGTCTACTGGCACTTACCAGGGTGGGGCCAGAAGGAGCTCCGGTCAATGACATCAAAAACTCTGATCCAGCCGATCGATCACAATCCTGCTTTTGGGCAGGCAAAATGGTCTAGTGTGCCCCTATTTGGCATGTTTGCCAGTAGTTGCCTGTGCTGTTCTATGTGTCTCTCCACTGAGTCCTTTTCAACTTATGCACATCTTTCTTATACTGTGGGTTGCCAGCTTCAGGCTGGGAAATTCCTAGAGATTTTGTGGGTGGAGCCTGCCTGGGGAGGGTGGGGTTTGGGAAAAAGAGGGACTTCAGCTGGGAATAATGCCATTGAGTCCACCTTTCAAGGCAGCCATTTGCTCCACGAGAACTGATTTCTGTCACCTGGAGATCAGTTGAATTTCTGGGAGATCTCCAGCTACCACCTAGAGGTTGGGAACCCTACTGTGGTTTCAGCATCTGGCAATATTTTCTTTTTGTTGCAAAGCCTACCCCTATATTTACATTTAACTGCATCATTGGGAAGATTCAATTTTTTCAGGCTGTGGTTCAGAATTTGATGATACGGTGACACATTCACAAAAAACCTTTAGATGAAGAAGAAGGCAAAGAGCAGAATGTCACCATGCGGTGACTTTCCCCCCACTGCAATTGAAATTCACTTGAATGTAAAGGCTTGGCGGCTTATCTACAAATGTTTTCTGGCTACTACGTTAGGACATGACAGTAAAATAACATGCACTAGACCTGGCTAACAACGGGATATGAGAAAAGCATTAATTTTCTCCTACGTCTTGTTCTCTCCCAGCGTGTTCTCCAAATTGCCAAACTTGAAGATGCTGGATGGAATCCTGAAATTGCCAGAGGATTATCCTCCACCAGTAACCAGTTTTCTGTCTAAAATGTGTACCATACTATAGCATTCCTTTTTGTGATGGGATTGAAGGGCTTGCCATTTTTAATGAAATAAATACTATGAACGCAAGAAGTCTCTCATCCTGTTCATGGTCAGGCCTCAGCACAAACTGTGCCCAAAGTTTCCAAAATCGACATCAAGAAAAGCCACTGTGCGGAAGTAATGAAAGGCCATCCCTTGACCACTAGAAATTCTGTTTAGTTAGATACTTCCTTTCTGTCGCTGCACTGATGGAAATTCCACACTGTGTAATAATCTCCAACAAAATGATGGGATGGGATGGGAAGATGAAAACAAGCAGAGGCAAGTACCTGTTCTTATCACTGTTATAAAGATTGCTTCATGTACAGAGAAAGGGAGAGATGGTTACGCAGGAGACAGTTCTAGGAGAAGGGGAGCCGCACTGCAGGTGCCGAGGGCCTGGATGTCTTGTGTCTCCCAAAAAAACACCCTGCTGAACAGTCACTGGTGGAAGCAGTCCATGGAGGAGCAGCAATGCACACCATTAGGTGCCAGAGTGGTCACCACCAGTGGAGAGTAGTGCCCTTAACGCTTTCCCAGCTGGCTGTTTTTCTGACTCCAAATCAGCCCCATTTTACCCCCACCCTCTCCAGTTCCAAAAGCAAAATTTTCAGGGGGTGAAACAAGCAGCTGTGTGGGCATAAGTGGGAGCAAGGAAAAGAGGAAAGCATGAAGCTCCCCCACCCCTGCTAGGCCTTTGCTCCCAATCACCTTGATCCAATGCATCTTTCAATTTTCCTTTTAAAAGGCCATTGGGGAATTTTATATCTGTGTGTATTATCTTGTTTGGCACTCCGAGAGGCAGTTGTTTTTACACCCTCATCAATACCTAATAATGGAATTTGGTTATTACAGAATCCAAAATGAGGGCAGTCCTGTACGTGATGAGTAAGTAATGACTTTTAAAAGTAAATCTTACAATATAGTCTTGTAAGAACCACACAACCAAAAGGAGCCCTGGGAACTCTTTATTTACAAAATGGCCTGAGAGAGTCAGAGGAAAATGCTGGCATCAAGACAGCACACTGACATCACTTCCAGTGCTTTGTAAAACCTCTTTGTTAGAACCATAAGAGTTTTTGCAAATCCTAGAATGTTCATGACATCACTTCTGTTTTCACCAGAAGTGACATCAGCATGCCAGCACAATGCCAGTGTACCCCCATTTCCTCCCGCCAGTGCTTCAGGCACTGGTAGGAAACACCAGATCTTGCAACCCTATTTCTGGGTCTAGTTTCTCCTGTATCTTTTATAGGGTCACCAATCTCAAAAGAGGACCTGAAGTTCTCCCAGAATTAAAACTGATCTCCAAACTGCAGAGATCTATTCCCCTGGAGGAAACGGCAGCTTCAGAGGGCAGACCCTGTGGCATCACACACCAGCTGAGTTCCCTGTCCAAACGCTGCCCTCCCAGGCAATTTCCTCTAATCACCATGAATTTCCCAAGCCAGAGTTGGCAGTGCTGATCTTTTATATGAAAATTACATATTGGTTTAGGGTTGCCATCTGCCTGTCCCCAGCAAGCGTTTGCCCAGTAATTCACTTGCTTGCCAGTGCTGATCATCTTGGTGGAAGAAAGTTGCAGAGGAGAGGGAATTGTGTCCAGACCTGGACGAGATGGTCAACACTCTAGGAATACTCCCTCAAAATTACTATGGTCTTTACCATAGAGATTTGGGGGGTTTCAAGACTGTAGACTGGGGTCAGACACAGCTGCCTCCACTTTCCCCTACCACGATGATCAGCAGGCCTAGCAACCTTACATAGTAGTTTGTTTCTTGCCTGCATCTCAACCTGCGTTTGCAAATCATTTCTCCAGTCGCAAGCCTGCTCTCAATGATCTTTGGGGGCGGGCAGCTGCAACTTTGCTAATCGTCTTGCTCGGGGAGGGGGGGGAAGCTTTCTCTAGAGTATTTCCCCCCCTCCCCGAGCAAGACGATTAGCAAAGTTGCAGCTGCCCGCCCCCAAAGATCATTGAGAGCAGGCTTGCGACTGGAGAAACGATTTGCAAACGCAGGCTTTCTCTGACTTTTAAGGCAGCGATCCTAACAGTTCTAACAGAGAGGGGAGGACTTCACCGACATGTCAGCTTTCTCCAGAGCATCCCCCACCCCCCAGCAAGACGATTTGCAAAAGCTGCTGTCGTAGGCTTTCTCCGTCTCTTCAGGCAGCCGTGCTAACAGAGAGGGGAAGGAACAGAAGGAAAAGGGGTGTGGGAGAGGGACTTCAGTACCCAGAAAGACTTGCGAAAATGATCAAGTGCCGTTCGCGTGAAAGATGTCACTTGTAGCGAGGCTCTTAGATGCCTTTGTTAGAGCAATAGACCTGTTTGTGTGTAACAGATCTATTACAATTGTTAGCCACAAGAGCTAGAGAAAATCTCCATGTTCACAAGCCATGAATATCTAGTTGCTGTGTAGTATCTGGCTAAGAAATTAACACATTTTAACACAGGAGTGTCTACAGTGCTGGCCTCTGGGAATGTGAGTTTTGTCCCTGGATTGAATATATACAAGTTCCTGTAATGTTTGGTACTGCAGGATTGGGTATAAGAGGGTCTCGGTACAGCACAAAGAAATAACCAGTTGCAAAAAGACATAGTAGTCCTCTAATTCCTTGGTCCAGAGATGCACTGCACCCCTTCACCAAATGTATTGCAATGGAGGATAATAGAACCATTTGTTTTCTGCCTTCTCCCTCCTCAACAGATTAAAATCAAATCCCTTTCATCCATAATAAAGCAGCTTTCACTTTGCCATACATTTGGCCATCCACAAAATGGAGAGCCATGCAAGAATCCCTCAGCTATCAGCATTAAAAGAGAAAAATGAATTTAACACATACACTGATTGATGCTTTGATCAATTTGGATACATGTATAAAGCACACAGGGGCGCAGTTGCGGCAACTATAGTCAGAAGCAAGCTATTAAGTTGTTTCAGAGCCATCATTTTTCATTTGTGATCTCCGTCCAAGATATATATGTATTTTTCAGGTTGTGTGCACTCTGCCACGCTTAATAATTGAAAGTGCTGACAATAAGAAATGGGGGTTCACATATAGCATATGCCAGGGATCAAAGGAATAGTATAAATAAATGTAATCAGTTTGGGGAGAAAGCTGCAGGCAGGGACGGTGATGAATTAGCAATGACCACTGCACTCATGAATAGTCAAGGCACAAAGAAGCTGGAAGTGACCAAAAGCATTCTTTGAAAATGGAAAGCCAGTTGATGGGGTTGGTTACCTTAGCACAGTGGTTCTCAGTATGCAAGATGGTGGTGCCTAGACAGGATAACAAAGGGTACCCCTACAGCAGTGATTTCTAAACTACCTAATGGGACCTGTGTGTGTGTCCTAAAGGAGGCTGGTATATATGGGGGTGCCATCATAGGGATAGAATTTGGAGCTGAAATTTTGGATGCAGCAAACGCCTTATGCCAATCTGGAGGAAAGAGAGATGGATTCCCTCTAATTCTGCCAATATGTTCATAGAGACTTTGGCTGATTCCGCACACGTTGGATAATGCACTTTCAATGCACTTTATCTATCGTTTGAGGTGGATTTTTTGATCCTATATATATATATGCATGAATGCATTGGGGGTGCTTTAGGTAAAGGGTGCCCTGCCTTGGGACCCAGAGATTTCACTAGATTCACCCTCCAAATCCTGGCAACTCTATAATTCTTTCTCGTGCTCGACTCTCGAGTACACATCATCCATCATTGCAATCAGCACGTTCAACATTAGCAGGTCAGCCAACACTATGTAGCCCACGTCGATGGCATAAATCACAGGTGGAGCAGGTGCGTCTCCAGGAAGAGGCAGATCAATCAGGCTGCTCATCAATTCTAATGTTGTACACAGTGTCCTTGGGTAGTCTTTAAAAGGCGAGCACTTCTTCCAGCCCAGTGCCTGAAAGAGGATATAAAAAGCTAGGGGGAAATAGTAATAATAAATGTGTGTCGGGGTTCCAGACACCTAATAGGCTAAGGGCTAAGCAGGGTGCAGACAAAAACTGGAGAACTGAGTTTTCCTGGTAACAGGGTGAGCAAAACTACTGCAGAAAGAAACCAGGGTCAAAAAATGGCTCCGGTACAGGTGGGCATTGATATATTGCTTTTGCTTTTTAATTTGTTTTGGGGGGTGGGATTCCCCCACAAATTAAAAAGGAAACACAACATTCATGCTGTGCTGAACAGTTTGAACAATGTCTTTCAGCTGTTCAGTGAATAAGCAGAGTAGGGAGGCTGCAACAAACGCTGACAGCACCTCTTTTACTTCAAGCTCAAGGGAATGATTTTCATCACCATGGTAGACCTGTATTTCACCATCCTACTTGGCTAAATTTGAAGCTTTCCTCCAGTCTAAGATTTCCTCCAGTTTAAGCAGTTCTTCCTCCAGAAGAAAAGTCACTGAAACTAGAGAAACTTTGCTGACGGATAGTATCATAAAGTATGAAAAATAGTTGGAAAAGGGAACACCTCTCCCCTCCAGGTTGCCAATTCTCCCACTATGATGGGATACTTCCCGCCAGAACCTCCAGTTCCTTCTGCTGCTCCTTTGGGAGAAAAATTAATTTTAAAAAATTCTGTTGGTTGGGGGAAAACCAGAAGTGACACTGCAGGGCTCAAGGAATTGCCAGAAACTCTATGATTACCATGGGGTTTCCAGGAATTCCTAGAGAAGCATTACATCACTTCCAAGTTTTTCTTAGAAGTGACAGCATACCATTATGCCACCAGCACCTCTCCCATGTACTCCTGCAATTGGCTGGCAATCCACATAGGTGAGCCATCTATGTCTTTGAATTGATTACATTTCAATATATTCGGATATTGCCACAAACTTTGTAAGTTTTTTTTCAGATACTGAAAATTTAATAAACTGGTTTTAAACTTAAAATCCCTAAAGGGACTGGGACCAGTTTACCTTAATAAGTATGTCTGACATTATAATCCCTCCTTGTTTAGAACAGCAGATAATAATAATAATAAAAATAACATTTGATTTATATACCGCCCTTCAGGACAACTTAATGCCCACTCAGAACAGTTTACAAAGTATGCTATTACTATCCCCACAACAAACACCCTGTGAGGTGGGTGGGGCTGAGAGAGCTCCAGAGAACTGTGACTAGCCCAAGATCACCCAGCTGGCTTCAAGTAGAGGAGTGGGGAATCAAACCCTGCTCTCCAGATTAGAGTCCCATGCTCTTAACCAAACTGGCTCTCAGATCAAATGAGTATTTATTTATTTACTTGATTTATACTTCACCTTTCTTCACAATGGGGCTTCTTCTACTCTGCTCTCATGAATTTTATTGATAGGTTAAGAACTCTTTCCTTGATGTAGTCATGAAGCTGTGATATGAATTTCCTCTTTTAAATTTTACAGAATAAAATGTAAGGTGGTCCACAACAACTCTGCTAGTTTGAAGGGGTTTCATTCACATTATCTGTCATAATTTAATTAATGGCCACATTGTGTTAGTTTTACCGAAACGAGTTCTTAATTCTTTGCAGTTTTCAAATTCTGTCAGCTGTTTCAAACAATGTGTGGTGACTTCTGCAGAGGAAGTTTTGTCCTTTCAGTGTTTTAGTACAAGTCTTTTAGCAACTGTATGGGCACAGAGGGTCCAATTCTATTGACCATCGGTTAAATTCCAAGAGACAGGCAAGTAGTTTAACAGGACATTAACATTCTCAAAAATAAATGAGTTTTCTAACACAAAATTAATATGATTAAAAACTTCCTCCCAAAAGGACTGAATGACAGAACATGTCCAAAGCATATGCAAGGATGTATCCAAAATCAGTTTATTAAAATTCAACAAAATCATGTACTTAATATTCCTTGGAATTAATATTCCAAGTTAAGTAATAGCATCTGGGCACCATTGAAAATGTCACTCAGTAATGACACTCTGTGATATATTGTCTCCCAATGGCATCAGTTCTGATTTTGTCCAATTAATTGAATAACCAGACAGATCACCAAAATTATTAATCAAACTCATTAATTCAGGAATGGAAGACTGAGGTTCTGAAATAAATAATAAAAGGCCATCTGCATATAAAATAATTTTAGATTCTAAAGTTTTATGTGTAAACCCGTGTATATTATTACTTTGGTCAAATCCACATTACTCATTCTAAGTCGCATGTTCCCCGCATTCCCCACGCAATCCCAAGTGCCAGTCACATTACCTCATTAAACAGACGCATTTCATTCGCATTTCTCCCGAATATGTGGTCACAGGTTTTCAACGGGAGTTTCACGGTGGCCGTGAACGGGCCAATGCGCAATTTACGTGGTTTTTTTAAAAACCACCCCCCTTCCTGTCTCTCTGGCCGTTCCGAGAGTTCCTATTGGCTGATTCAACTTGCAAGTGCTCCGTAGTCTGCAAAAGACTGTTTTTGACTTCATAGCATAGGATTTATTGATTATGCTGTTTCTGAATCAAATCTGGTAGTTTGAAAAATCATTTTGGGGTGAATCAATCCTCAGAACGGACTCGCAAAACTTCCTTTTTAACTGTTTTTTATTTTTTTTATTTTATATTACTGTAATATTGAAATTACGAAATATTGAAATAATGACACTCCAAGGAAGTGAAACTTCAGTAAAATTCAGGCACTGAACTGTCCTGCATAGGAAATGCCCACGAAAGCTTCCCACATGCTTCCAAATTTCCAAAAAAGAAACGGGAGAGAGCCATCAGTGCTGTCAGTGGGGGAAAGAGAGGCATCATTATCTTCAATGATGTTTCTTTATAAGGCAAGATCGAAATAACGGAAAAGTGCGCTCAAAAACATTTTAAAAAATGGGCGGGAAAAAAGGTCCCGCCCCAAAAAGCAGTTTTCGAGCGGCTGTGTGACCGGAGGGACGCGCGAGAAAGACGGATTGGAAGCAGGAATGTGAACGAAGAGGAAAAAATCACGGATTGGAGGCAAGCGGAAGATATCCGATAAACATGCGGGTAATGGGTGAATGTGGATTTGACCTTTGTCTAATAGCACAAGCCAGAGGTTCCAAACATAATCAAAAATGAGAGGAGAAAAAGGACAACCCTCTTTCAAGAGGGCATGGTGCAGAAAAAATACCCTTGGTCTGTATCCTAGATCTAGAGGATGAAGACAAAATTCTAATCCATTTCAAAAATTCATGAAGGAAGCCAAATTTAATCAATGTAGAGAAAATAAATTTCCAATATATTTTGTCAAACGCTTTTTCACCAGCAAGTGAAAGAATAGCACTTGATCAGACCTCTTTCTATTTAATGCAATCAGATCAGTGATCAATCTAAGATGATCAGATCTTTGCCGACTTTGTATAAACCCTACCTGGTCTACATGCACCAAAGTTCTAATAACTCTCTGAAGTCTGACATCAAGAATGGCAGTTAATATCTCAGCATCCTCCACATTCATCAAATAAACAGGTTGAAAATTTGCATATTGAGTATGGTTTTTGTCTGGCTTTGGAATGACAGTAATATAAGCATCCTGCAGTGATGTTGACATAAGGAGGGTGGTTTGCACATTTTGGAGTTCTTATGGGGGCAACTCTAGCCAGAATTAAAACACTTCACAATATACCACTGCTGTTGCACCCAGCATCGTTTTTTATGAAATGCCTTCATAATTTCAAAGGTAAAAGTGATGTGCCCCAACCCAGAAAGCTGTGTGTTCAGTTGTACGCATGGACTTTGTACTCATAGGGCAAACCCAATAGATAGCTGCAAAGTAGGGTTGCCAGGTCCCCCTGTTCTCCCAGTGGAAGGTGGGGGCCCCGGAACCTATATGTTTCATCGGAGGTCGCATGTTCTCCAGGGCCCGCGTGATGACATCTCTTCTGGGAAGTGATGTCATTGCGCAGGGCACAGCCTTCTCCAGGAGTGCTCCCACACTCTGGGGGAGGGGCAAATTGAGCGCAATTCCACCTGAATTGGGCCTGAATCAGGCTGGATTTGGGCCCAAATCAGCCTGGAACATGCTGCTGCTGAGCACAGGAGCACTGCCGTGCTCTGCAGTAGCCCGATATGGGCCAATTCAGGCATGATTTGGGCAGGATAGGGTTCCTGGGAGCACGCTGTGCCCTCCAGAGCATACTACGCCACCCAGGAGTAGAGATGGGCATGAACCACCAAAAAAAACGAACCATGAGGTTCGTGGTTCATGGATTTTCACGAACCACAAACCAGCACGAGCTGGGGCCAGTTTACGAACCGGTTCGTGGTTCATGGACCGTGGGGTTTAAATGCTCCTTTCTGGCCACTAAGTAGCGGCAGGGAAAGGAGCATTTGACAGTTTAAAGGGCCCTTTCCTGCCTTGCAAGTGGCAGGTCCCTTTAAACTATCAGTTGGCAGGCAGCAGGGGGGATCCCCCCCTCGCTGCCTGCCAGCTGATAGTTTAAAGGGACCTGTGGCTTGCAAGTGGCAGGGCCCTTTAAACTGCCCAAATCCCAGACCCCACCCCACCCCTTCTGCTGCCGAAAACGGCCTCCCTGCCCCTCAAATGGCGGCCACGGCAGCCAGTTGAGGGACGGGAAGGCTATTTTCGGCCTCTTCCGCTGCCCTGTGGGCCCACACAGTGGTGGAAGAGGCTAAAAACAGCCTTCCCGCCCCTTGCGGGAGGAGGGGAAGGACGCTGTGGTCCCGCAGGGTAAGGTAAGTATGGGGCTGGGGCTGTGGAGGTGGGGCTGGGGGCTGTGGTTTGGGCAGGGATCGCCCGTGCTGCCTGCCAGCTGATAGTTTAAAAGGACCTGCCACTTGCAAGCCGCAGGAAAAGTTTACATTTAAACTGCCCCTTTACAACCCAAACAAACCAGTAGCCCAGTTCATGGAAGTTCTTGGAAACAAGCTTCCATGAACCACTGGTTCACAAACCACGAACCTGCCTGGTTCATACGTTTTTTTGGGTTGTAATTCTATTCGTGCCCATCTCTACCCAGGAGCACACCCCTGGGAGGCCCATGCCTCCTCCGCCAGCCAGGCAAGCAAGGACAGGGGTAAAGGGTGGGAGAGGGGAATCCCCCCACCCCCAGTGGAGGACTGGTAACCCTACTGCAAAGGAACATGCCCATCACCACCAAAATTAGCCAAGAAGCCATATGAGCAAGCCCAATGTCTATTTCAGTCCCTTTATGAACAGAGGGAGATGGGCCGACTCACCAATTAAGAATTTCAGCAGCAAAGACCTCCACTCTGTGTCCCTGGACTCAAATGTAGAGGGAGAGATCACTAAAGACAGGGCTTTGTCTTTGGTGGTGACTCATCTTTTTGTTGTTGTTTCCTTTATACCTTGCCTTTCTCCCCCAAAGCAGCTTAAAACATTCCTCCCTCCTTTACTTTATCTTCATAACAACCCTGTGAGGTAGGTTAGACTGAGTATGTATGACTGGCCCAAGATCACCCAGCAAGCTTCCATGGCAGAGCAGGGATTTGAATGTGGGTCTCGCAGATCCCAGTTTGACCAATAAACCACACCGGCTCTCCCTCCTCAAAGCAGCACACCTGGTACCTAACTTTTCTAGTTTTAGATGCAAGGTGGAAATTTTCCTGCCTGTTTAAGTTGTTTGCTGCTTTTGTGGATTTTGTTCAGGGTTTTTTTTATTATTCCAATTTTTAGCTATATAGTAATATTTTTGTAGGTGAACTGATTATTATTTTACCTGTGTAAGCTGTAGGATTGCCGTCCCCCACTGGGAGAAGGAGATCCTCTGCCCCCAACCCCTGCCCTCTCACCTCCACTCACCTGGCCTTGTTGGGAGGGAAAGCCCCTGGAGGAGGAACATGGATGCCTGCTTCCTTGTTGCTTTGGAAAATGACATCATTTTCCACTGCAACAGGTGGGTGTGGGAGTGTGTGTGCAGATAACTACCCCGCTTCTCCTCGTCCCCTGTCTAGTTTGACCCCTGGGGAACCTGGCACCCCTAGTCAGCCCCCTTGGAAATTTTAGCTGAGAAACAGCAGGACACATATTTTTAAATAAATTCTATTCTCAAAAATCTTTCCCTTGGGTGACCCTACTCATTTCAGAAGTGCTATTTCCGAATACATACATGCAGGACTAATAGTAAAAACAATCACAAAGTTCCCGTGACTATAGAGGGTCAAAGCAATATTGATAAAGCCAGGGCCTTTATTGAAGTCAGAGTCCAAAGCATTTATCCTCACCTTCTGTATCATACGCTGCCCCAGCATTTTACGTTTTCTGGTAAAGAGAAACAGACTTGCACCAGTCAATAAACAGCAGCTGCGAAAAGAGGGAAAGCTCCCAGATCACGAGCAATGGACCGCAGAATAACTGTCTGGGACATTAAAGTGAAATAGATCATCCTCAGCAAAATAAATGCAATATTAGCTTGAGCTCTAGGAGCAATGGCGGGCTGGGGGGGGGAGGGGAGACTTTAAATGAAATGCCAGCTACATGCCAAAATCTAATCTACAGTTTCACTATTTCAGCCTTTTGGTTGTTCCTATTAAATTACATGTTGGGAAAATTCCCCCTCTAATTATTTGTATACTAAACTCCCAAAGTTAGATCTCCAGCCTGCCCAACCTTTTGGAAAGTGAATTTGATGCAGACAAGAGGTCTTAATAATGGGAACCTAAAGCCACTGGCTTGGAGTCTATACCTCTGCTTTAGAACTAGGCATCATAGAATTATAGAGTTGGAAGGAACCTTCAGGGTCTAGTCCATCCCCCCCCCCCCCCGCACAAGGCAGGAAATTCACAACTGCCTCCCCCATACCCCCCAATGACCCCTGCTCCATGCCCACAAGAGGGCGAAAAAACCCTCCAGGATCCCTGGTAAAAGTGACCTGGAGAAAATTGCTTCCTGACCCCGGAAGTGGTGATTGGCATTACCCTGGGCATGTAAGGAAGGGCCACGAGAACTAAGCACTGATATAAACCTTCCAGCCCATCCTTCCATGCAAAACATAGCATCTTGCATGGAAGTTCCTAATGGCAGAGGAACGCGCTCCACAGTGGAGGACTGCCTTCACAGTGGACAAAGAGGAAACTCCCACAGAGTTCAAAACAATATCTTAGCTGAGTGCGGAATACTACCTTAGGCTACAGGATGGAGCTTTCCTCCAACGGGTCCTTCTTGACTTGATTATAGAGTTCCAGGAACTGCATTTGTAAAGGAAATATAAATAGTTTTGATTATTTATCTTGCAAGAACCAGTCTCATGCTTTAGGGCCAAGAAGTTTCAAAGAAGACTTTGAGTAGCAGTTCAAGCTATTCCCATGTAGGGGATGTCTTTAATTAATGCTGTGCTTTGATCAAAAGTATGGGAAGAGAGAAATATTCCTTCCCCCTCACTGACTTCCGAAAGCCAACGGTTCTTGGGTCACGGTGCTCCCCTGCTATTCATGTCTTATCGTTCAAGAGCAACTAAAGTCCAACAAAATTTTCCAAGATATACTGGACTCAAATTTTGGTCTACTACTTCAAAGAAGACCAGGACTGCAGAGGAAAGCAATAACAAGCCACCTCTGTTAGTTTGTTGCCTTGAAAACCCCAGCAGGGGTTGCCATCAGTCAGCTATGACTGATGGCACTTTCTACTACCACACTACAGTCTAACATGGCTGCCAGCTTGAAACTTTAAAGTTCAGAGCTCTGATGTAAGATACTGTTCCATGACTTCGATTGTGTGTGGCCAAAGGATTCTTTTGGGGGTCACTCATAACTGGGGTTAGATAACATTGTGACTAATGGGCAGGGCTTTTTTTCTGGGAAAAGAGGTGGTGGAACTCAGTGGCGGAACGCAAGGCCGCACAATGACGTCACTTTGGGTGAGCTGGAACAAGGGGGGAGTTTTTTAAAGTTTAAATTGCCCTCAGCGAAAATGGTCACATGGCCAGTGGCCCCACCCCCTGATCTCCAGACAGAGAGAAGTTTAGATTGCCCTCTGCACTGCTGCCCCTCTGTCTGGAGATCAGAGGGCAGGGCCACTGGCCATGTGACCATTTTTAAGAGGTGCCAGAACTCTGTTCCACCATGTTCCCGCTGAAAAAAAGCCCTGCTAATGGGACTAGACCTTTTATTTGCCACAGGTGAAGAAAGGAAAACCTGTTCAGGGCCATTTCAGGCATGACACGGACCTTGCCACTGAGTATACATTTAACAAAAAGGTGTTGCCAATTGCAGCATCTTTACAAATTTAAAATTCAGTCAAGGAACTTGCAAGGACTTGTGGGGTGCATCTCATTTCCCCCTCTCCCCCATTCCCTCTTTCCCTTCCCAGAAAGCCCCTTTAACCTCTCCCCTTTTCCTGTTTCCATCCCTCCTTTCCACCCACCTGCCAACATACCTTTACCTGCCCCTCCTTCAGCTTTCCCTTCTTTTCACTCCCTGGCAGCCTTTCACTGGGAAAATATTGCATGGTTCCAGCCACTGGGCCCAGTTGCATAGAACCCGCAGGTACTTGTGGGGGGGCACTTCATTATTATTTATCATTTTCATTATTTGTAATCCGCCTTTCTCACTGAAACTCTAGGCAGATTACACAGTTTGAGTCAGTGCAGTCAATTTCAAAGACATTTCAATAAACAATATGGCATATAAATGCAAATTTGAAAAGTGTTAAAACCAGCAGAAATCCACTACAGAGTTGAAGAAATGCTGAAAGAGAGCATAAGCATTTCTAAGACTGACATATGAAATAACACAGAAATACCCAGTAGGATCATACTTACAGCAATAGATGGTACATAGCAGTAAAGTCTATAGACCCTATCCCTTTGCTGATGCATCTCTTTGAGATCATTTCCTTACAGTAAAGCCCTCTAGTCTAAGTTAAAAGCCCCCTTGAACAATTCGGTTTTGCATAGCTTACAGAAGCCAGGAGAGTGGGAGTTTTCCTGACCTCTTTAGATAGGTCATTCTACAATGGGGGGGCCACCACTGAGAATGCGTGTGTACAAGTGGCTGTTGATCTTGCCCATGTGCAAGATGGCTCCTGAAGCTGAAGGCCCTGTTCAGATAAGTGAAGCTGCCATGGTGGAACATAGGGAAAGAGGTGGCCCCATAAATATGAGGGACCAAGGCCGAGAAGAGCTTTGTATGAGATAGCCAATACCTTGAATTGAGCCCAGTAACTGATAGGTAGCCAATGAAGTGACTGAAGAATAGAAGTAATATGTGTGCTCCTCCTAGCTCCAGATAATAACCCAACTACAGAGTTCTGCACCAACTGGAGTCTCTGAGTTAACTTAGAGCGCAGATCTATGTACAACGCATTACAGTAGTCAAGTCTCAATGTTACCATGGCATGAACCCAGGTGGCCAGATTGGCTGTGTCCAGGAAGGGGGCCATCTTCCAGGATAGACTGAGGGCCAGGCTACAAGTGACAATTGACACAGGTTGGACACTTGTCAGCTTCCCTCAAGTTTTGATGGGAAATGGAGGCATCCTGGTCTTGCAGCCTGGCTCTCCAACTGCTGTCCAATAGACTTTTCAACTGTCACTTGTCCGACATTCCACCAAGCTGCCTACATTTCCCATCAGAACTTGAGGGAAGCTGACAATTGTCCAACCTGTGTCATTTGTCACTTGTAGTTTGGCCCTATGTTTGTAGAAAGCATTTTTTGCAGCTGCAAAAGCTGCAGGTTGTGCCAGGGGGTGATTTGCTAAAAATCACTTCCATACATAGTATTTGGAGGCCCCGACCAGAAGAATGGTAAGCTTGATTAAAATGTACTAGACAAAGGGACCAGTGATTTGACTCATAATGGACAACTCCTTGCATTCTTACATTTGAGCTCAAAGCAGTCAGCCAGTCTTTGTTAAGGCCCACAAACCATACAGAAGCAGCAAGAACACAGTTGTACTAATTATCAACAAAGATGTTTGAACTAGATCCAGAGGAGTTAGCCGTGTTAGTCTGTAGTAGCAAAATCAAAAAGAGTCCAGTAGCACCTTTAAGACTAACCAATTTTATTGTAGCATAAGCTTTCGAGAATCAAGTTCTCTTCGTCAGATGCATAGTGTACTATGCATCTGATGAAGAGAACTTGATTCTCGAAAGCTTATGCTACAATAAAATTGGTTAGTCTTAAAGGTGCTACTGGACTCTTTTTGATTTTGATGTTTGAACTAATAATCCACATATGGGGATTATTACAGTTAGGACTGCAATGGCATTTTAAGTGCATTTCACATGACAGCCCTATAAGAGGCCAGCATTATTATTCCTTTATTGCTGATAGTGAGCTAAGTTTGAAAGAAAGTGAGACAGTGTGCCCACAGTCGCTAAGACGAGGGGATGCTGAGTCCTTATACTTCTTAGTTCACTGAGTGGCCATGGGTCAGTCGTATCCCTCAGTACAATCAGCTTCACAGGGGCGTTGTGAAGGCAAAAGGAATGAAGAGAATCATGTATGCTGCCGCAAGCTCTTCAGAAGGAAGGCGGGGGGGGGGATGTAATCGATAGGAAGAGGGTAGCTTGCCTAATGCTGTCAAATGAGTTCACGGCTAAAGGCAGATTTTATCTAGGGACTTCCTGGTTTACAGCTCACACTATCAGCCACTACGATAGCACAGTATATCCCGTTCTCCTTCTTGAAAGTATCCCATCATTCCTCTTGTACTGCCTTGGTTAGTTTCAGCAGTGCTTTTTTTAAGGCATACAAACATTTACTCTGGTTTTGCAGCACCTGGATTTTGCCTTCAGGCAGTAATTAGTCATTGCATCATCCCCTTGTGGATATAAGAGTTCCGGTCCAAGTGCAAGGACAACTTTGCAAGCCGTAAGCGCCGTTAAGTGTTCGTTTGCATGCATCAGAATGTAGTTTTTCTTATCAAGAAAAACGTAGCATTTTCTTCATCTCAGAGAGGCAAGTGCTGAGTTTTCCGGGAGATGTAGTCAGTTGGACTTTTGTTCCAGCAGCCCACTTAAGGGTGTGATATACTTACCATGGAGCTTTTGGGGATGGCACAGGGAGCATTGCCAGACATGCTCATGTCACATCTGGGTTTTCCAATGGATGTGATGTCATGCTTTGCAGAATGTCATTTCTGCCTCTGGGCCTGCCCATATAGTTCCAGCTGGTAGCCCAGCATCCCTAAGTCCACCTCAAGCACAAGCCAAGGAATCAAGCTATAGCCAGGGCCAGTCCAGGGCCCAATGACCCCCTGCAGCTGCTTGGAGTGCCACAGTGAGTGTGGGAGGAGGTGACCGACGTTTCTCCTCCCAGGTCTGCAGGGTCACTGGCAGGGTCCAAGGCAAACCACTTGGGCTTGTCTGCCTCCTGGCTGACACCAGACATAGCTTATAACCCACCTGAGCCCCTGCTTCCCAGGCTTTATGGTACTGCTCGGACTCAACCTAGTCCTGTAATGGATGGGCACACATCGCCCGCTTTGGGTGGCAAAACTGTTTGAGCCAACCGTGTCCACAACTGCCTCAGAGTGGCTCACGTCCCAAAGCAGAAAAGGCAAGGCAGGCTTCAAGGTTGCAGCCCAGGTGTAAAAGAAGGAAAAGTGGTAAGAGAGACAATCTGAGATACAATGCGGCTTCTCTGTTTGGATGGGAAGAAGACATAATCTCCACAGAGAAATAGGTGGAGTTTGGGAGGTGGGAGCTGACCCTTTCCCAAGACATCTCTCTGTGGGGGATTGCTAACCCTCACCAGTTCTAAGCACCAATATTTTATTTGTTTGTTTGTTTACATCATTTAGAGTCCGCCTTCTCATGAATAATAATAATAAAATATTTATATACCACCCTTCAGGACAACATAACATCCATTCAGAGCGGTTTACGAAGTATGTTATTATTATCCCCACAACAATCACCCTGTGAGATGGGTGGGGCTGAAAGAGCTCTGTAAGAGCTGTGACAGACCCAAGGTCACCCAGCTGGCTTCAGACCGAGGAGTGGGGAATCAAACCTGGTTCTCCAGATTACAGACCTGCTGCTCTTAACCATTACACCAAACTGGCTCATTGAGACTCAAGGCGGATTACACAGTGAAATAGGGAAAAGAAGGGGTGGAAACAGCAAAGAGGTTTCACTACTGGTCATTAATCAATGTGTAGAGCCAGAGGTGAGAAGAAGGGTCAAGATCAGGCTAGAAGCCACAATTCTGAGTGAGCAGTCCGAAGTGTAAGAGGCCAAAGGTGCAAAATTCAGTTAACGCCATTCAAACTGTCCAAAATGCAGGCAGGGTCGAGTTCCAAGAAGACAACACTGATGAAAGTGAAACATGCTTCACTTGATCCGGACCTGATTCCCACTTCCTGGCAAATTGTCCCAGGCTGAGGAAGCCACTTGAGGGTCCAGGCTTCAGAGGGCCTGAGGTTTTGTGATTGGCTTCTGGAGTCATGTGCCCAAACAGAACTGTAGGCAAAAGGGGAAACAGCAGCTCCGGAGGCACAGTTGTGTTATGCAGTTAGTTCCTTGGGTGCCCTCTGGCCTAGGAGGACTCAGGGCCAAGCTACAAGTGATGAATGACACTTGAACGGCAAGTGTATTTCTCCTTGTTCACTTGCCCTCCACTCAATCCACTTGCCGTTCAAGTGTCATTCATCACTTGTAGCTTGGCCCTCAGTCTGGCCCAATGGAGCCTAAAGCTGCTGAGGGGCAATTACTTCTCTCGGGAGGATACTGACTGGATTGTTGCGGCTGGATTGATTTAATTTTAAATTAGGCTTTTGTGTTTGGTCAGTAAGATCCCAAGCTACAGTTCCCAGTAGGGGGCTAACAGTTTCATTCTAATGAATGGAGGAGAGGAGAAGTAGAATCAATGCGCCAGCTCTGCCCATTGGGCAATCCTGTCATGGGCACTGATGAAGTGCAGACAGTCTTATTATTTGTTACTGTTTTTCATGGAACAGTTGCTAGCCCTTCCCTTGAACAGAAATTTGCCAGGTATCGTTTTCCTCAGCACAGGGAAAATCTTCTCAAAAGACAGTGTGGTATGGAAGGATTTTAGGAAGACCCTAGTTCAAATCCCTACCTGGCTCTGACCTTCACTGGGTGCCTTTGTACCAATGACTCAGTCTAACCTACTTCTGTGAGGACAAAATAGAGTAGGGGGTGATATAGGCATGTGCTGTGCTTCTGGAAAGAAGGGCAGGATAAGAAGAAATATAAGAAATGAGTAAAATATTTCTGCCTAGCATGCAACGATTAACAGCGCACTCCAAAAGTGACAAGCAACCTTTGTCTCTTTACAGGAGCTGAAATCCTCCAATCCTGATCTCTTCAATCTGTAGGGCTAGAGAAATGTTTTCTATACAAGTCCTGAAAGCTAGCTGCACACTCTCCTACAAAAAGCAGGAACTGGCTCATTCTGGGACCAGTACACCATACGCCAGCGATGTAAATATCTTTTTTATAGGTCTATATAAAGGAGGCCGGATTAAATTCTGTCTCAACTCTCTGGAGGCCATTTAACTTAACAGGGCACAACAAGGGAGGCCATAAATCAGAGGAATGTTTTGCTGCTAGATTAAGATAGACGGCTGTTCAGTTTATTGCCATTGCTGTGTATATGAAATTCCAAAAGTTTCAAGATGAAATCAGGCAGGACTTGAAGCCACTGCAAAACTTGCCATTACAGGGAGGTTCAGAACACATTCTACTGCACTGAAGTTTGACTTGGGGCATACAAGAGAAGACAGAATAAAGCCTGCCTGCCTGCCTGCCTGCTAGGTCACCTTGCTTCCTGAGACTCAGGGCAGATCACACAATTAAAAACAATACTATCAGAGCAACATAATACATAGATTCAGCAATGCAATAATACAAGATTAAAAAATTAGACTGCACACTAAAGCAGTATACAACATACAATAAAATGGTACATTATATACAGTCAGTGATGAAACAAAACTGGATTATAAAAATAGAGACACCAGTATGGTGTATACATAGGATTGCCAGGTCCCTCTATTCTCCTGCCAGGAGGGTTGGGACCTGGTGCTTACCTTCTGCTGGCTCCATTCAAATCCTCATGCGCTCCGGCATCGATGTGATGACATCACTTCTGGAAGTGATGTCATCGTGCTGGCTGCACAAGCACTCCTGTGCTCCGCATGGAGCCAATTCTGCTGGTTTGGGGCCCAAATCAGCCTCAAATAAAGCACGGAAAGCTCCTGTGGGCAGTGCGACAACATCACTTACAGAAGTGACATCACCGTGCCGGTAGGGAGTGCATGTGCAGTGCGCTCTCCTGAGGTGCCTGCCAATTGACATGAGGGAAAAGACAAAGCACCCTTGGAATAGATACAAGCAAGGAAGTGAAAAACGCAACCAGGGGATAAAGCAACAATTTACCAATTATATTAGAAGGAAACAATGTAATAGGTCCAACCTACACACAAGCTTATTAAAGTGACTAAGTGCTAAGCAGCAATAGATTCTCTAAGAGTACATCAACAACTGCAAGGAAACGGATTTGAAATATACAGTGCTATACATGGCCCCTAAAGGGTTGCAACAAAAAGTCCAGCAACTGTTACTAAGGCAGGAAGCTAGATGGATACACAAGTTAAATAGCTTGACGCCATCTGGCCTTGATTTGGAATTGAACCTTTCCTGCTTCTTATAATATCAATTTAGTAACAGATGCTTTCAAGAGGTTGGCACCTTTAAGAGAGATTTCTTAAAAAGCTGGTTTCTGCTGCTAAATAATTGTTCACGGTCAGGAGAGGGTACGTCCGGCTGCCACTAGAGAATAGCAATGCACCAGCGTGGGTGAGTGCAATTGTCTAACAAGAAGGACCATTGACACATGTATTTGTATTTGTAAATGTATTTTATTAAGCATTGCTTTTTTGCAGTTGTTGATGGCAAGGTCTGTTTGACTCCTGATGAAGCAAGCTCCTCGGAAACAAGCGTCTTGATAACCAGTTCCTTGTCGAGTCTTCAGGCTTTGGAAGCCTGCCATCTTAAATTTCTTCTATGAAAAAGGAAAAGACAATGGGTTAAACCTAGTGAAAATATTATTGGACTTTATTGTTACTCCCGGTCACCTCATTGGATTATCTGGACTGTCCCACCTAATTCCACGTGAAAATGTATTGGAGTTACAGACTATGTTTGCACTTGGCTGTTTGCCCTAGTGGTTTATAGCTTCGTGTATGCAACTAATGTACTCTTAGAGAATCTATCTAATGTACTCTTAGAGAATCTATTGCTGCTTAGCACTTAGTCACTTTAGTACCTAGTACGTTGTTTCCTTCTAATATAATTGGTAAATTGTTGCTTTATCCCTTGGTTGTGTTTTCACTTCCTTGCTTGTAATTGCCATGAAGGGGCAAATCTCCAGGAGTTTGCCCTCCACCGGCAGGCACCATGGAACCCTATGTATACAACAAACAAAGCAATGAAAACTGCCTAAAACATCACAGGTATAAATCATAACCCTATTCCCTTTACAAAAAAAGTCCTCCTGAATGATTCCATTGCACATATTTTACATATTAAGTGAAGATTTCTTCTGCTGCTTTATCTGAAGAAGTGAACTGTGGCTCACAAAAGCTCATACCCTACTACAAATTTTGTTAGTCTCATAGGTACTACTGGACTCTTGCTCTTTTCTACTGCTACAGACAGACTAACAGGGCTTCCCATCTTAATCTTGCTTTACCACTATCATCACAGCTGTCTTGGGCTACTACATACATTATGTTTTTTAAGGAGGACACCCAAGATTGTCTTAAGGGTATATACTGAAATGTGAATTACAGATTCAACAAATATGTGGATCATCCATATATCTAATTCTCAACATGTTCCCATCTGTGGCTACTTAAATCTGGAGACTGGAGCCATGAAGAGACAAGATACATTTTCCCACAAACTTGAGGAACACTCCAGCTTTGCAGAAATCTCTCTCTCTCTCTCTCTCTCTCTCTCTCTCTCTCTCTCTCTCTCTCTCTCTCTCTCTCTCTCTCTTATATATATACAGGGAGGTTAGGGTTGCCAGGTCTCCCAGGGGCCAAACCAGGGGATGGGTGGCAGTAGAAACTTGGTAACAAAACCATAGAGTTTCTGGAGATTCCTAGAGCTACCTTATGTCACTTCCAGATTTCCCCTATAAGTGATACGACATTGTACTCCTCTACCCATTCTGCCAAACCTCCTGTTGGTTGCTAGACCCTCCCAGGCAAGGTCTGCCAACCCAAATCCAACCCTAATGCCCATCTGATTTATAGCCTCTTCAGTGGTAAATTAAAGGGTCTGAGGAAAAATTAAATACTACAATTTCTTATTTTAAAATTATTATTAAAAATAGTAACTGCCATGCACTTGGGCCCCAGAGAATAAGCAAATATCATGCTGATGTGAGAATGTGAAAGTGTTGGTGTTGTTTTCACAGAATGAAAAAGTAATGAATTCACAAATAATATAAAGTTAAGTTCCTTAGCAAATTAAAAAATATATTTTAATGTGTTTAGTCAGGCCAAAGGGTTTTTTTTGGTGAGGTGGGGGGAATAAGGCTGCTTTACATGACCAGTTAGCAATAGCACTTTAAAAAGAAGGATATTTAACGGCTTCTATCACATTTCAGTAGGATTTCCTTACATCCCTGGACATAGTATCTTGAGAGATAGCTAGAATGGACCAGAAAGGCAATCTGCTATTACTAATACAATATTAAAATCCTGTCACAGAAGCTTTTTCCTACTTAACCCTATTATTAAGTATCGAGTTCTACTTGTAAAATGGATTTGCCTCCTAAACACATTGGTAAAGAATGAAATGGGGTGAATTAGGACTGATCTACTTGTGATGTTGTTCTATGGCAGATAAAAGGCTTTTCATCCATGGAAGCACAACTTCCTCACTTCCCCCTTCCACCCTGAAATTTGCCCGAAATGCTGCCGCCTAGGAGATGGGTAACACACACACCTTGGAATAACTTGGAAGTTTAGACGTCTGCTGCATCAGGTGGAGTTAGGTGAAAGTCCCCCACACACACACACATACACACGTGCACGTACACCACACACAATAGGAATTTTAGGTAGACTCCAGTCCTGTGACTGGAACTTCCAACTAGTAATGATTTCATGTTCAGAAAACAGAAATTTGAAAAACTGAACTTAATACATGTTCATTGCTGAGAACTTATATGGTCACTTCAGTGATCTTGCAATTCAAGAAGGGCCTTGTGTAGCCCCTTCTTTGTTTAAAAAAACCTATGCAGCGGCAGCATTCTGCATGATGACTGACTTGGTAGCTGCTCTTGACCCATGTTCCCACTGCTCTGGCTTGTTTAGATTACATATGACAGAAGGTCATCTGGAAATGTTTTTAGCTATTATTGTAAGCTGCCTTGTACCACGTGGAAAGGTGGTGTATAAATGCTCAAATAAATAAATAAATCATAAGCAGTTCATGCGTCATTTAAAATCAGCTATTTTGGTATGGACTGTTTTTATGCCTGTGCTTAGTTCAGAATTGAATGGACCAAACTGTGCTTCCCAGGGAGCAGTACAAGAATTCAAAGTATTGAAAATCAGCTATGTGACACTGCATGTGTGTCGTTTGCACTGTCACTGCTGTGGAAAATCATCAGTCGGGTAGCATTCACCAAACAAGCACATGTCCAGAACTTAATGGAATGAAGTACGGTTCCCAGATGGCAGGGAAAGAGCACACAACTCCAATTTATACACATGAAGGCAGGTCCACTCTGTTTTGGGGGATCAAAATGGGCACGCACTAGAGAGTCAAGCTCTAGCCATTCATTCCTACCCCACCAGGATGAAAATAAGCAAGGCAAGCACCTCTTTTGTAAGTTCATTTTTTCTCTGTGGAATGCCTTGGGCAGAGGGACGGGGGATCTTCTGCACCCCAAAATTGAGCCAACCAGTTCAAACAGGCAAGGCTAGAACAGAATGAGTCTATGCAGTTTTTGCCCTCCACCCTTTCCAACACTTCTTTTTATTTCACTATTTTTTGTGATTCAATTCTGAATGTTTAAGAAAAAAATGTTTAAACACTAATATGAACAGAAGGCTTCTTGAACATCATTTTTTCCAATGTGCCATTTGCCCCTAAAAAGTATACATGAGGAGCGATTTAAGACTGATTTAAGACTGTGGCGAGACATTTATTCTTTCTCTTCAGGGCTGCTTTAAGATCCAGCAGGGAAAAAGACAAGCACAATGCTCATGTCTGTCTTTTTCCCAATTGGGGGTGGGGGGGGAGGAACTGTGTCCAATTAGACAAACGGCATGGGGGGAGACAAACTCTCTTCCACTAGTATTGCAGGCTCAATCAATGTCCTCCCATCAATTGCTCCTGTTATTTTAGGGCCTAGTAAGACATGGAGGCTGCAATCCTGTGAACACTTATCTAGGAAGAAGTCCAGTTGAATAAAATGGGACATACATCCAAGGGGGCCTGCTTAGAATGGTTCCCTGGAATTAGCAGTGACTGTGGAGAGCTTCACCATCCAAACCAATGGCTTATGAGGGGCACATCATAGCATGTAAATTCAGCTCATTTCAACATGGCCAGCAGGTTTGTAAATTGTAGCTTTCCTACTCACCTATGTCAAGTGAAAAGTACTTCCAGATTAACAGAAAAGGATTTTTGTAGTCTGATTCAGGCCATTGATCTGCTATATATTACTTGTACACAGGTGGGCTGTTTGGTGGGCTGTTAACTTGTGTTGATCAGCAAAAATGAAATAAGTTTTTACATCATTTGGTCGATGGTTTGCTGCCTTTAGTTTCACCCTTCAAAAAACCTATAGAATTATAAAATTACAGTATTGATTTTCAGACCCATTTGATGGTTGTTTACCATAAGCTAAATCTATGATCTCCTTTTGTGGAAAGGTGCCTTTTACTCTTCTAATAAGCAACATACAATTGCTATTTTTCTTTAAATGTACTGTATGGCTGCCTTTAGTTTCTTATATAGCACAGAGGTTTAGCCATAACAATTTTAATACTGGAGTTAGCCCAGATTTAAGCAAAAGAGTGTGCATTGAGTAGAACTGACAAATACCATTAAAATTCCCTAAAGTTAGTGCTGACTTAAAGCTGCCAAAATAGAGATCACAGAGGCAGAATTTGCAAAAATAGACAATGAGTTCTCGGATCAGGATGAATTCTGAAAGCAGAAAAGTAATTCTATCAATTAATAAATCAGTCAGTCAATCATTTCATACCACCCTTGCTCCAAGTAGCCCTGGGCTGTAATCCTAGAAACACTTTCCTTAGAGTATGCCCCACTGAAAAAATAGGAGTTACTTCTGAGTAGACTTGCTTGAACTTGCTCTTCCACGCAGTATACATGTTTCTTCCCTCCTCCATTTCTGTACATCTTTAAAGGGATGGCCCACTCATCAAATGCTGGAGACTTTTCCCCTTGACTCCAGAGTCCAGACATCTCCACTTTCAAAATGGCTGCAGGCTGTTTGGCTTCTGTTTTTTGGCCAGAAAACTGCGGTCCCAGAAAAGGCACCGAAAAAACAGAAACCAAACAGCCCGCAACCATTTTGAAAATGGAGAAATCTGGAGTCAAGGGGAGAAGTCACCAGCGTTTGGTGAGTGGGCCGTCTCTTTAAGGATGTATGGAAATGGCCATTGCCTCACTTAGCATGGTATGTTAGGCCCAGAGTGTATGAGTGGCCCAAGGTCAGCCAATGAATTTCATGGATGAGTAGGAATTTGACCTCAGGTTTCTCCAGGTCTAATGTGACACTCTAGTCATTTTATCACACTGCCTCTAAAATAAACCCTTCCCCACATTTTCTTGCATTCCCATTCTTCCGCTGTAGGTATTTTCCCAGTATTTTGGTACATATGATATTTACTTTTATAATCGTATAGTTTTTAATTTTTGAATTCACTGCTATACAGAGGTGGTTCTCAAGGCAGCTCACAAATCAAATCAGTAACAGCAACCAAAATATCCTAAGAGTAAAAAAGCAACAGCATAAAAGAAAACCCAGGATTAGTACTACAAATAACATTAAAGTGACCTCCGGCAGTGGCATGAATTAGAAAACCAATAAAAGAACCAGGAAGTTTTGGAAAATAAAACGTCACCCATCGTCTCATGCACAAATAAGGAATTGTGAGTTTATTCAGAGAAAGATGAAGCAGAAGGAAACTGGAGATTTTCAGGTCAATGCCACGTGAAAAAAATTCTTATACTTGCAGCATAAGGGATTGTATGTGCCAATAAGTTTAAATAATTCCAGATGGGTCACCGTATTAGTCTGTAGCAGGAAAGTAATACAGGATTTCCAATGGCACTTTAGAGACTAACAAAATTTATTCTAGCATATGGTTTGGAGAGAGCTCACTTCACCAGATTTGTGAAGTGCGCACTTACGAAGGCTGATGTTGAAATAAATTCTGTTAGTCTCTAAAATGCCTCTGAATTCCTTGTTTATTAAGTTTAAATAGCTTTCGACAAGTAGTATACCACCTGCTCATTATTAATTTCATGTAAATCGGAAGAAAATGTACTGGGAATTAAGTCCCTTTTATTTGACTGGAATGCAGTTCTAATTTGGTTTGCTTAGGATCACAGCCACAAACATAACCTATATTGTACAATCCTTTAAAAAACCTGGGACCTAGATCTATGGCCCTATTTCACAGTGGAATAAGACTGATCATGAGGGTCTTCATACCAAAACATACGATGTTGCAGTTTGCTGTTGAAGAAAGACCTTAGCCATAGCATCCATATTAATGAGCCATGGATGCGTGAATTATAGAGTTGGAGGTACACACGAAGCTGCTTTAGATGAAGTCAGAATCTTGCCCTATCAAGGTCAATATTATTTACTTTGACTGGCAGTTGCTCTTCAGGGTCACAAGTGGAGATCTTTCATATCACCTTTCAACTTCGGATGCTTGGGGGGGGGTCGAACCTGGGAACTCCTGCATGCAAAGCCATGGCCCCTCTCCTAAACCTACACATGAGAGTCTCCCCATCATTGAAGTAGTTTGATGGTCTCTGACCATTAAAATACCATGTGGTGTAATGGCTATAGTGACCGACGAGGACTGAGGTGACCCAGGTTTGATTCCCCACTTTGTCATGGAAGCTCAGCGCCAGCCACATTCTCTTAGCCTAACCTACCTCACAGGGTTTGTTGTGAGGAAAAATATGGAGGAGAGGAGAATGATTGATCCCCATTGGGGGGGGATAAAGGAAGTAAATTAAAATAATACAATACACTATGTTCAAATTATTTGACTATTAAAATATAAATCTATTCACCTTCGAATGGCTTTTTTTGTAAGCTAGGCCACAACACACACAACAGTATTAAACGGCTGTGCAGATGGGATGCTAATTGGTGGCTGAAAGATCAGTAAACAGAGATGTGTGCAGAGAGCTCGATAGAATCTTGTGGAAATTAGAGCTGGCTTCCATCCAGAAACAAATCATTCCAGGGAAATAACTGCAGGAGAAAAAAGGAACCCCCAGGGCTCACTATTCAAATAAGGAATTCAGTTTTCAAGTCTGACCTCAAGCCTGCTTCTGACAATTTTAAACTAGGCAGCAGCGCTTGGTGCAATTAGCGGTGTTCAAAACCAATAACATAGATTAGAAGCTCGATTCTACTGATAAGCATACACTGAAATAACAGACAAACAAACAAATCCACTTTTACCAGGGATGCCTGATTCTCCAAAAAATGTTCATTTTTTTCTAATGCTCAAAAAGAGATCAAAAATGTTTTACATGTTTGTTTTTACATGTTTGTTTTTTAAAAGATGTTTTGGTCCTGATTTGGGGAAAGGCAAGCTTCCTGGCTTGTGTCTCTATTGCTCGTTTTGCTTAGGTTTGGATCATGAGTATTTTCACATTTTTTTTAACTGTTGGTTGGGTCCCGTTGCACATGGTTTGCCATGGCTGCTTGCCTCTCCATTTGTTTGCCTAACAGTAAAAGTGCTGCCAACCTCATAGTGAATGTTTTCTTTCTTTCTTTCTTTCTTTCTTTCTTTCTTTCTTTCTTTCTTTCTTTCTTTCTTTCTTATTTAATCAATCGATCGATCGATTGATTGAAAACCTTTTTGTGCCATATTTCTACCAAATACTGTAGGATCCCCAAGGCAGTGAACATGGAAACATTTGAAGATTAAAAACAGCATTTAAAATAATATAAAAAATAAGATAATATAAACATACAAGCACATTTTGGTGCCATATGCTGGAAGTGACATCATCAGAAGGGGTGGAGTTTGGGAAGAGCCATCACCTGACCTTTGACTTGGAAGTGACATCACAAAAGTGATGTCACATCCTTGCTAGGCTTCACCCATAAAGTCCCCAGGTATTTTCTGAGTCAGACCTGGCAATTCCAACATTTTAATTTTTTAAAATTTTATTATTGCAGCCAAAGCCAGTAAAACAAAACAAATCTGAGATAAAAGATAAGTTATAAAACATTTTTACTGAAAATATGAAAGACATGGTAAGAAAGAAGGAAAGAAGGAAAAAAGGAAAAGGGAGGAAAAGACATGGAAAGAAAGGAGGGAAGGGAGGGAAGGGAGAGAGGGAAATAAACTAAACTAAAATAAAATGTATGGCCACGGCAATACTCAGAGACTACCGGAAGCTACACAATATGTCTAGAAGAGCCACATGTGGCTCCCGAGCCGTAGTTTGGCCACACCTGCTATAGGGAGACAGACAAACCTCTCTGGGAGGACATCATAACATTTTTGACTGCTGTGGCCACTTCTGAGCAAAATCCTGGATCTCTTCCCATCACAACTGGCCAATTGAAATAGCTGACAAACAACTGTCCAGCTGCACAGTAAGTGCAGTTACGGAGTTTCATTGTCATCTGCATTGCAACCACTTTTGCACTTGCACGGTAGGTGAAATCAATTCCCTCTCCAACATGGGTGTACAGGGCCGGCGCGCCCATTGAGGCCAGGTAGGTGGTGGCCTCAGGTGCGGGGTGCCGGAGGGAGCGCCGGAGGAGGCGCAGGGGGTGGGAACACGCGTCACAGAGCTGCGACCTCCTAGTCCTCCCACCCTGCGCCACCACCGCCGCCACCAGCACACGCCCCCAGCCGGGCGCAGCCACCACGGGCAGGCATCTGCGGTGGTGCAGGCAACCGAGCAGGAGAGTTTGGAGGCCACCCGCACACCGTCAGAGCCGCCCGCCGCAGTGATCAGGCCGGCGGCAGTGGCGCACGCGCGCACGCTCCCGTGATGACATCACACGTGATGTCATCACGCAGGCTAGAGTGCGCGCGCACGCTTGCGTGCATCGGGGAGCATCTGGCCAGCCGGCCGCGAGCGCCAGAAACCCTTGCGCCGCCCCTGTGGGTGTATGATGAAGTCTGAGAATTAAATGATGCTTGGAGGGGGGATTAAAACTCCCATAAGGCTATGCAAAAACTTGTATCCACAAAATAATGCCAATAACCATTATTTATATGCTATTTGAGGGTCTGTAGCTCAGAAGAGCATCTGCTTTGCGTGCTGAAGGTCCCGGGTTCAATCCCCAGCATCTCCAGTGAAAAAGATCAGGTAATAGGTGATGTGAAAGACCTCTGCCTGAGACCCTGGAGAGCTGCTGCCAGTGTGGTTAGCCAATACTAACACTGATGGACTGATGGTCTGATTCAGTATCTGGCTGCTTCCTTTGTTCACCTGTTATGAATGAATGCTATTTATAGGTAACTTCTGATTTAAGCAATTGGCTCTGGATGCATATCAATTGCAACCATGAATCAGCAACAGCTACCCAACCAACCGCCATACTGAACGTTGCCAATGCAGAGTTATGGGAATGCTTCAAATGCTGTTTGTTTTGATTGTGAGCTAATAGTTGAGATAAGAGTCCCCAACTTGGTGGCTTGGGCATTGTGACACCTGCAAACACCTTTCCTGGTGCTCGCCAAGTGTTTTTAGAAAGTGGCTGAGGCCAGTTGGGGCTTTTGCCTAGCAGGGTCTTTGGAGATATGATTGACTTTTCAGAGATTTTAAAAGTCGCTTCAGCAATAGCTGTCACCATAGCACAAGGATCTTCTTCAATGCATTAATGTGAGTGTATATACAAGTATTTTTTTAAAGTACATTTTTAAAGACATTGTATTAAACAGAGCTTCTGCCTGGAATGCTGTAGTTACTTAGAGTTATGCATATTAACCTCAGTGACATTTTGTAGTGGCTCTGCCTCTTCTGGTGGCCATTTTGCAGTTGGCTCCACCTCCCATGGCGCCCATTTCACAGTTGGCTCCACCTCCCATGGCAGCCATTTTACAGTTGCACCCACCGCTCTGAGTCAGAATTCCGAAGGAGCCTGCTGGCTTGAAAAGTTTGGGGACTCCTGGTTGAGGTCATCGTAGAGGGGTTTTTGATCAACCATAAAATAGGCCCCGAAAACAAGAGAAATTCAACAATCCATTTTGCAAAGTTCACAGAATTCCTAACTATTTGAAGAACAAGTGACCTGAGTCAAATGAACTTGAATAAGCAGACATGAGGTATGGATCACTGATGATTCCCTGCCTTCATAATAAAGCGATACAGTCTAGAATTCAACCATTTCAGTTTACCATCACGTTCAAGGTGCCTTGAGGAGCAGGAGAGAGGACATTGGCTGGGTAAAGAGCACATGAAAAATTAGTTTGAAAGAAGAGGTGACCTACAGAGGTCAAGATAACACTGGTTTTTGTTTTTTTCCTCATTAGTTGAATCTGTTATTGCGAGAAGGATCTCCCTTTTAAAAAAAAAAAGATTAAGCTGGTTGACACAGTTCCTTTGATGATCAAGGGAGGATGTTGGGAGGAGGAATATGTAACATTTCCCTCTATTGTTACCAATGCAGGAGGGGTTCCAAATACACTGGATCTGAGAGAGAGAGAGCGAGCGAGCGAGCCTCGGTAATGGGGGAGGAGGGGGAGTGGCCACCCCAGTCCCTCTCTCCTCTGCCATGGGCTTCTTCCTCCTGTGCACCCTTGAGGCTGGGCCCTTCCTTGCTGACTGCTCTCCTGACTCCCTTTTAAAGGACCTGCCAGGATTTGCAGACCCTTTTAAAGCATCTGCCAGGATGAACCTGTCCTCTAATGGGACTTCTTGCCCTGTTGTGCTCTGCACCTGCTGCCCTGCCCCAACCAATGACAACACCCCCCCCCATGAGCCTCCACACATTGGGCAGGCATCCTGCCACAGGCCTGCCATGTGAGTGGCAGCAAGTGCATAACCCAGCACCACATCGCCTTGTCTGCATGGTGGCTTCCTCCCAGGCCATCCTCTTTGTTCCCACGGAACTTCCTGGAGTCTTGGCTATAACGGGGGCCATCCTGCTACTCACCACCATGGGTAAGGATGGAGCCGACAGGTCCAGCTCCAGACAATCCATCAAAGAGAAAAGCACAGTTGCCAAACTCTTTCCCCAACATCTAATGCTAATACATGTTTAAGAACAAAAGTCATGGATCATCCTTATCACAGACCTCCCATGTCATGTCTGGTTTGACTTAGCTGAAAGCAGTATACGGCTGCTTTCACATGAATGTCTTTCTTGGCTTCCTTACTGCAGTGCTGTTTGGGGAGCACTTTTTACCCCACTTCCATGTGTTACTGCCATCTTTCCCAAACCCATTTTGATGTGATCTGGGGTCATTTCGTAAAAGAGCTGCAGGAACTCATTAGCATATGCCATACCCCTTGACACCACCGGAAATGAGTCATTGGCATTCCTGATTTGCATATGCCACACCCCCTGACATCACCTATCCTGGCTGTTTTGGATCCAATCCTGGCCATTCAGGGCTGAAATTGGGCCCAAAATGGCAAAAGGGGGTCCAAAATGGTCAGATTTGGGCTGCTGCTGAGCAGGAGAGTGATCCACTACCTGTCAGAGGCCCAATCCTGGCCATTTGAGGACCAATCCTGGCTGAAAGGGGCCCAAAATGGCTGAAAATCAGGTAGGCGGGGCCGCCTGACATGTGAGCTCTTTGGAGAACTACCAGAACTGCGTTCCTGAGCATTCCTCCTCAAAATGAGCCCTGGATGTGATATTTTGAGCAAGATCATGATCTAAAATGCCTTTGCATGCCATGTGGAAGGGAAAACATGCATTTTTACATTTTCCCCTCATATCAACACTATCTTCCTTGCTTCAGCCTCTCATGGCTGCCATTCTCTGCCTGCCCAATGTCACCACAACAGGGCTTAAAAAAAAAAATCAATAGGTGACACATTGATGGTGGAAAGCACCATCAAGTCATAGCTGACTTATGGTGACCCCCTGGTGGGGTATCAAGGTAACAGACTAGCAGAGGTGGTTTGCCATTGCCTGCCTCTGCAACACTTGTCTTCTTTAGAGGTCTTCATCCAATTACTAACCAAGGCTGACCCTGCTTAACTTCCAAGATCTCCCAAGATCAGGCTTGTCTGGGCTATACAGGTTAGGGCAGCTAACATATTATTATAGCATTAAAACATTAGAGCAACATAGAAATATATTGTCGAAGGCTTTCACGGCTGGAGAACGATGGTTGTTGTGGATTTTCCGGGCTGCATAGCCGTGGTCTTGGCATTGTAGTTCCTGACGTTTCGCCAGCAGCTGTGACTGGCATCTTCAGAGGTATAGCACCAAAAGACAGAGCTCTCTCAGTGTCACAGTGCAATCCTAAGCACACTGACCCTAAAGCAAGCCCCAGTGAACATGATAGGGCTTCCTTCTGAGTAGGCAATGCATAGGATTGGCCCACACGATGCACATCTTTCTCTTCCCAGGAGCCATAAAAATGTATTTAATATAACATACACTAGCACCTCTTTTATATTCCAGGATTCAGCTAAGATTTAATGATGGCATTTAAATTCCAACAAAAACGTAAGGGTGAATTTTGAGTTGATTTGGCAGGCATGCTTATCCCCCCCCCCTTTGAAAGAAATGGCTGATGACTGGGAAAGTAATGCATAACCCTAAAACTAAGCCAACAAAAAATATTGAATTTCTTCCCGAAGTCAAAATGATACGTTGCGCATATTAAGGGGAATGTTTTTATCTTGCTATTTTTCAGAAGCTTTGGATGCGTGGCGCCTGACATTCTGCAGCTATTTCAATTGCTAAAATATAAATGTCGCTGTTTATACATAATAATTCAGAATCGAAAAACCTTCCAGAAAGTCTTTGAAGAAATCATTAGACTGTGACCTGATACAGAAAATGATTAGATACTGGGATTTGTCACCTGCACAAACATTTGGCTGCCTGCTCTAAACATGAGGAAAATCAGCTTCTATTGCCTTTTTCTTTCCTTACAAAACTCTCAAAGCTCCCAGAAAAATCCTTCTGTTCCCTTGGATCTGGGTGTTTCCCTCCATTTTTCTCCTCTTCTCGGTATGCTCTCAAACTGCCACCTGACCCCTCCCATCTCCTCTGCTTGATCCCTCTCATCTCCCTTCTCATTCCTCCGCTTGAAGCCAGCTGGGTGACCTTGGGTCAGCCACATCTCTCAGAGCTCTTTCAGCCCCACCCACCTCACAGGGTGATTGTTATGTGAGGAGAATAACAATATACTTTGTAAACCACTCTGAGTGGGCGTTAAGTTGTCCTGAAGGGTGGTATATAAACCGAATGTTATCTCTGTACAGAACACAAACTTTTGTCTGTAGCCCAGGACTCTACCCACACACTTCCTGTCAACTAGTATATGCACCCGTTTCCACTACTCAACCACTACATCTAGGTGTGGTGAAAGGTCTCCTCCTGCCCAGACAAAGCAATCTTTCACTGCCCTAGACAGTAGCCATACAGATCCAAAATGTTTTATGAGCATCACCTTTCTGTTCAGGCAAAATTAGGGGTGTGTCAGGTCCATTACAAAGTCTGCACTGGGGATTTGAAGTGGAGGGGATGCATATGTAGGTGAGCCATATGTTATGCACTCCTGACATAAGATTTCCGCCATGCTTGAAGGTTCAAGAAATTGTCTCTCTTACTCATCTAAAATTCGTTTTACTCGAGGAAGTTCTAACTTTAAATCCAGATCTTGCACAGTTTTCTAAGCTCTCTTTGCCTTAGCATCTTGTCCCCTTCTACACTACCATTGTGCTTATATACATTGATACAATGCTGCAAAAAGCTATTTTGGTGTCATTAAATATGATGGATTACACCAAGATTCTGTTGTGCATCATTCACTGATTTGCAAGCAGGCAGAATGTTAATGCAATTATATATAAGATCACATCATAGCATATTTTGTGGGGCAGTCTTTTATAAAAGCACACACGCTCATCAGCAAGGCTGAGGAATACAAGAGGGGAACAAACTGAAGGTCTGTTTATATAAGTCCAGCCAACAGAGATCTCCCAATGCACTGATGCTTCTTTCCAAAAATGAGATAATTTGTAACTTTAAAATCCTAGAAGAAATTTGGAGAAAGCAACTTTTAGAAACGTCCTTACTGAGAAGAGGCCAAAGATGTTACCCAAGCAGCTCACACACACCAGATCCATAATGCGTAAAGCGTCTTTTTCATGTTTGTAGGATCAAACAGCATCGCCAGGTCAACTATTTGAGAGTCAAACAATCCGGAGTAAAATCAAAAAGAGTCCAGTAGCACCTTTAAGACTAACCAATTTTATTGTAGCATAAGCTTTCGAGAATCACGTTCTCTTCGTCAGATGCATGGAGGGCAGAAGGAAACTGGCCAAATATAGAGGAGGAGAGGGGGGGAAGGGGGGAAGGAGGAGAGGGGGGATGTGAACAACTCTTTTGATAAGGAGATGCAGACAGCTCCTTTTGGTGTGGGGATCAATTTGCTTGTGTAAAGATTCAAAGGAGTTTGCCGTGTTAGTCTGTAGTAGCAAAATCAAAAAGAGTTCAGCAGCACTGCAGCACAAGCCCTCGATAACCACAGTCCTCCCTGCCAGATGCATCTGACAAAGAACTGTGGTCCTCGAAAGCCCACGTCAGGTGCCACTGGACTCCCCCTGACCCCGCCTCTGTAAAGGAAATCAGTTACCTGTGATAATGAGATAACCATTCATAGTCCCTATTCAGTCCCAGCTTGACAGAGTCAAATTTGCATATGAATTCCAATTCAGCAGCCTCCCGTTGGATTTTTTGAAAGGTTTCTGTTGAACTACATACAGTGGTATGTTTAGGGTGGTAGCTGGAGGCATGTAGATATATCGGTCTGTTGGTTTCCTGTATAAGGTGGTATTTATCCGTCCATTATGTAGTTGTACAGTGGTGTCCAGGAAGTGTACCTGTTGTGCAGAGTGGTCCAGGCTCAGGTTGATAGCAGGGTGAAAGTTGTTGAAGTCCTGATGAAATCTCTCAAGGGCTTCCTTCCCATGGGTCCAAATGATGAACATGTCATCCAGGAGTCTTAAGTATAGTAGTGGTTCCAGTGGATGGGAGCTGAGGAAACGTTGCACCTTGGTTTCAGTTTTGCTCAGCGCTTTGATTTAAGAAGGAAAATGAGACAGAGAAAGGTATAGAATCTCAAAAAGTACCAATATTTATTCCCTTAACAAGATACAAGGCTAGGAAGAAGAAATGCGAGGAAAAGCAAAACATGAGCCAGCAGTGCAATACAGTAACACATTTCTAGCAGTGGAGTGAATGGGAATCTAAGGGGAAATAAAGGGTGCAAAGAAAAAAAGGGGAGGGGGAGGAGTCTGTGAGCCTGTGATCCAAGGCAGAAGAGGAGGAAAGCTGGTCTGGAATGAAGGAAAAATCTGTACTGCATGCATCAATGAAACTGGAGATCCAAAGTGAATAGGAATCTCAGGTCCCCCAGTGGGGGCACAGGATCCTTCACTCCCACCCTTCACTCCCTGCCACGACTCACTTGGCTGGTACTGGGGGGGAAGGCAGGGAAACATGCCTTCTGAGTGCATTCCTGGAAGGAGGGAGGGACCTGGCATTCACCTTCCTTCTTCTCGTATGGTCACAAAGCGTACGTGCTCCCAGGACGACACAATGACATCACTTCTGGGAAATGATGTCATCACGCAGGGCCTGGAAGTGCTCCCACGCTTCACAGTGGGCCAATTTGGCCTTCCTAGAAGTGGTGTCATCATGTTGCCCTGGGAGCACACAGGCGCTTTGTGCATGCGCAAAGACAACTTGGAAGGTGAGTACTTGGTCCCCCATTCCGGCTGGGAGGGTAAGGGGACCTGGAAAACCTAAAAGTGAAGGACTCCGTGATTCAGAAAACCAACTGCAAAGTTGGGGAAGCAGGCTCAGGTACAGAACCAGCTACCGAGTTGGGGGACCCAAGCAAGGAATGAAGGTCCAGGGTCAAAGGGAGGGTGGTGTTTCAGTGATTTGGCATAGAGGAGGAACCAAATGCAAAACTAGGAAAGGCAGCCATAATGTAAGATAAAGGAAAGATGGAAACAATACACTGAAGGACTATACAGAAGAGATGGAAGGATGACAGATACATTCAAAGAAGAATCTTTTGATGAAAAACCAGAAATCTCAGAAAGTGAAATGAAAGCTGCACTCAAAGCAACAGGGAAAAACAAAGCATCTGGATACCAATAGAATTATTTCAAGTTACAGAAACTGAGGCTATCAAAATCTTAAGAATCTATCAACAAATATGGAAAAGAAAAGAATGGTCCACAAACTGGAAACACCCAGTTTACATTCCAGTTCCAAAAAAGAGTGCAGCAACTATCTGACCATCACGTTAATTTCCCACACAAGGAAAGAGATGCCCAAAATTCTACAGCAAAGATTCAGTAAAGGAAGCCACATCCTCCAGTTTGCAAAATTGTAAATGATAGGACGTTTGGGAGGTCTTTCGTTCATAGGGTCACCATAGGTTACAGGTGACTTGACAGCACGTAACACACACACACACACACACAGTAGCCACACTTCAATAGGGAGTTCTGTTATCAGCTCAATTTGTGCAGTTTATGATCCACACTGGGTTTGGATGGAGGGTGCAGTGTTTGGTTTCCTAATGGTGTGTGAATTTTGGACACTGAACTCAGGTGAGGGATGTGAGGGCAGTGAACTCAGAATGGGAGCGTGCGAAAGTCCAAATATTGTTGTGCTAGATGAGACAATCAAAGACAGCAGGATGATCTGGGTGGGATAGCTGAGTTTCCTGAGTGCCAGAGCTGGTGACTGAATTACTGCAGAAATCTGTATGCTGTGAGGAAGGCCCTCGGCTCTCAGGTGATTCTCCAGGAAACATGAGTCAATCATTCCTGGCCACAGGTGTGCAGAAGCTCTGGAGGCTTCAGACCAAATGCCATTAATCCGTGTGTTCCTAGGAGCATTCTAGCAGTTAGGGCTGCTGTTTCTTCTTTGATATCCAATTGCATAACTTTATCCTGGCCTCTGACTGTCATTTGTGGGGAAGGCAGCCTTGCTTGCAACGAAGATCAGATGCCCTCATGAAGACAAAATAGAAAAGTTCTCATAACACAAAGGGGAAAAAAAGATATAGAGGGAACATTAGGTGGAATATTTTGACTAATAACAGTAGAAATACTGGAATACATTGTCTTAGAAATGGTAGAACCCCCCCCCCTTACAGGAGATTTTCAAGAACAGGTCAGACAAGCATCTGTTTGGATAAACTCATTCACTCCCAAAGGCAGGAAGATTGAATAAAGGAACCTGGACCCCATCTGCCTCTGTCTGTGTGCATCCAGTTGTGCAAGGCATAATGACTAATGGCTTCAGAGGGGGATATGCATCCCAAGTCACATTGCAAATGATTTCCAGTCAGGTAGCTCAATAGGGCCCAGGGGAACACAATAGAGTAGCTGGGGATATGCAGCCCAATGTGCATCAGCATCAACACAAGCTGTAAAAGCTCAGTCTTGCTTCTGCATATTGATCTGTTTTGCTGAACTGGGGCACAAAAGTATAAAGGTACCTGTAAACTGAAGCAATGCTGCATTAGAGGCAAGATAGCTTTGAAAGGAATAGATTGGAGAGTTGCCCACAAGAACTTCCTTCCAGCTCAATGAAATTTGCCATTGGTTTTGGAGACTAAGCTACCTTTCTGCCCTGACATTTATTTAAAAGATGTAGCAATCTGACATTGGGACCCAAGCCATGTAATGACACAAGATTTAAAAAAAAAAAAAAGCAACAAGTCGTCAATAATGATACAGCCTGAAATAGGGCAACAGTTTCCTCCAAACAGCAATTGCCAATTTACATACTTAAATTCTTATTCCCTGCTTCCCCCCCCCCCCGCCCCATGGACCCTAAAGCAACTTACAAGAGAAAAAAATTAATTAATTAAAAAACAAACTGGTCCTGAATCCAGCAGGCCAGTTCATCCAAGGCCACAGGTAGCAAGCCAAGAGCCGAACACTCAGCTTGGCAGCAATGATAATCTTTCCACCATCAGTTTAGACCATCAATGCATCCTTTCACCAATTGAGGTGGTCAGGGCTGTGGCTCAGTGGTAGAGCATTTGTCGGGCACATAGAAGGTCTCAGGTTCAATCCCAGGTATCTCCAGCTAAAAGGATCAGCTACTAGGCAATGTGAAAAACCTCCACCCGAGACTTTGGAGAACTGCTGCCAGTCTGAGTGGAGAATACTGATTTTGATGGACCAAGAGTCTGATTCAGTATAAGGCAGCTTCATATGTCTGTGCTCCTTCACAGTGTCCCAAATTCCCTTTTCAATCATTTTGGCTTGGCAGCCCCTCCAAAAAGCGAGTAAGGTGGGAGCTTCTTTCATACCCTTCAGCAGGCTGTTTTGGAGTAAAGAGGTTGCTTCAGATAAAAGCCCATCACTCGAGCAGGAGGGATTGTGAGAAGGATGTACTATAATAAACAGGATTGCCCTGTGGGCTCGTCGGCAATAAAGGATGGGACGTTTTTGAAAACTATGCAATTTTTATCACATCTCCCCCCAAATCTAGATGTATGGTATTCCAAGGTGTGGGAACAACTTATCATGGATAAGATCTCAGAAAGGATGCAGCTAGCATCAGATCCTTGTAACTCAACTTACTTTTATGAAAAATGGCACCCTTTTCTGGATTTTCTCACAAAAAATGGCCTCTTAATTACAAAGCTACCTTACTACACGATCATTAATCCAGAGATTTGAATTTATATATTTAAATATCTAGTAATTGAATAGCTACTAATGGATATATCTACTGTGAAATTGGAAATTTATAACCATCTATGTTTGTATTATTCAGTTAGTTGTGGAATTTTATTGGCAATATTGTACTTTACAAACTGTTAGAAATTGAGGATTGTTGTATTTAGTTGTATTTTGTGATATTGTTTTTGAAAAAGTTAATTAAAAATAAAACTATGCAATTTTTAATCAACATAATTTGGTTCACCACCAGAATGATTATTCTGTTAACTATCAAAATGGGATTCCTTCCCACAACTTGGTTCCGGTGTCAAACAGACTGGATTGAGATGAACCAGGTAAGATATGTTTCAGACTAGGGAAAGAAGAGAACAAACAGAAGGACACACATAGAACTGTGACAAGCCACCAAGAACTAGAGCAAGAAAAAAAAAACAGGATCTCAGAGTCTACTTTTTATTGATGGCACCCAAATATGCCTCAAATAATTAAATACAGCCCCATTGCATTAAAAATACACACAAATTTATCAAAATAGTTGTATTTCCAAAGATTATGTACATATTTTACATTTTACAGTTGTATATGTAAACTGGGACATCTCCCCCCCCTCCTCCCCACACATACAAGATAAATCCTAATTATGGTAGTTAGAAAAGCCGACATAAACACTGACACACAGTCCTATGAAATGTGAAGGACAGGCTTTTTTAAAAAAAACTATATAAAATTAATTTCCAAACATCTACAAAAGCAAATTATCATCAGGCAAGTATGAAATTAATTATATTACATTCAGATAAAAAAGTGGGTTGAAGTAACAGAAGCCTTCAGTTATGTATCGTACTCGGTTTCTTTAAACAGACAGGGATGCTTCCCATCAGTGAGCAGGCCTCTGTAGCTAAATGTTGTCTCCTATGTTGGAATAAAGTAGAATTTTTTACCTCAGTGAAGAGGACTTTGTATTCCTGAGGGATGGTTCCAGGACTGGTTTGTACAGGCACAATTTCCAAAGTGAGACTGCACAGGGTACACAGAGAATTCAGTCTTCCTACCTTTGGGTAACCCATGACCTGTCTGCATCAGAAGGCCTGCGTGTTGGGCTACGAGATCTAATCACTGCAGAGAGTTCTGAGATGCTTTCATACTGTGTATGGCAAGGCCCACTGGGCTCAGCAGCTGTCCTGGCCGAGTTTTCAGGATCCATATCACCTCCCGCTCACAATGTATTTCTAGGGACAGGATAGCATGACAGACATAACAAGTGACACAGCTTGTCTGCAGACATGACTTGAGAAATCCAGCTGCAAATCTCACCAAGGGTGGACCCTCAAATAGCTTCACCGTGACCACAAAAAACAATGCCAGGATGCTGCTGTGTTATCTGAGGGCATGCCATGACACACATTACAACATCCTCAGATGAGCACAATTGAGAACAACTGCCAAAAGACCACTGGACACAGTTGGAACTCCACAACGTAATCCAACGGGAACGGAGCTGAATGAATCAAACTAGCATCACCAAGGCCGTAATTGCCAGGCTAGCCATTGCTCTTCTAGGACAGTCTCCTACATCTGTTGCTCCACACCCATCTTTTCTCTGGCCAAACATGGCAGATTTTCTAAGGAAACACAGCCAACGTCCTTCTGGTCACTACTATAATTCTGGAGGGATAAGCATGGCGACAAGTGCGCAGAAGGCAGAGTTCTTGGGCTCCGGTCCTTCTGGAACCATTTCCAGTCCTTTCAGTGGGGGCTGGAGGGGTTCAGGGAAATCAAAAGTACCAATGACCAGTTCAGGGGGATTTACACAACTCTGATTAAGCTGTACCACTTTAAAAAATAAAATTATATTATCAGGGCATTAAACAAGGAATACATATCTCCACCGTGTGTACAATTAAGGGACAGCATTTGGATTGTCAATCCCCAGTCTCCAGCCTTCAAGGGGACACTGCAGAATAAAGCTAAAATATTGTCACTAGAGAAACGTCATCTGCGACCATTCCTCAAATGATGGTAGCCTTTCCTCTTGACAGGAGAAATGAAACATGACAAAAAAGTGACCTGTGGGTAGGGTGATTGGGACCATTATGCTCGTACTGGACATATGCGTCGTGCCACATTTCACACATACATGTACAGAAACACTGACCTGGATAAGTATTTACAGATGACAGGCCATCAAGTTGCTACTACGTCTTGCTTCTGTTGTTAAAAAGAATACTAAATCGAGTTTCAGGCAGAGTTTACAATCTCTCATCACCGATAACCAATCACAATAGTTGGAAGCATTTTTCACATTTGTGCATGGAGGTGAGGGCTCACATGTGACCGTTCCTCCATGAAAAGCTACAGTGTCAAGGACAAGACGAAGCTAGAACCCTTTTCCCTGACATGCTTCTTTTCCAGATGCAGAGAACTTTTTGGAACAGAGAAGCCTGAAGTCACATGAGCTCCCAACTGCAGTATGATGCAATACAGCCCACACACAGGTTTTCCACCTCCAGATCAAGTAAGATCCATGGGGAAATCAAACTGGGGCCCGAGTAGATGTGGTAGTGAGATATCTACGAACAGATGTGCAGATTTTTAAGGCTTATAAACAGGCTGGAGAAGAATTGAGGGCTGATTTGGATTAGGGTGAACACACAAAGCTGCCTATACTGATCAGACCATGAGTTGCTCAAGGTCAGTATCATCTACTTTGACTGGCAAAAGCTCTTTAGGTTCTCAGGCAGAGGACTTTCACCTCACCTGCTGCCTGATCTTTTTAACTGAAGATGCCAGGGACTGAACCTGGAACCTTCTGCATGCAACACAGAAGCTCTTCCACTTACATGGGCCATGACTAGCGTACACTAACCACCACCACCACCCCGGTATTTTTCAGATTCGGGTATCTGGATTACCATATATATTTGGTACTCCCAATATTCGAGTCCAAAAATACTAGTATGGTATTCAGATTTGGGTTTTATTTGGAATTCCAAATATATTCAGCTCCATTATTCCATATGGGGGAATCTTTCAGGGGGGAGGGAACTAGAGGGGCCTTTTTCAAGAAAACTGCACCAAAATTGCTGTCCACTAAAGCCTCTCCAAGTTTCAAGTTGATTGGGTCAATGGGCCCAATTCTATGGACCCCTGAAAAGGTGCCCTCACCACTCTTCATTATTTCCTCTAGGGGGAGGGGTTACCATTATCCAATGCTTTATCCAGGGCAAAGGAAGAAGCCTAAAAAAGAGCCCTAGCCAAACATACAAGAGCAACAATACTGGCCAAGCCTCCCTATGCAAGCAGAACCAACAAAGCCCAACAAAAACATCAAACTGGAGAATCCCAGCAAAGCCAACACCAAATCAGAGGATCCCCACAGAGCCAAACTGAAGCAAGAGATACTAATACAAGCCTAAAGAAGCAGTGTCACTTATAGGTGCCATACAGAACTCATAGCCAATGCAAGCCCCACAGAACCAACATCATACCAAAGAATCCCAGCCCCCAAACTGGCAAGCCAGTAGCCTCAAGGCAGTCAGCCAGAACTGGCAACGGCATATGGTAAGGCAGGCAACACTGACGCAGACACACACACACACACACACACACACACACACACACACACACACACACACACACACACACAGTAACACTGCCTCCTTTCCCTTTCCTCCTGCAGCAGGGAAACAAGCTGCTGCAACTTTTAAAATGCAATTCCTGCATATACCCGATTATATCCAGATGATCCGCAAATGTAAATTCCGATTTATACGAATATACCTGACTATATATCTGGATACACCCAAATAATGCCAAATATGTATTCTTCAGACATATTTTTAAACCAGGCATACCAAATCACACATCCCTAGTCATGATATAGGCTTTCCCCATGAATCTTTTTCCTGATGCAAACTGAATTTCAGAGTCAGCTGATAATTCAATCCCTATATAAGCAACTGTTAAAAGTGTAACATCTCTAAATCTACGAGACTGTGCTCTTTAAAATCTTGTGGATTGTGTCCATATTTTAAAATTAAAACACCACAGAGTTAAGGTCACAAGCGCTTTGGCACCCCTTGCAGCATGAGCAATAAATATAAACGTTTGATGCCAGCTACTTTATAATGAGTCAGACCTTTGCTCAAACTAGCTCTATTGTCTACTCTTGACTGGCAGCAGCTCGCTAGGGACTCAGGCAGAGAAAGGTTTTTCCTGACATCTGCAATTTATGATCTCTTAAGGAGATGCCAAGATTTGAACCCAGGGCCCTGCACTATGCCCTAACCCCTTTGTGATATGGGGGTGGGGGGGTGGGGAGGCTACCACATGGTTAGAAGCCCACTGCTCAGATCTTCCCACCCAAACCTCTCCCCATCAGGAGAAAGGGCAATGACTGTGTGGCAAAGGACCCAAACAATCGGTCCCATTCACAACATCGTGGTCTTTGTACATATACTACCGCCACGTTAGATCTCACCTCAGGGGAGCAGTTCCCATGGGGCAGTATGTGAGCTGGTGGTTTGAAACATTGCTACTCTTAGCATGCTACCTCAGGGGCTACACCAAATGCCAGGTGTCCCCTGTACAGTCTCTGCAAATGAGATTCAGGTCTAATTCCTTTAAACTGAAGGTGACTGTTAAGGCACTATATTGGACAGGGCTGTCCTGCTGGGTGTGTATGAAGGCTCTGACTGAGAGAGGGCTGGAACACCGCCCACCTCCAGCCTTTCAACATACATCAAGCGTAGGCACTAAGGTTTCCCCCCTTACCATGCATCAGAAACTAAACATCAGAGGCTATTTGGACAATGTGAACAGACCTTTGTTTAAACAGGTACTCAAACTTTAAAAAAGAAACACTATAAAATTATAGGGGGTGGGAAATAGAAGAACATCCTTTGTATTCTTTTTCTTGTCACATACAAACTGATATGAAAGAAATGCTAATCTAATAAAATACTGCATTTATATAAACGGCACAAGAAATAAAATAAAAAATGAAGATAGATATATAAGAAGGTAAGCTCTATCTTTCTCCAGCATCTACATTTTTTTCCTTCCAAGCAGGTTACCAATTTGTCAAGTGACCCTTTGTGGTTTGACCAAGTTTCACATCTCTCCTCGTCTGTGGGCTTTGGCTGCCACGGCGCCACCCTCTTCCTCCTCCTCTTCCTCCTCCTCGTAGTTTTCATCGTGACCTTCTTTGGGGTTGGTTTCTTCTTGAATTTCTTGTTCTTGATCTACGCCTTCACTCATTTTCTCTTCAGCCTGAATGGGCAGCGCGCCAGAATGTCAGAACAATGAGAACAAATCATCCAACATTTTGAAAACAGAATAAAACCACACCTCTGGTACTACTGCATCAGCTACGGCAAAACATAAAATGCACATTAGAGAGCCAGAAGTTACAAAAGAGAATAAAAGAGGTTCGTTGCATGACTGCAGATGGTTCAATTCAGGAAAAATTGAACTTCAGAGACTCCCTTTAGTTCTATTCTATGGGTATGTACTTGCTAGAAAGATGCAAACCTAACAGAACCCTAGCTGCAGTGTCAAACATGCCCAGCAGACAGTGCCTGACTAGGATCTGGGACACCTGTGTTCAAATCCTGACACTGCTGCAAAGCTCTCTGTGTGACCTTGGGCCAGTCACACTCTCTCAGCTTCATCTTTTGGACAGGGTTGTTTAAGAGGATAAAATGGTGAAGGTAAAACCATATAAAGCGTTGCTTGGATCCTTGGAGTAAGACTGAGTCTTTACTAGAGATGGGCACGAACAGTGTTACGAGCATCAAAACCCCACGAAAATGGCGATCGCGCGATCATGACCCGGCGGATTGTGATTGTCCGCGGCCAATGATCCAGCGGTCAGGAGGGGCCTGGATTGTGGTGTTCGGGCTCAGTTCGGGAATCCAGACACTCAGGCGCCAGCAATCTATTCCCCTGGCAACGGAGCCAGGGGAATGCCTGAGCTCTGTCTGCCCTCCTTCTGTTGCCCTGGAAACCCAAATGGAAGCCCAGCTTTCCCTGATCAGCAGGACTTCCTTCCAACCACGGAGCTGCAAAGCAGTTACAAATTGGGAGAAGACACCCAGGGGAGGGAGGGGGAAGGGGGTGTTCTGTAGCCATGGGCACTCCAATATCATCCCTGCAAACCCTGATAGGCAGCTCTGACGGCCAAACACAGACCTCCTGTGTTGCTGAATGGGACCCATGCTTATAAATAGCCATGGGCTGGGAACAGTGGTGCGCCCTGCTGCGTTTTCTACGATCCACGATCCGGGTTCGGTTCAGGGACAGGAGATGGTCGTTGCTGTTCGGGAATTTGGGATCGTGGTCCGCACCGAACCACGATCCACTGGTTCGATAAATTTTTTTGGTTCGTGCCCATGTCTAGTCTTTACATCTGCTGGCTGTAATTTCTTATTTTTACCCGGAATATGGTTTGAGATGTTGGTCAGTTGACCACTCCAGTATTGCCAACTGACTGCTGTTGCTTCTTCTGCTGCTGCTTCTTGTCATTCATATCCTGCTTTCCTTCCTACTTTATCACATGGTTCTGCACTCTGTCCTCAGAACAACATCCCAGAGATCAATTCCAATTTGGTTGTCTAAGCCATTATTTTAACCATTACAACCAACCAGCTCTTCAAACCCTCTGAACCAAGCCTACCTCCCCAAACCTCAGGTGTCTGCCACATACATTGGGCATTTTGTCTACATACATTTTCGTCATTTTCTCCATAAGGCTCTACACCGTTGTGTTCCAGATCTCTCTTCTTCTCTTCAGTCAGATCTCCCTGAGCCTGTAAGAAATACATACACTCAACAGTGGAACAAGCAAGGCTTCATTAAAGTCCACGGGTGTCTCACTTGCACCTTTAGAAAGATGCCTTCGTGATATAAGGAATAGGAGGAGAATTCCAGCAGAATTCAAAGGAAAAGAATGGGAATTTTCTTCTCTGTTTATACAAAAGAAGAGGTTTATGCTACTTGCAAACCCCAAATCCAAAAGTATCCTCAACCCTCCATGGTCCATGGTTTACATTACCTCTTCTTCTCCCTCCTCCTGGTATTGCTCGTCTACATTGTCTTCTTGTTGATCAGGGTTACCCACCATCTGCAGACAATTGAAAGAACAGAACTGATTAATGTAGCTGTGAATGTAGCTGACACCTCTGTTTGGCAGCAAACATCTCTGCTGGTGCAGCATTTACTGAAACACGTCTATTTACTTGTTGGTTTGCACTCCAGGGAACTGAAAGCAAGCATAACGAAAGGCAAGATAATAGATAGCAAGGACCTGTGTCTCAAGGACTCTTGATTCTCTGAGGTTTAGTACAGATAGAGCTACTGATTGAGTATTTAACCAACTGCTCAGAGATGAAGACCCTAACCTGGATAGCCCAGGTGAGCCCGATCTCATGAGAGCTCAGAAGCTAAGCAGGGTCGGCCTTGGTTAGTAATTGGATGGGATTCCTCCAACGAAGCCCAGGGTTACAGAGGCTGGCAATGGAAAACCACTTCTATTAGTCTCTTGCCATGAAAACCTCACCAGGGGTCGCCCTAAGTCAGCTAGAGGGCACTCTCCTCCTCCTCCTCTCAAAGATGGAGAGCAGGCTGAAAGATGGCGTGCTTCCTCTACTCGATCCTTTCTTTCTGCTGCAAATTCTTCATGTTCCGCACTCTCCCCCTTACCAAAACCAAACATGCCTGCACCCATGTTGATTGCAGCTAAAGCTAACCAAGCTGTCATTGTAAGCAGAATTAAGAACTATGGTTTGAAGCTAGATAAAAAGAAAGAAGCCTGGTAAGTCTTAACCAAGTGAACAGCACTGGGTTGGATCCTACCAGCTTTGCTATTGCCACAAGAAGGAGTGGCAATCTTGTTCATTTCCCTCCCTCATTGCAGCCCTATCAATCCTCCATGGCTGTTTGTTCATGGAGATGCCAGGACTTTTGGAGGGTGGGCCCCTCTTCCCTCTTGCGCCAGCATTGGCAGGACCCAAACCATTAGTACCAATCAGGGCTTTTTTTTCAGGGGGAACGCTGGGGAACGGAGTTCCAGAACCTCTTGAAAATGGTCACATGGCTGGTGGCCCCGCCCCCTGATCTCCAGACAGAGGGAAGTTGAGATTGCCCTCCACGCCGCTTAGCGGGGCCACCAGCCATGTGACCATTTTCTCCGAGGGCAACCCACTGAGTTCCACCACCTCTTTTCCCAGAAAAAAAACCCTGGTACCAATACAACACTTGATAGAGGTTAAGGACAGAGGAAAGACGAATTCTCACTCAAGACGGGGTAAGACGAGAACATACAGAAAGTCCTACGGACTCTTCTTGCTCATAATAATTCTGCTAAACTGTGGAATGTCTACATTGGCATGAGAAGCTTTTCAAGATCTTGGCTTTCATTCTTAATAACTTTGACTTGAAACCCTTCCCAAACAATTTCATACACAAGATCCAGGTTGTGTTAGATTCAAAGCCGTATTAATTGAATAAATTGAATTGAATAAATGAATTGAATAAATGAATTGAATAAATTGAATAAATAAATAAAAAATAAAATAAAATAATATTACTGAACTTTCTCTCAAGGAGCTCTGTCAAAATATAACATAATTTTCAGGAGCCACTGAGGAAAAAAAAACTTTTGTTCAAACAGTGATTTAGTAAATTGAGCTATATTATATGGTGCTGTGTTTTTATTATTAACAGATATATAGTTTTATTATGTTTCATGGGTGGTTCGATTTTATTTCGTTGGCTCACATGCTGCTTTGAGTTCAGCTAAAGAAAAGAGGATAAGACATCTGAAAGAATGCAGAATATTCAGTACAACTGAAAATGTCTACAAATGTATTTTCTCAAGCTAAGAAGTACAGTATTGTAATTACCTGTATATAACATATGGTGAGTTGGATCCAACCAACTTTTAAACACAACCTTGACCAATTTCCTTCCTTACTATAGCCTACCCCCACTCCACCCCACAAGGCTTTTGTCCATACACATTCCATGAGCCTCAGCACTGTGTTTTTTCATGGTTGAAGGGGATCCCCCTTTTCTTTTTCACCAGCTGAAAGGCTGGTTGGGTCCCACACAAGTTGGCCGAGCCTGCTGATGGTCCCCATGGAACTTGGCTTGGCCCACCAACAGTGGTGGCCCCTACACAACTTGACCTGGCCTAGTGGCACCAGTGATCACTGACTTTTCTTATGAAGCGGCTGCTTAAGGATGGGAAGGAGGGAAAGCTGAAGATGGGGGGAGCAGATAAAGTAGGTGGGAAGGAGAAAAGGGAGCAGGAAAAGAGGAGCGGCTATGGGGACTGCCAGAGAAGGGACTGGAAATAGTAGGGTGGGGGATACATAGGGAAATAATATGCCTCCCCGCAAGTCCTTGTGGGCCTCCTGCTTGTACTTATATAATATGGAATAATATGGATAGATGCATCTAAATTAGAACAACATTTTTACAACAAAGTATGAAAGACAATGATAAATGAGTTAGGTATTAATGCTGAGAGACTGTAAAGACCCAGTTAAGATGAATTCCAACTCTGTAATAGTCTAAATTTGTCTTTAGGGTCAGTTTTAGGACTGTTTTTTCTTGGCCAGATTAATATTATTAAAATGATTTTTTTTACCAGAGCTCAGCCTTTTTGTTCTCTAACTTTCCAGCTTCTACACCAGATAAGAAGTTGAAGGAATGGCAAAGAAGGATGAATTAATTTATATGGGGAACAAAACAATAAAATTAACCTCAATACTAGATAAATGGGAGAATAGAGGTGGTGAGATTCCAGATTTGAAACTTTATTGTTACAGTGCTAGACTTTTATAAATTAGTGGCTCAACGCAAGGATAAATCATTAATTTTGGTAGAACAAGTCTTTATATGGGTACTTTCTTAACAGAACAAATGGCCAGGAAAGTTTTAAAAACTGTGGCAAAACCACACACGCACCAGTTCCAGAATTCATTTTTAGAACTTCTCATAGCAAAGAGTCCAGTAGCACCTTTAAGACTAACCAACTTTATTGCAGCATAAGCTTTCGAGAGCCACAGCTCTCTTCGTCAGATGCATCTGGCGACTCTTTGCTTGATGTTGGAGTTGTGAAGTAACAAACAAGGCTGTGCTACTGAAGCCCCCTTGGAGAGCCCCCTTTGTCTTTTCACACACTCACCACTAAATGTTCCTCCACCTCAGGATTCTCTGGTTTCTGATCATGTGGTTTCAGCGGCTTGTCCTCCTCAGGGACAGTCTCCTCTCTCTCTTGTTCTGCTTCCTCAAACTCATCTTCTCCCTGATTGTTGGGATCGTCAGCCGGGTTGACATCATCCGCAGCTGCCTTCTGCTGTTAGGAAAGAGTCAAAAAGAATTTCAAAATCCAGTTTGTCTGGTGCATTTTTCATCCCACCCTTCCTCAAAACAGCTCAGACCGGTGCACATGGTTCTCCCTTCATTATCGCTCCAAACCTGAGTTCCACCATTGGCTCAAATTCAAAGGCCTTTGCTGAAGTGACTCTCGCCCAGGTTGGAATTTCATCACATCAGTATTTGAGAGCCAGTGTAGTGTAGCGGTTAGAGAACTGGACTAGCACCTGGGAGATCCACATTCCCCACTCTGCCACGCAAGTTTGTTAGGTGGCCTTGGGCCAGTCACACATTCTCAGCCTAACCTGCTTCAGAGAGTTGTGAGGATGAAATGGAGGACAGGAGAAGGATATCAGCCACTTTGTGTCCTCATTGGGGAGGAAGTCAGGGTATAAATGAAATAGATAGACAGACAGATTTCTCCTTAAGGCTTCTGGGTATCATATAAAATGCTATTCCTGTTTATGCTCACAACCACCCTAAATCAACACTCTGTCTATTATAACAAGCCAGGTGGTCACTCCATCCAATCGTCATCTAAATCGGGATCAAATTTAGACAGCTGCTGTAGCATATCGGTTAAATGGCTGAGCTGTGAATCAGCTCTCTGCTAGTTCAACTCCCACTACTACCATGAACTCTGCAGGTGACCTTGGGTCAGCCCCTCCTCTCCACCCCAGCTCCCCAGTTGTATTGTGAGGATAATAATAACACTGACTTTGTTCACCGCTCTGAGTGGGGCACTAATCTGTCCAGAAGGGCGGTATATAAGCACACTGTTATTGTTATTATTAATTCCTCTGAACTGACACCAGTGAATACTGCCATATACAGGGGATGAAAGTGAGTGCTTGTTTGTATGGGACCTATTTATCAATTTGATTTTTACTCTTCCTTTTTACCACAGGGTGACATGCAGGGCTCCTGTCCACACATATCTTCATAACAACAGTGTAAGGTTGGTTAAGCTGAAAAAGCACCCAAGGGCTCCCAGTATGCTTATTATAATAAATTTAAGTAAGGCTTGGTCTATACATGCTGTTGGATGAGGCGGTAAGGTTGTAGAACAGACTATCACCTCAGACGACAGTTGGAGGATCGTATTTCAAAACCTTCTTTTGCATAAAAACAATTGCTTGTAAGCAGAAAACTGATGCAACAGGGACCAGGCCAGGACCTTGTGATTTCTTTTTTAATTTGCCTGGAATTTCTGGACATGTAGGACAAATAAAAAATGGTACCTTCCACTTGTAGCCTGAAGCAGTACAGTCCATCTTCTTCCAGCTCAATTCATGGCATGTATAACCAGGCCTAAGAGACTGAGAGCTGTGAAATTCTTGGAGTGAATCTGCTACGAGTTCATTAGCTGGCCTAGGGCAAAAGCCACCAGCCCATAACTGAACAACACTGCCGTGCTTAATAAGATAGCGCAAGTTAAGTGCTTTGAACACTTGAAGTGCTAAATGTTATTACTGATGCTTACTGACTGGCCCCATTCCCTGCAAAAAAAAAGTCCCGATACAGCTGCTTTACTAGTCCAGGACACAAAAAGGACTTTCTGCCCCTGATTTCTTAAAAAACTGAAATGCGAGCAGCCATTCACTTGTATCAGTACATCTTTATTTGTAACTACCAGCTGGGGACTTTGTGTGTTTCCTTGTTTTCTCTCTATATAGTGCTGCCCATTCTTTCTTTTTGCCTCTATCAGAAGGTAAATCACTTTCAGTACGGTAACCGCTACAAAGACTGGCTCCAGTTAATGCCAGGTATAGGCAAGTCAGTTCAAAGATGCACATTTGGTAAATATTAAGGACCATCTCCAGTAAGAAAAACTCACAGCTTCCTCGTTCTGCTCGCTTTCTGCTCGGTGGTCCAGATCCCGACCCTGCTGCTCGTTTGCATTGTTTGGATCTTCCTCCTCCTCCGCTTCTTGGGCATGCTGGTTATGCTGCTCATAGTCTGATCAAAAACAATTCAGATGATTCATTCGTTGCCTCCCACATTTTAAAAAAAAAAGACCGTCACAAACGAAGCACCAGATTTGTAACCCACAAAAATACCCCAAGGCTTAGATTCGAAGGAGCCTTTCCATTAATGGAAAAGTTTCCGCCTGCGGAATATGCTGGTCTCACCTCTTCCCTCCCACTTCAGCCCAACTTGCTCCTCCTCCCATATGCTGCTCCTGAATTAGAGGGGGGATTTCATCCGAAGCGGGACGGGGGAGTCAGGGAAGTCATGCTCTGTGGATAGAACTGTCCATCAGAGGAAACATCCTGCTGGATCCAACTCCACAACTGGATGCCAAGTGAAATCTAAGACCATCAGCACAGAACTACGGGTGTATGTAGAAAACAGGCACAGCCAGGTGAACGACTAATTCACGGCCACTCCCACAACATGCGGGCATCCAGTTCGAAGCCCAATGCGATAAGCATTTCTCTCGTAGGAGGAACTGGTGCTTTCTCTTGCTTGGTTATCATCCATTTGCTTAAAAAAAAAAGCTAAGTAAGCCCTGGCAGTTGCATACAGCTCCTACTACAAGGGAACAGCTTATTCCCTTTCTGGAAATTATCCAAATGGAGAAATTAACATATTTGGTCTATTACAGAAATGGAGATGCATCTTTATTTGACAAACGGGGAGACTGTTTACAGATTATTGGAATATGAATAATAATGATGTAAGGCTAGAACCTTCTGTGTACTTATATAATGAATAATAAAAATGATTTTTAAAAAGCTTTTAATGAATGTTCAGTCGTATGTTAATGCTATTGAGTCTTGAATGAGAGAAGAACAATCTATAAAAAAAGGGTGTGGGGGAGATCACTCACTTTCATCTTCTTCCTGAGCCCCTTGCTCCTCTCCTTGTACGATATCCTGATCTAGATTGTCATAATGAGACTGCTGGCTGAAAACAGTATATAGACAGGTCAGTTCAGAGTCACAGGAGGCCTTTGCTACTAGAAAACAGGCAGGCCATTACAAACTGTTCACTTTAAAAAAAAAAATTCAACCGGCTAAGTGCTCATTTGGTATTCCAGGTCAAAAGGGATATGTGGAAGGGAAGAGAAAAAAGAAGGCTTCACTTTGCTCGCTGGCTGAGGGAGACAACAATCGTGTCATTTCCCAATAGGCCCCTTCTGCTGCCCTGCCAGCTACGATTATGTCAGCAAAGAGGAGGGAAAGGCCTTGTGCCCCCCCTCCCATCCCCATCAAGTAGGAAGCCTATCACTTCTGGAGGGCCTGGCCAGACACAACTCACCACTCATCTTCCAGAAGCCTGGGAGACCAAGAAAGAGAGCTGCCCTGCTGTCTTTATTGAATTACGTTGCTGTATGTCCGTAAGCATGGGATGGAAGCTAAAGCACATCTCCCTGTTGACCCACTACCCACTTTCAAACAGATAATACTGCTCCAACCCCTTCTTTCCTACCATGACAAAGCAAGGAATTATTACAGTGCAACAGTGGTTAAGTGGTTCAGCTGTGAATCAGCACTCAGCTGGTTCGAATCCCACTACTGCCATGAGCTCAGTAGGTGGCCTCGGGTAAGCCTCTCTTCTCAGCCCCAGCTCCCCAGCTGTATTGTGGGGGTAATAACAACACTGACTTGTTCACCGCTCTGGGTGAGGCACCAATCTGTTTAGAAGAGTGGTATATAAGTGCAGTTATTATTATTAAATCCACTGAAGACAATAGGCTTAGAAAGGTGTAACTTCATTAGGACTGCACTGTGAGGAGGGAAGTGGTTATCCAATTTTGTTCTCTTGAACTCCTGGGGTTCCTCAATGTGAAGCTTAGTTGCGGCTGGCAAACTTCCCCACTCTACCCACTTAAAGCCAATATTAAATATATATTTTTAAAATATAAATAATAAATATCCCCAAAGATGTGCAATCTGTGCTTGATTAATTTAGGAATGTATTCTCACTTCATACAGAGTGACAATAAGGCCCAGCAAGTCTTGTTGGCGCTCTGGGGGAACTCATGTGTTTCTTAACCCCCCCCCCCCGGATCTTCTGCAACAAGGAGAGATTCCATGACAAAAACTGGCCAATTAATTCATGTGGAAAAGATTCTCTGAAGGCACATAGAATATAGAATCATAGAGTTGGAAGGGGCCATACAGACCATCCAGTCCAACCCCCTGCCCAGTGCAGGATCAGCCTAAAGCATCTCTGACAAGTATTCATCCAGCCTCCTCTTCAAAACTGCCAATGAGGGGGAGCTCACCACCTCTCTAGGCAGCTGATTCCACTTTTGAACTACTCTGACTGTGAAAAAGTTTTTCCTAATATCCAGCCAGTACCTTTGCACATGTAATTTAAGCCTATTGCTTCGGGTCCTACCCTCTGCTGCCAACTGGAACAGCTCCTTGCCCTCCTCCAAATGACAGCCTTTTAAATATTTAAAAAGAGCAATCATGTCCCCCCCCCCCCTCAACCTCCTCTTCTCCAAACTAAACATTCCCAAGGCCCTCAGCCTTTCCTCGTAGGGCTCAGTCTCCAGACCCCTGATCATCCCCTTCGCTCTCCTCTGCACCCTCTCGATTTTGTCCACATCCTTTTTGAAGTGAGGCCTCCAGAACTGCACACAATACTCCAGGTGCAGCCTGACCAAGGCAGTATAGAGGGGCTATGACCTCCTGCGATTTCAATGCTATGGCCCCTTTGATACAACCCAAGATTGAATTAGCCTTTTTTGCCACTGCATCACACTGACTGCTCATATTTAGTTTACAGTCCACTCTTACCCCAAGATCCCTTTCACATATACGACTGCCCAGAAGTGTATCCCTCATCCAGTATTGGTGCTTCCCATTTGTGTGGCCCAGATGTAATACTGTGCACTTGTCTTTGTTGAATTGCATCTTATTAACAGCTGCCCACTTCTCCTGAGCACTCAGGTCTTGTTGAATTTTAATTCTATCTTCTTGGGTGTTTGCTACTCCTCCCAATTTGGTATCATCAGCAAATTTTATGAGCAGCCCTTCCTCTCCTTCATCCAGATCACTGATAAAAATATTGAAAAGTACCGGGCCCAAAACCGAGCCCTGTGGAGACACCCCACTGGACACCTCCCTCCAATCTGATGAAACGCCATTGACCACAACTCTTTGGGTGCGGTCCTCTAACCAGTTCCCTATCCACTGAACTGCCCTATAGTCCAGTCCACAGTCTTCCAGTTTGCCCATCAGAATGTCATGGGGGACCTTATCAAAAGCTTTACTGAAATCCAGATAAATCACATCAACAGAGTTCCCATGATCCAGAAAGTTCATCACTCGATCAAAGAAGGAAACCAGGTCGGTCTGGCAAGATCTGTTAGAACGAAAACCGTGCTGACTTCCCCAGATCACTGAGCAGTCCTTCAGATGCTTACAGATTGATCTCTTTAAATTCTGTTCTAGGCAGACATTTAATAACTACTGTGTAATTAGTATGTTAGGGCCAGGCACTGAAAACGCCACTTCAAAAAAGGTTGGTGCTGGAACATGATATTGCTATGAGAATCAGCGAAGTACAATGTTAGACAAGGGTCTAAGAGTCCTGGGTTCAAATCTCACCCTGCCACAAAGCTCACTGAGTGACTTGGGGCCACTCGCGCTCTCACAGGACGGTTGCAAGTATAAAATGGAGAAAAAGAATCATGTACACTGCCCTGGGCTCCTTGGAGAGAAGACAGGAGACAAAAAATATGTGACAAAGAAACCGAACATTCCTTCTTAGGCCTGGTTCATACATACATCTTGGCAGCTGACATGGATCGTGCAAAACAGATTGTGTATCCACAACAAAAAACTGTAGAAGATTCTACTAAGTTTGACTCACTAAATTCCTCTCTCAGTGGTGACAGGAACCAAAGTTCATTCTTAAAGATAACCAACCTTAGGTGTTGTTTATATTGTTCTTCGTCCCGTTCAGCCTGTCTCCGTAATGACAGCTCTTTCTCTTGAAGCTGCTGCTGCCGTAGCAACTGCTCTTGTAGTCTCCCCTGGTGCAGGGACTCTTGATGTTCCCTCAGGCGATTGGCTTCTTCTGCTCTTTGGGCAGCCAGCCGCTGCTGCTCCAGCTGCTCTTCGTAGGCCGATTTATACCTTGTTATAGTCTTCGCTGTAGCCAATTCCTGGCGGACAACACAAAGTGGAACATATTTCAAGTCTTAGGCAGAGAACTGTGAACTGCACAGCAACTCCAAGTGGACACTTAAAAAAAAAATGTGTGTCGCCTCTCCAGAGGCCCACGTGAGGCAACTTACAAAGGAAAAACAATACAGAAAAAATAATAAACACAACGTAAAAATCAAGGCATAAAAGAAGACATAAAAACAAGCCATGGACATAAAAACAACATAAAACATCATTCAGCAGCCTAAAATGATATTCACGGAACACTCCTTAGGCTAGAAGCGGACCAGAACAACAGCTAAAAGGATGGAGGCCCTTAGTTAAAAGCCTAGGGAAAGAGAAATATTTTGGCCTGACACCTAAAGGACAGATGGGCAGATGCCAGATGAGCGTCAAGAAGGAGTGCATTCCAAACACAAGGAGCCACCACTGAAAAAGCCCTGTCTCTCCCCACCGCTTGTCCCATTTCAGTAGGTGGGGTACGAACACAGACAGCAGGGCCTGGAAAGCAGTACAATGGAAAAGTGGCAGAGAAGAGATGCTCACCTTTCTCAGAAAAGCATGGCATGTAGTCTCTCTCTCTCTCTCATTTCTGAGGGCTGATGTAACCATGGCCTTTTTAACCACTTCCTGATGTCCCATTGTGACCATTTCCATCAATTAGGAGGTCTTTTACTGACCAAGACTATTGTTCTACATGAGCAATGCATTGTGCTTGTGATGGTGAAGCATATTCACCAACACTACCATACAAGGTCAAGTATAAAATAAGGGAGGGGAGGATGTGTACTGCCTCAAAATAAAATAAATAGAATAAATCTCCTTCAAAGAAATGGAGAAAACAAATTTGCACCTCAGGATTCCCCTACACTCCCTCACCAAAAAGGGAGTGAAACTGCAAGGATTTGATCCCTATTCCTCTACATCACAGGATCCTGGGCTTCCCGAAAAGCAAATACCTGAACGGAAATACCACAGGAAAGAGGCAAATGTTGTTGAGTAAATGGGCAAAAGGAAATAAAACACACAGAGGAGGAGGTATATGCTACTGGCTTCAGAAAAGTGGAATGAGCACACGAAGTAAATGTTGGAAGCTGTAGACCAAGGAACCCCAAAAAAACAGGCAAGGGTCAAAGGAGAATAATTTCACAGTATCAGCTGGAACAGCTGCCAGATCTCTGGCTGCAAGTCACTAGCAAGATCTAATGGAGCTTGAAATATGGGTTGAATTTGTTAGCTGGATAAATACGGGGAGGCACTAGGCTGAAACCAAACAAGCACAGTTTTGTGTCCTTGAGACACGACCCAGAAGGCAAAGCTGCCGCTTTCAGATTCTATTTACTGCAAACGCTAAACATACCCTGCACGTACTCTACCTGCCTGCCCCCTGAGACCCACAGTTCCTTGAGGCACACCAATTTCTGAGGTAAAATGTCAGAACAGATCTGGATGAAGGAAAGAGTGCACTGGAGTTACAAAAGGTCTATGATAGTGGCACTCACTCCAAGAGCTGCAAAGTACCACATTCACAATTACTATCAAGATCCACATTTACTTCTATCCATGGCATGTGATCTGCACTTCAGGAAGGCTCACAGCTCATCCATTCCTCCAGCACCGGCTGTTTTAAGGTAGGAACTAGCTGCCTACCACAAGTCCCATTGGGCAAGAGCCGTGCCCACTTCCCTGAAACATGGGGCAGACGCCACCACGGGGAAAGGTGCTCAAAGAGCCACAGACAGTTCCTGAGCCACTGAGTATAAATGTTATTTATAGTCCACTTTTCTCACTAAGACTCAAGGTGGATTACCCAGTGTATTTCAATACAATCAACAGCTGGGACATTCAATAAACAATACAAAAGGATACAGACTGCAGAAATTGGAAACAATGTAGAAACAAAAAAAAAGCAATTTGACATGACATAATAAACAACAGCAAGAGCCTTGATTGAAGCATCTTTTTAAACCATTTCCATTCAGTACAGCCCTACTACCAGTGTATGAAAGCCCTTCTTAATAATTCAGTTTGCATAGTTTGCAGAAAGCCAGGGGCGTAGGAGCCTCCCTGACCTCTTCAGGGAGGCCATTTGTTAAGATGGGGGACATTACAGAGAATATGCGTGTAGGAGCAGCTATTGATTTTGCCAGTTTGCAGGGTGGTATCTGCAAGTGGCCTTGTGCGGATAAGCGAAGCATAGGGAGAGAGGTGCTCTCATAAATATGATACACCAAGGCCACAAAGGTCTTTGCATGTGATAGCCGAAACCTTGGCTTGAGCCCTTTAAGTGATGGGTAGCCAATGGAATGACTGCAGAATGGAAGTAACATGCTTTCTCCACCTAGCTCCTGGCCATAATTGAGCTGCGGCATTCTGCACCAACTGAAGTCTCTGAGTTGACTTTGAGGGGAGACCTAAATAGAGTGCATTACAGTAGTCTAGTCTCAATGTTACCATGCTGCGGATCCAGATCAGCCATGTCAAGGTAGGGGGCCATCTTTCGAGCTAGATTGAGTTTGTGGAAGGCATTTGTCGGGGTCTGTGATAACTATGGTAAGTAACATCCTGGCTTGGTCACAAACATGCTGCCTGCAGGTTGAATGCCTCTTGTGTGTGCGTTTTTTTAAATAAGATGTTTCTAGCAGGGCTAGAAAAGTTAACTGATTAATTAACTAAGGCAGCTGTGGCCAGACTTTTTGAGAGACAGGCCACAAGTCAAGTTCAAGGCTTCACATAGTGGCACTGCGAAGCACACTGCAATGCATACACATATACAATGTATTTATCTGATGTATTTACATCCCTTTCTTTAGCCAGATTGGCTCTAAAAATGGCTTGCATGTAAAATATTGGTTTGGGATGGCTTTGCTTTTATAGTCTACTGGCTTGGAGAATAGAGAGGGAAAACAGGGAAGAAGATACTGAGAGGAAACGTGGAGAAAAAAGGAAACAGAAGAGAAAGGGAGAAAGGATGTAAAAAAAAAACAAAGGCAATTTTAAAATGATGAAGCAGTGACAGAAAGATTAATAAAAGGCAATACAATGGGAGGAAAGGAAGCTACCAGGTTAAGAAACAGGATGGGAATGCTGAAAGAAAGTTTGAATGAGGAAAAGAAAGAAAACAAACACAAAGCGCAAAATGAAGAAAAGTAAAGAATGAAATGAGGAAGAGAAAAAAGAAAATAAGAGAACCAAAGAGAATAATAAGTTCTGGAGGATTCATTTTTGCCTGGGGAACAGACTGGTTGTATCAAAACAAAGAAAGGGGTATTGAAATACCTATTGCGCTTGTAATCATAAAAATATAATGGGGCTAAACAGAAAACACATTTTTAAAAGGAAAAGAAAATCTCCACATCAGAGAAATGTTTTTGGAGGTTTGAAATGGGAGAGAAAAGGCCACTAAAGCCAACAGTAGATTACAAAGCAAGAGTTCTCACACAACAAAAAGTTGGAGAGTCAATGTGGCAGGAGAATCAGGCATACTGCCCTGTTTCCACGCTTTTCAGAAGACCCAAAGTGGGGGAAAGTGGAAGGAGTGGAAGGAGACCATAGCCACAAACACACACACCCCTGCAAAAATCAGCACGGACTAGAGCTCTCATAAGCAACAAAGAAGGCCAGACAGAAGCGACTGGATTTTCTAATGCCTGCAAATATCTGAGATGCAAATTGGAATGGGTATGAGAGAAAGTCTGCAATTCACTGCTCTGTAATTTATTTGCAAACGTGGTCTTTAAAAAGGAACCAGTCTGTGTTTGTGAAGAAGGATATTCAAAAAGGAGCTGCTAGCAAACCATCACAGAATTTTGCCCTCTGAATATCTGGAAGAATTGTATTTGGACCACTTTTCAATTGTTATTTATTCATCTTTACATGTTTCTTTCACGTGCCTTATACTATTTATGTACTGTGAAAGTAGTGATAATTAAGGAAGTGCACTTCGTGTTTCCGATTGGGGTTTTTAACCTGAATCGGGCCCAATTTGTAAAGATTCGGGATTCCCAAATAGGGCCCAGAATTGCTGAGCCTATTCGGGAATCCCAAAGCACAGCTTTCCGAAGCTATTTGTATTGTATTGTATTGTGTTGTGTTGTATTGTACAGCAAGAAAAGTACTGCTTGCCACCCCGCCCACTTTTCCCCCTCAATGGGAGGGGGAGGAGGGTTATGCAGGTGCACACCCCTAGTGATAATCATTTCTTCTATTGTACAAATTATTTGAATATAGCTTCAGCTGGGTAACCGTGCAGGTCTGCAGTCGAAGAGTAGTTTTCTCTATTGGTTTAAAGGGTTCCCTCTCTCTTTTTTGTTTCAAACCCTTCATTAGCTACAAAGCTTATTGGTAATTCTTCAACCAGTGAGCTTTTCTCTCAGCCAAATTTAACTGACAGAGTTGTTACACCCATAAAATGGGTAAAAAACTACATAAATTACCCTGAGCACTTTGAAAGGAGAGTGGGATAAAAGGTAAAACCATGGGTGTCCAATTTGGGAGTTTGTCTTTTCGACTGGAAATATTTTCGAGTCAAAAAAGTTGCAGACATTTACTTTAAAATGCCTTGCAACAGGTTGCTCAAACTTTCTTGGTTGCAATTTACTGGACTGTTTTAGGTGGGTAGTCATGTTGGTCTAATAGAACAGCCGGATTTGAGTCCCGGGGTACCTTAGAGACCAACAAGATAGCGTCTGAAGAAGGAAGCTCTGTCTCTCTAAAGCTTACACCCTGAGAATCTTGTTGGTCTCTAAGGTGCCATTGGACCTAAATCCTTCTAATTTACTGGCCTGTGATTGCTGAATGGAACATAAAGCTCTGTAATTATTTTCCTAACATGCTCCACATCATATCTGGGTCACCTGCTTTCTTGCAAGCAACATTCTGGTTTTCATAGAGCTACCATGTTTAACTAAATGCTTCCTGTGTTGTCTCTTTTAAAGTCATTTCCACCTGACAATGAACTTGGGTGAACAGCAAAAAAGGGTCACCTAAAGATATCGATTTCTGTATTTTCAGGGGAGCCACTAGGTATGCAGAAAAAATATTTTTATGTGAAATTATATTTTAAAAATTCTCTTTTAAAAATTCTTGTGCATGCTCATTGTCCTCTTGCTGGGAACAGAATGAGTTTAAGGGGAAAAATAGGGAAGCAGGAAAAGAACTGGTGTAAGGACTGGTCTATAGAGTCAGTACTATCTACTCTGACTGGCAGTGGTTCTCCAGAGCCTCAGGTAAAGGTCTTTCGGTTGCCCATGAACTGAAGATGCTGGCAACTGATAGTCACCTGCAGCATGCAAAGCAGCTCTCACCCACTGAGCCAAGGACTAAAGATAGAGAGAGAAAATAAAGCACCTCCAAGTGAGCATGTTCAGGGAGGGTGTTGGTTTCTTCTTCCTTCTCCTTCCATTCGTGCTCTTCTGGGGCTTGGTCCAGATCTTCTGCTAAGCGTTCAGGTTGCCCTGCTTGCTCCATTTCTTCCTCTTCGAGTTCCTTTCTGTGCTCCTCTTCCACCTGTTCCAGGTGCTGCTCTTCATCTTCTCCAGCTTCTTGTTTCTGCTGAATGTTTAGTTCCTGGTGAGCACGACCGTCGCTCGCTTTTCTACCAGGATGAAACGGATCGGCTCTGTCTTCTCTTCCTTCAGTGTGGATTTCTTCTCCTTCCTGAGGAGATTCACCATTCAGGGTAACCTGCAACAGTACAGAATATTCAGTCTGGGCTGCTTTCAGTAAACCAGTACGACAGAGTCCTGCACGTGGGCGAAATCAACAGCAGCCCATACATGGGCTTTCTCTGTGGTGGCCCCTACCCTGTGGAAAAGCATGCCTAAGGAGGTCAGGAGAGCTCCCAGTCTCCTGACCTTCTGCAAATAATGCAAAACCAAATTATTCAAAAAGGCGTTTGTATTGTAGGGAGGGGTCTCAAATGCTCCGTTAATGATTTAGGGACCATAGACTTCACCACTATGTTGCCTTATGTACTAGCTTTAACTCTGTGCTCCTATGTCAGCCCTAGAATTGCTTTAAGTTCTGCTTCAGCATTTCTTCAACTCTGTATTGGATTCTTGCTAATGCTATGTCTTTGTAAGCTTGTGTTTATTTATCTTTGTTTATGAAATTGTCCTTGAGACTGACTGTACTACTCTCACACTGTGTAATCTGCTGTGAGTCTCAGGAAGGTGACCATAAATGACATAAAAATAATAATAATAAAAAATAAATTCTTGTAAATTTGCCTCTGATTATCTATCAGTATGTATGTACATGTGGTGGAAAGTGCCGTCAAGTCATGGCTGACTTATGGCGACCCCTGGTGGGGTTTTCATGGCAAGAGGCTATCAGAGGTGGTATGACATTGCCTGCCTCTGCAACCCTGGTCTTTGTTGGAGGTCTCCCATCCAAGTACTAACCAAGGCTGACCCTGCTTAGCTTCTGAGATCTGACGAAATCAGGCTCACCTGGGCTATCCAGGTCAAGGCACATGTGTACGTAATCAGTGTTTAATATACATATAAAAGTAAGAATCAGTGTATAAAATACATGTCCACAGACCTCTGATTTCCAGGTGTTAGAAACAAACAAGAAAGCTCTGTATTTCATACTCTGCCTATGAACTTTCCAAGGGAGCCAGGGAAGCTGCTTTTGGACACCAATATGGTGGAACGAGATCAATCTTGATTTGACTCAACAAAGCATCTTTTATCAAATACTGGTGGATATTACACAAACGCTTGTGTCAGACATTAAACACAGGAGCCAAAATTGCCCCATCACCTCAAGCACAAAACAACCTGAAAAGTTGAAGGCGATTCACATGTTCTGCTGTGAATCAGAGCAGGAAGTTATCATCATCAAGCGATAAGCCATTAAACGGCATACATCCATGTGTGAAATATTAAAAATGAGAGATGTTATCAGTGAAGAGCTCAGCTGCCTGTGCGAATGCTTCATGTTTGAATTGCATACAGCTTTTGCTTTAAATAGATTGCCTCATGTCAGCCATGTTTATGCAACCGTTTGCCTTCCAAGTCACCAGCCACGTTTACTGCCAAGAGCTTGTTTTACAGATCCAAGTCAGCCTGTTGTTGCATTTTATTCCTTCTGTATTTTATTATTTTTTATGGGGATAATCCTTTATTTTACAAAAAAAAAAAAAAAAGATTCCCCCTTTAAATAAAAACGGAAGTTGGATATGAAACAAAGATGACACCTGGGGTTTTAAGTGACTTTCTCTCAGTTAACTATGGCCATGTGACATTTGGAAAGAGCAAAGTTCCAAATGTTCACTCTCAGAGCCATTGCAGAATGTGTATGCCCATACACCTAAACCAGTAAAGCACGTAAAATGTTTCCCTTAAGACTTTAGGTCATCCAAGCCCCCACAAAAACAAATGCAGCCACTCTTAAAACAAACCACTGCCCTCATTTTCCTGTTCTTTACAGACTGCCACATTTTCTTACTGCCCCATCAGAGCCTTTCAAGTGGCCTCCAAAAGGAAACTCAGCTTCATCTGACACAAAGCAGAAACACGGCTAGGTCTATTTAATTGAATAGATATTTCCATCATTCCCCTCTCCTCTGGTTTAATCCTCACAACAACCTTGTGAGGTAGGCTAGGCTGAGAGAATGAGCTTCCATGACAGACAGACTGAGAATTTGAACCAGGGTCTCCCAGATCTTAGACCAGCACTAACCACTACACACACTGGTTATATCTATTCTGTGATAAGTGGGGAGGAAGGCAAAATAAAATCGCTGAGGGGTCTCTAGCTCCTCTTCTGTAAGTTGGGGTGAAGGCAAAGGAGGAGCACTATCAGGTCTATACAGTGGCAGCTTACTCAGGGTCAATTTTGATCATGACCATCAAATGTCTCTCCATCACGGAGCAAGTTACAAACTGACAACTCCTATTTGTTACCTGGCAGTGCCTCGCTTTCCCCTTCAAGCAGTGTCAGCCACACTGAAATGGAATTCTGCAAGTGTTCATGCAGTCTCCATTATACTTCAAGCAGAGTAAAAGCCCACAGTACAAAACTTCACTCAACATTTCCCATAATTAAGCTATGAAGGGTGTGTATTTTTTAAAAAATCCTTTGCATAATAAAAATCAGTCACACTTGCACTGATAGACACAAACAGAGCTCAAAATCAGCTAACAGTCCCACAGTCTGTTAAATGCACGTAGTGTGGTGTAGTGGTTAGAGTGTCAGCCTAGGATCTGGGCGAACCAGGCTGGAATCCCCGCACTGCCACGGAAGCTCACTGGGTGACCTTGGGCCAGTCACTCTCTCTCCATCTAGCCTAACACACAGGGCTGTTGTTGAGAGGATAA